>NC_088983.1:39537679-39908929 GCF_963932015.1 Anas acuta | reverse complement strand
CAATGTACAGTACAGATTTTGGAGGGAGCTGAGAGCCCTTAAAACCTGTACAGGGTCAGATCATAATGCTTGATGTTCTTAAAGTTGTTAGCAAGCAAGGACTGTGTCTTCGGTATCTTCCTAGTCCACTTACAGTTTGTAGTTCTTTGTTTCTGCCCTCCCAATACATTCTCAGGTTACTTAGCTCACCCCTTTCCATCATTTGGTTTTAATACAAGAATCATCTTCAGTAATTGTGTTATGATAGTATTTTTAAAATCAAATTTTGCAGATCCAATATCTGAGTGCTGAGTAGAAAGTATACTATGTTGTCTTAAAATTACTTTCTTCCAAGTTTAATAGGAGTACAGATCAGACATGCTGCACTTTTAGTGGTACCTAAGTATGAGGAGAAATTCAGTATGATCACAATTTCTAATTTGTTGTAATCACATAAGAATGCAATACTCATCTCCTTACCTGAGGCACTCTTCTGTTAGAGAGAAGTCCCATTTCCCTAACTGTGAGTTGGTGTTGGGTTTCCATGTGCTGTTGGGTTTCCCCAGTCTTCACTGCTGTTCAGGGTTTATTATTGAGGAGCACCTGTCTCCTATGGGCAACATCCTGTTTTGTGTTTCCCATAAAGCTTGCCCTTGACTCAACAGTTTCCAGTGACCACAACCAAAATCAGAGCCTCTCAGGAAATGTTGAATGTGATACAGTAGGTCTGGACCTGCTCTTGCAGTGCTGCTCTTCATGCTACACTTCACATTTGTGGTAGTTCTAATAAAAGGTTTAATCAGAGCAGTGCTCAATTGATTTCCTTGTTTGGCTGGTTTTCTTTTGTTTAGCTGCTCTATCAGCAATATCTGAACGTGCAAGAGCAGGTAAACATGTCAGGCTCTCAGGTTTTAAAAATACTGTAGGGTTGGTGCTGAAAAATACGGGAGCACTGTCTGTGCTCTTTCTCCCAGCTAAACCATCCCAGCATTTTAGCAGCTTGTTATAGACATTCTGAAATGTAGATAGGGCTCTCACTTATGAAGACACAGGAGAGCTGGGTGGCTTCAGTAGCAGCAGTGGTGTGCTTTGGTTCAGCATCTTCAGTTCATTTGTAGGGGATTCTAGAAATTTAAATCACTCTTAAGACCTTCTGCTGCTTTGCCAGCTTGTATCATTACTAAAAATAGCTATCATTAATAATTGTCAGTTCCTTTGAAATAAAATAACTAAATAAAGCAGTCTCTTCATTGTTTTGGGCATTGTTAAACAAGCACAGTAATGAATCCATCTACTTAACTTATAAGGTAGTTGTCATTTAAAAAAAAATATATTATTTAAAAGATTATTCATTAAATATTACAGATTTGCCTGCTGGGCACTTTTATTTTTGTTCTTGCATTAATGGAGTGGATTTGACAGTTTCTAAAATATTTGAAAGGATACATATTGTTTCAAATAGTCTAAAGAATACAAAATATGGAAGCGAAATATAAGATTGTTAACTAGACACAGATAGGCTTCTTGCAATAGGGAAGGGGGGAAAAAATTCCAGAAGACTTCTCAGAAATGGAAGTAGCTATTGATATATTGATACTGAGATACCTATTGAAGTTATATGCATATTCTACCTTTGCTTCTCCTTCAGTTCTTGAAAAGAAAATGGTTGTGGAGTGCAAACTACCATTTAAAAGTAGTGTTTTAATTTATCTCATTTAGCCCAAGTGAAGTTCTGTGACTGTCCATAAAAGACACTAAACTGAACCTTTACTGCATCTTAAATACCATCTTTAGTAGTTCTAGTATGCCAAAGAAAACTTATTCAGCTAAATTGACAGCCAAATTTATAGATCAAATAACTTTTTAAGCTAAATTTGTAGTTAACTTGAAGGAACTATAGTGGAAATATAGTTTAACCAGTTAGTGCATCCTATTTCTTACTGTTTCATAGAAAAGTCCTGGTGTCTTCAGTTTCTGTCGGGGAGGCTCTTCACCTGGGACAATAAGAGATAAATGATTACTTTTGCCTTAAGTGCACAGTTGCAATCTTGAAATTATCTCTGAGTTAAGTAGTGATTGAAAACAATGAACAATTCAACTTTCAGTAATACTGTTAAGCATCAAAATTATAGCAATTTTTATTTTCAGGCATTAGAATTGATAGATGCGTACAATAAATATAATCAAGAAAAATCCAATCCTTTATCTGCTGTATGGGAGAAGTTACTAAGAGATACTGGTATAGGAATGCTGTAAAATGTTGACTGAACTGTCATTTTAACTGAGTTTAGGAGGAGGAGGTTAGTTTGTGGGGTAAACGAAGTCTCTACAAGCAACTTCACTTGCCTATAAGCTAAAATTGGATAGTCTTGTTTTTTCACCATTTTGCAGACCTTTATGTATTTGAGCAGCAAAATTATTTTATATTTACATACACATTTACACAGATATATATATATATATATATATATGAATCATGTGTGAATCATGCGTGTGTCTGCAAATGTAATATATTAATTATGCAAAAGAGCTTACCTTCTGTTATTTTGGGAAAAGACCTTAGTCTTTTTCAAACACAACAGTTTGGTAATGGCTATAATGCATGTTTATGTACAGAAGGAATAGCTTTGTTCCCTTTTAAGGACTGAACAGGAAATACTAAATTCTACATAACTAAATGCTGACTGGTGTAAGTACTCAAGCAAGGTATCATGAAGCTTATTTTTCTTGAAGTGGTGGGATACTTGTTCATGCAGTAAACCATATGTAAAATGTAGGATAAGATCATATAAATTCCATGACAAACCACAGGGTTTTCCAACACATGTAGCTGCAAATTCCTACTCAAAACTAAAATGTGTCGTTGAAATAAATAAAAGGTGAGAGAGATTACCACAAACTATTTTTCTGGGATTCTGCAATAGAAATCGGGCTTTTAAGGAACGAAGTGATATCTATTTGTTTATTTCATAAAAATGCTAGATGATGGAAAAAGCCATTAAATTGTAAAAAGTAATTTTCCACACGCTGCAAGCACTGGAGAGAACCAGCTAATAGAAATACTAGTTTTTAATTAGTCATAATCAATTCTGCTGTCAAACCCCACAGCACGTGTGTTCTGACTTACCCCTTCCAAAGGAGGGGCTCTTTATGTGGGAGGGAGGGAGGAGGGAGCAGCATTTCTGGCTAGAAGCCTGTTCTTGTTTAGATTTCAGTGGCAGAAGGCCTGACCTCTTTCTGCTTCCTTGTTCTCTTTTCTGTGTGATTTCATGGTGGCTGACTCGGTTCATGATTAGTCTAAAATAAATCAAGAGCTGATTTGTACTCTTTTCCTGCCACTGGCCCTCTCTAGCTAGATCACTGACTGCAAAGTTTCTAGAAGAATATAAATTTTGACTCTGAGGAACTACACTGTCTGGTTAAGTTTCTTTGCAAGGAACCCACATGTATACTCTAAGTAAAAGAGGATACTTGTGAAGTCGTCCTAATGAGGGCATAAAACTAGGGAGGAATGTTTATTAGAATCTCAGACTGGTTTCTCCTAGGTGACAGTTACGAAAGCAGTGAACCTCCACTACATGAATTATTTTGATCTTGGTTGTGGGTTTGTTGTGATGTTTGTTTTGTTTTGCTTCTTTATTTGTTTTGTCATGTTTCTTAACTAGTCTTAGCTGTTTTGCATTTATGTAAAACTAATTTTTTCTTTTGCATCTCTTCCAGTAATAGTTATGCACGAGTGCGAGCTGTGGTGATGACCCGGGATGACTCAAGTGGTGGATGGTTACCACTTGGAGGGGGTGGACTAAGCTGTGTCACAGTCTTCAAAGTCATTCCCCAGGAAGAGAATAGCTGTGCTGATTTTCTTATCCATGGAGAACGACTCAGGGATAAAACGGTAACAATTTACATCTGTTTAGTGTTCAACAAAGAACTTAATGCTTGCATATTGTTGCTTGTAGACTAGAAAGTAAATTTACAGTCTCAATCTAATGCTGTTGCTGAGCTTATTCATATGACTATATACCGAGACATCCAACTATTTATTTTAGGTAATACCAAACATTTCTAGAATTAAAGATTTTGATCTTTCAGCAACTTTAAAACATAATTTTTCACTGTAGATTTTCATCCATTTGCAAAAAACATTTTGCTAGTCATTTTTTTCCAATGGAGGGTCAAAGTAAAATCTGTTTGTTGACCTGTTTATACACTGATGATACTGTGTTTATTAGCATTGTTGTCAGCATTTAGAAAATGAGAACTTGTTAAGAACACAAAATCAGAAGGAATTTCTCAATAATTGATTATGGTAATTAAAAGGTAGCTGTTCTACATTAAAGCCACTTTATTGGAAGAAATCATGAAGTTATTAGCAGGTCCAAAAATGCATCTGGTTTAACAAATATGTAGACAGTATTAATTTATCAACTACAATAAATAAATAGCTGTAACAAACATGTCTTAAATAGCACCATGAAAGGCAGCCTCCCAAAAGGAAAACTGGTGTAGAGTATCAGCTGTTGCTACCTGCAAACCTATGGAAGATGGAATTGGCTTACTAACATTTGCTGGGTTACTTGTATGCCAGTCGATTTTTGAAGGGAATGTCTTACACTGGAAACAATGTGGGGAAAGCACAAAATCTCTATCTTAGCGACTTCTATCAAAGGCTTACTGTTTTCTGCCAATAATCTACAACTCCCTAAACTTAAGCTGTGTAAGCCTAAAAGGTAGAATTACTTCTCTACGCCATGCTGCTGATTCTTCTCAAGCATACCAATTTCTCCCTTGAGGCAGGACTGCTGAGTTTTGTGCCTTGACTGTGACTGCTGTAGGAAGAGAGCATATAAATAGAAATTCTGCTGACTCAGTTGTTTCAGCGAGGCGTAGTGCTGTTAGCAGAGTACCCTGTGTTCCCGCACAGCTATGTGCACCTGCAGTTCCTTCCTCACTTTGCAGTAGTTCCCTTTAGAACTTTTTTTAGCCGTACTGAAGCTGTTTTTGAGCAGCTTAATTGCATTTAGAAGTACTTGACAATTTTCTCTTAATTCCTAATACTTTCAACATTCACTGTTTGCCTTCAGAATCTAAGGTAATAAAATGCTCAGAATTGAAGGCTGACTTGAAGTTTCTCCAGCATGCATATGAAAATGTTGCAGGCATGAGTGTCCTGATCTGTTTGTGTTCTCTCTCCCAATTCCCCTGGGCAAGCCTTGTTTCGTTTCCGCTTCTGGCAGAAGGCTTAAATGTGTCTGCTCATCTTCCTGTCCAAAATCCAGTCCATATTAGTATAAATATGTTTGCAGATTCCTCCCCCATAGCAGGGACAGGAAGAGAACTTTTGTTAGATAAGGATCAGGTCATCGATTCTAAAAAACATTCTGCTCTTTATTTTCTGTGTAGATAATGGCCCTATGTTTGTTCTTAGTGATATTCCTGTGGATTCACTTAAGGCACAGCTTATAACCTTTTCTTAATGAAGCCAAACAACTGGTTTTCTAGTCCAAATAGGTTTGACAGTAGACAATTATGTTATGCAATACAAGGAAAACACCAAGAAGATGAAATGTAATTGTTTGTTCAATATGTGTTTTTAAAGATACACAGAGGCATTTCTGAAAATACTCCAATGGATTAACACCAAAAAAAAAAAAAGGAAAAAAGCTAATCCTTACAGATGGTCTTTTCTCTCCTCTTCAGTCACATTATACACTGTTAAAATACCTTTTTAAATGGATTATATTTTGATTTCCTCTGACCAGCAGTTTTTTGTTTTGTTTCGTTTTTTTTTATGAGCTACCCCAGCTTCCAGAAAAGGTGCAGAAATTCCCTTATCCTGGTAAAAATAGTAAAAAATAAAATACAAAACTACTGTAGCATGGAAATGTGGGCACTTTTTCTGTGAGATGGGGAAACATGGGTTTTGAAATGCCTCAGCAAATACATTTAGATCTATGGCTTTTACCTAAGATACATGGAAAATATAAACAGTATAACATGAACAGTAATACAAACAATATTACTGTTCAAGCCTACATGTTGAAGAAAGAATTTATTCCATAGCAAAAAAATCCATACATAAGATAATAGATTAGCCATTGAAGAAGTAGCTAGATACCTTATATTCAAAAAGAATGAGAGAGTTTTTCTTACTGTTTCTTGTAAACTGGCCTTAGTTGCTTCCTCTCCAAGTACTGCATCTGATGCTACTGACAATTGTAATTCCATTCTAAAGTGCCAAATCTCTTCATATATGTTTTAGCATATGTGGGCATCTAATTAAGACTGTAGATCTTGGTCATCATTATATAAATCACATAATTTGGGATTGAACATCAAAATACTGAAGTACCTCATCACAGTTGCCCTGGGGTTTTTCTCATAATTTCTTTATATACCTGAGATTTAGATTACTGTCAGCACTGCTATGAACAAACTTCAGACTGCATGTAGAACATAAAATATATATATATATTGTGCAGTGTGTAGCTATTTAAACATCTCCTGGGTTGACAAAAAGCATTCTTGTCAACTGAGAAGGAAATCAAAGTGGTGGCACCACTGAATTAATTTAGAAGAGGGAATGCTTCCTGCTGGTTTACTCAGGTTGTTTAGATCTGTGTTGGAATGTAAAGTCTTCACAAAATACCCTTGACATAATTACACGTTTCCTCCTTTATTATACCCACCTTCCTAGATCTGGCTCCAGCCAGTCTGCTGGGAACAATTGCACTCCCTTCTAACCTGGTCACTCTGCTGCTCTGTTTTACTGTGTTTACAGTAGTTCTCTTCTATCTTAATGGCAGCAGTGTTAAACATATACTACACTTACAGGTTTTTAGACTTTGAGAATCTTACATTCTGAAACGAAAAGTCTAACAGAGTTTCTTGGTGTACCTTATGTTCTTCTTCCGTCCTTTCCTATGCAAGCTTTTACTGAAAAATGTGTCTAATAAATTTTGGATCACTAGTCAGGGTGGCAAGTCTAAGTTTAAAATCTTTCTTTGAACAGCAAGTAATTGTGTAAATGGAAAGATGCAAAGCTGAAACTGAATATAAATGTTACTCTGTTCTAAAAATCTGCTTGTTGAATTACTTAATTTCAAACTTCAACACCAATTAAAAAACTAAAAGATTGATTCTGATAGCTGTAGTATAGTCCTCGCATCTTTCTGAACTGGGAGAAAAAAGCATGCATAGAAAAATAATTGTCATGGGGTCATGGTGGCACTGAGGTACATATGCTTTGTAACAGTAATATGATCAGGTCATGCTGCTTGGTCCCAAGACTAGAGAAAAGTCTTTGATTCTGTTATAAATAAAGTCTCATCTCAATCTGAATTTAGTAATATTTATAAAAGAATATTTATAAAAGGTATAAAAGGCAAGTAAACAGCGCTGGGTGTGCGGAGAGTCTATGCTCTGCCAACACGCACGCACGAACATCAAACATTCTAAATATACAGAACATTGATTTACATACTAAACCCGAGTATGCCTATACAATCAGAAAAGGTAAAAAACAATCCTTTAAGTTCCATGACTTAACAGTCTCCATTTTCCATTCCTTTTGAGCAATATGTCTTGCTTTAAGTTGTCAAGCAATATGGTCTTTGAGCCTTATGTATCCCGTTCTTCCCGAATCGAAGAAAAGCATATCTATCTCCTTTTCGAGGCCAATAGGGCCTGGGTCAAAAGGCACGTCCAGGGGGCCTAACAGCAAAGGCCTGCGATGGCTGTAGCGGGAGGGGAGGGGGGGGCGATGGCGTAGCAGTCACACAGAATCACAGAATCAGAGAATTTCTAGGTTGGCAGAGACCTCAAGATCATTGAGTCCAACCTCTGACCTAACACTAACAGTCCTCCACTAAACCATATCCCTAAGCTCTACATCTAAACGTCTTTTAAAGACTTCCAGGGATGGTGACTCCACCGCTTCCCTGGGCAGCCCGTTCCAATGTCTAACAACCCTTTCAGTAAAGAAGTTCTTCCTAACATCTAACCTAAAACTCCCCTGGCGCAACTTGAGCCTGTTCCCCCTCGTCCTGTCACCAGGCACGTGGGAGAATAGCCCAACACCCACCTCGCTACAGCCTCCTTTAAGGATCCTGTAGAGAGAAATAAGGTCACCCCTGAGCCTCCTTTTCTCCAGCCTGAACAAGTAAAGGAGCCCGCAGCTCCCTCACTGCCTGGCAACCCACACATTTCTGACTGTGGTCCCACAGGGCTCTTTAAGGCCTAAGAGACTTGCCAGGAGCCGAGCAATCCCACTGCAACCTTGTCGTTTTTAGTTGCAGAGTCCCACACCTTGACCTCAATTTGGTCCTATATTTCAGGCTCATAAACTGTCCAATTGTTAATAAGGAGAATAAGCTGTGAGGTTACCAGGACAGTCTTTGTTTATAAGGACGTATGATTCCCCATGACACACAACTGCTTACCAGCGAGGGGCAGTTGTGTGCATGGGTCCGCTTCTCTCCAGCTCCAGTGCGCCTATTTCCAGCGTATGAGCGGTTTGCTGAGCCTATCTTCATGAGGCAATCAATGTGCCTGTTCCCGTCCTGGTCTTCATTCTGCTAGCCTGTTCCTTTTCTTTCCTTCTTTCTACTTCTTTATTGATGACATAACTTCATCGGGTTGCCTTTTTTTTTTTTATCTTGAGGACAGGCTCCCCTCTTATAACCTTTTCCCCACATCAGTTCTTCTCAAAACAACTTTTCATTGCTCAGACAACTTTGAATATAACAACAGCAAACACCCAGAAACTTCCATGCCTTAACGGCTGGAGAACAAGAAACCTGAGACAGCATGGAGTCTCCTGAATCACCCTTCTGTGTTCCCTCTAAACTCTTTTACATTCCTGATGGACTCATCGTTAAGAGTCTAATGTTATCATTAAACACGGGGCTTTCCGACTCCCATGGCCACACTCTCAAATCTCCTTTTTATCAACCATTTTCTCAGCACTAATTACCACTGCATATATAACAATTCTATGTAGCGGTAAAAGTATTCAAAAATATGATAAAAAACGATATGCTTATGTGTTTCTAAGTTTGGTCTGTAAATGAGAAACTGTGAAACTATCTGGATGTAATGTAAGCTGTGTAGAACACTAGAAACCAGTAAAATAGTAACTGGCTCCAGTTTATAGAGATGCTTGATTATAGGGTCTGTTACCAGAATAGAAATATCTGTCAAATATGATAAGTTTTTCTCATACTTGTTTCCAAAGCAAGATAAAAATGCCAATATCTTGAATATTCATCTCAAATTTGTTTGAAAACACTTGTCTTGGAATTGTAAGATTGAGAAATTTGTCCATACAAGTCAAGTAGATTTAATACCTTTGAAGAATGTGGCTTGTAGAGATGAAGAAAGAAACATACAGCAGGCAAGTATGTTTGAATAATTATGAACTCATTAGTGTTGCACTCAATGAGATCTGGATGCTATATTAACAAAGTATTTTCATATTAAATAGTAGTAAATAGGTACACAGTGCTACATATGCTCTGGGAATTGAGTGTTTTTTTTCTGCAGCTGTGTGCTTCTGGAGTTTGCTATCATGAGTTTGAGAATTCTGCAACATGAATGAATGCTGAGGTGTCTGCTTCATACTGGCATGGAAGTCTTAGTGAAGAGAACTATCAGAACAGTAGCCCTTGTTTATTAAGAAATGCAATTATTTTGAGACATATTCATTTAATTTACAATTTCACAGATTTTCCTTGTGCCTATCACTGGAAATCTTAGGGATGGTCTACTTAAAAAGTTTGGGAAAACAGATTTTAGTAGCCACATGGGAGCATGATACTCTCTTTATGATACTATGCACATACAATCTGGAGAGATAAGAGCCATAACAAAAAAAAAGTGTAGTAAAAATTAATTGGAGTTTGGGATATTTGAGAACTCAGAAAGATGCAACTGTTTTTTCCCCTTTCAACATACATCTGCTGTATTAACTGGTATGTTTTCATACGTTTCTAGTGCTGTAGAATCAGTCTTGTCCTGTCCTGTCAAATTCATTGTTTCCTTAAATCAGGCTGAAAATAATTATGCTGGTGTATAGGATGCTTGCTTGTTTTGTTAATGGTTGTTTCCTAGAATGTCGTGTAGGTTGAGCTTTTGTTTGGGGGGTGGCAGGAATTGTTTGGTTTGGTTTGTAAATCATACCCTCTAAAGTTCTATTCCATTCGTTTATCTTCAGTGCTACTATCTTGTAAAAATATTTATCTTCCAGATAAGTATTTTCAGTGTAAAGAAATCTGTATTAACTCCTCCAGGAGCAGGTGTTCATTGAGATACTAAAAAATCAGCCTTATAGTGCTGTTTACTGATTTTGGATGAAACTGCATACAAAATATAGTGTGAAAGTAGTTGGTGTCTAATATAGCAGAGATCCCCCCAAAGTGATCACAGATGAAGAAAATGTGATGGTGTGAGAAGTCTTCATTTTGAACTGCTTTTCTTTTTGGAGGAGGCAAGATTAAAATCATCAAAAAATAACAAAGAATGATCAGTTACTACACTGTAGAACTGCAGAATGATTTTTGTTGCTGCAGTACCTTGTAGGGAATTTTTAGGCAGTAAAAAAAAAAAATTATATATATAGAACTCAGAGTTGAGGAAAAAAAAAAGATTTTAATGCTAAAAGGGTTTGTATGTGTGGAAAGAATGCCATCCTTCTAGAGACAGGGATAAGAGACAGTAAAACTTGAAAGGAGATGATTAGCAGTGGGATGAAGTTTAGGGGGAATAACTAATGAAGAGCAGGAGGAAAAAAAATACTTGCCTATGTAATAAATAGACAAGGAAAGGAAAGGAAGAATGCGAAGGATATATAAGAATAAGTACAGGCATTTTTTTTTTTAACTTAGAGATTTTTGTTATGTTTTTAATTAACTTAATTTTCCCATGTCATAAGAAATCTTTCATTTTTCTGTCACCAAAAAAAAAATTCATACATAACAAATCTGAAACTCAAAAATTGTGTAGAATAAGTACACATATAAAACTCCCAGTACTAGATATTAGCATACTGTTTTTTTTTTCAAGGTGTGTCTTATTTCACTTGCTGAGCTTCTAGTAAGTGTGTACTGACACAAGTGCTTGCTTGCAGGTATGAGAAACCTCAGAGGCTGGGACGATTTGCTCAGTACACAGTGTCCCTAACCCATACTGCCCTATCAGTAGCTGTTAGTGCATAATTTGGCCATAATGGCAACTAAGTTAAAATTACATCCTTGTAATAGGAAGAAATTTAAACAGAGGCTTTTATCTGCTCTTTTGATGCATGTTTTCAGGTAATTCTTGAAGGCTACATTTTGTTCTCAAATTTGCTGTATTAATTAGTGATACCTTTTCCTTCTGTCTTATTTCTGGAAGGTGGTCTTGGAATGCACGTTGAAGAAGGACCTCGTTTACAACAAAGTTACTCCAACTTTTTACCACTGGAAGATTGATGACAAAAAGTTTGGCCTCACATTTCAGAGTCCTGCTGATGCAAGAGCATTTGATAGAGGTATTCGGAGAGCAGTAGAGGATATTTCTCAAGGCATGTATTCAGATGAAGGGGCATTGATGGTTTTTCTTGTGTTTAATAATGGAGATGATACTATGCAAAGTCCTTTGATTCAGTGCCAACAATATTTAAAGA
This sequence comes from Anas acuta, assembly GCF_963932015.1. Taxonomy (NCBI): domain Eukaryota; kingdom Metazoa; phylum Chordata; class Aves; order Anseriformes; family Anatidae; genus Anas; species Anas acuta. The sequence continues at coordinate 39,897,288 of NC_088983.1, read as the reverse complement.
TGTGGATTGATCAATAACATACTGAGATTGTAACAGTTTTAAAATAGTATTTCTGGCATTTTGAAAGTACCATTCATCCAAGCATCTTAAATTGTTTCACAAAAAGTACTGACATAATTCCCAAAACATCTCTACATGAAAAAGGATTGCCTTATTTTTTTTCTAGAGATGATGAAGTAGAGGAAGCTGGAGTGTTACAGTGTCTTATTTCCATCTTCTCGGAAGCTTGTTACAACTTCAGTGTTCTTAAACTATAAAATTCAATGACTTGAGACCTTTTGACATCTCTTTATCTACTGAAAATTTCAGTTCATAGTTGAATTTGTGTACTAACAGTTCACACAGTAGCTCTGAGGACAGATTTAGATGGGACTGTAGAAGAATTTTCTCTAATAATGGTATGTCTAATTGGCACTAGAGCTTCACTGACCTCATGGAAACTAGGGAACAAATTGAAGTTTTTAACGCCTCAATTTTGAGATGTATGAAAAATATATTTTGAAAATATGACATATATATAGTGTTAGATGTGGGGAGAGAGGAATGGCAGAGAACAGGTATCCAGAGTGGAAAATGCATGTCTTTCAGGCTTGTGTTTAAAAAAAAAAAAAAAAAAAAAAAAAAAAAAAAATCTGTGCCGTGGATTTAGGGGGGCTTTAATGTGTGATACTGTATTAGCAAAGGGTGAAATATTTTTGAAGGAAAATGCTTTTTGTCATACTAGAATGACTTTGAATTGTGCTGATCACTGCAAGAGAAATGATGAGACACTGACTCCTTTTCCGTCTTAGGGTCTCACAGTTGCTATTTCTTCTGATTTATAGCAAAAGAACATAGCACAACACGCATTCATGATAACCAAATATTATCTGTCTTTAATTTTCATAATGCTACGTTAACAAGGATTAATTTCTTCCTTCAGACTTACAATGACTCTTTGAAAATCCTTCATAAGAATGGTGTGAAGAAGATAGTGTGGGTAGGAATATTTAGTAAAAAAAATAAAAAATAAATCACAGAAAATAGTAATTAATAATACTTACTAAAATCAACTTGAAATACGGTGATCTTCTGGTTAAAAAAGTAAACAAACCTATTTATCACAGTTAGATATTGAAGGATGTTGTTGATTCTTTTATTTACTGTATACTGCTTTCAGAATAACTTTTTCCATTTTATTTTTTTTAACCTTTTTTGTAGGCTATCCACCCTCCCAAAATGATGTTGAAGTGGCAGAAGACTGCTTTCAAGTAAGTATTTTAGTTTTTATATTAATCATGCAGTTATTTTTTGAAGAAAATGTTTGATCAATTTGTTTAATTATTCTAAATAAGCAAATAAGAGGCACAGCAAAATTAAATTTAATGAAATAAGTTCCAGAAGAGTGATTTAGAAGATTTATGTTATTGTCTGTCCTAAGATAAGTAGTCAATATTTAATCAATAGAACGATTAACCATCATGAGTTTCAGTTTAAAATACATCTTCTAGGTTATGTCATCTTTGGAGTAAAGATAAAATTGTTTCTATTCAGACTAGCTTGAGGGATCAGGATCATCTTTTTCTTTTACAGGAATATCCTGTTTGTTTTCCTAGATTTCACTCTGCAGCGATACACACCTCCAACACTGAATGATTGGGGTTGAAAAGATGCTGAGATAATGGCAGAGGAATCTAGTCTAACAAGGGCAGAAGTTCAGATAATTTTAAAAAATTCACTGACTATAAAGTAGTCATTTGTTGAGATTCAAATTTTGTACAGATCCTTACTTGCAGTATTTGATTTCTAGAGGTCATAATAGCAGGAAAGTTGATAACTTATCACCCATTATGCTTCAGAGTTACAATACTTTACACAAATACCATATCAAATACTGCAGGACTGCCTGGTAACATGCAAGAATCTGTGTAAGTAAAAAGCTAGTAATATAAACAAATATTGTAGACATATACAGTAAATAGCTGTAATTCAACTGAGTAAAAGCTACTTGTTTCTGTGTGTGCCTGTAATCTTGTATTCCTTGTTCATAGTTTCAGAGAAAGCCTTTTCTTTATTTACACAAGCACTGACTTCTCAGACTGAAGATATTTAAATTAATGTGAAGCTGATGGAGAAACAAGTTGGCTCAGGGGTCTTAGTGAATTTTCAGAAAACCAGTAATATTCCCAAGAGGTTTCTTGAGGAAAGGAGTTTTGTTATTTATGTAATATTAAATTCTTTATCAGTATGGATAGATGCAGTGTAGAACCTCTGCAACACAAAATCCAGAAAATTAGCAGCCTATTTTGAAGAAGCAAATTGTTAACAAGGCAGTGGAGTATTTTGAAAGGAATGCTGCAATGCAGTAGCAATGCAGAAGTGTCTCCTGATTTCCTTCTGTTTTATGGTGGAAGAAATTTCTTTGTGTAAGAGTTGGCCACTCAACCACCTGTTGTTCCTCTTTATTTGCAGTGCTTTGTCTTACGGCATTTAAAATTGCTTTAAAATTGGATATTTTGGATTTACAGTAAGAATGAGTTCTTGACAGGGTAGAGGAATGTGGGCCAAAGTTAATGCTATCCTTAATAAGCTTTAGAAGACTTGTTTAAACATGCTTTATTGCAAAGATTAATCATTGAGCAATTTCTACAGGCCTAATGAGATTAGAGGCAACTAATTACCTCTTGATTATGCTGCCTAGTTACAATGTTTCTACATAAGGATGCCAAAATTGAAGCAAGTATCTGTGATTTCACATGTTTACAAAGTTTGGTTTCAGAAAAGTGGAAAAAAGATAATTTACAAGATCTATTATATGTACTTGTGGGTACAGTCCAATTTGGTGCAAACTGCTGGTAAAACTATCAGTCACATTTTATACAGGAAAACATATTTCAAGACTTCACCAAAACAAAGACTTTACCAAAACATATTTCAAATTTCAAGACTTTACCTAATTGTGGATTCATTCTCTGGGTAGATAAGAATTACCTGTTTTCTAGAGTCAAGAAAGCTAGCCAGCCAATTTCTTTTACCATATCCCTCTGCATACCAAAGTGAAACGAACAATACCAGAATTGCTTTTCTACTACCCTACCAGAAGGGTAGGGGGAAAGAAGGGGGATGGAAAGGGATAAATACAGGGGAGGCTGAATAATCCCTAGTTTTGCTATGCTTCATCTAAATAAATTTTATGTATTGATAACTAATCCATAATTACAGGGTTATGAATGTCAGCATAGAATTTTGGTTACAAAATACAGGTCTAGTCATTGAGAACAAAATCCTGGGAAATACTAAATAGTGGACATATTCTGCTCAGTGATTAATTCCTTCCTTCTTCCAAGAATGATTCTCGTGCAAGTGGAATTTACTCCACTGTATGTGTGCATGTGTATAAATAAATATTTGTTTACTTGAAAGACTGGTAAGACCATTTGGTTTAACTTACATATTGGGGAGCCTGACATGTTCAATCCCTACACATGTACATACACACACAAATAGTTTAAAGGCATAATGATTTCTTTTTTTTTTTTTTCTCTCTTTTATTCTATGAGCTGTTCTCCCAAGTATCTAATAGTAGTTTTAATTAAAATATTAAAAGTTTTGAAGTATATTTATGGAAGGACATTTTAGAGTGAGGGCAGAAGAGTAGAGGTTTACACCTGAATGTAAGCATCTCAGCTGCCCTCATACACTAACATTTCATCAGTACAATATTCCAGAACTGCCATTTGTAACCTCTGAGGAATGAAGTACAAAAGATCAAACAGTTGAACTTACGACTACTTAGTGTTTTTAAAATATCAGAATATATTTTTCTCAGAAAGAGAAAAGGGTTATTTCATGCTTACTTTTCATAGCGTCTTGGTTTATGGATTTATTTCTGTTTATGCCCTGTAGTAACTGGCACATCTATTGGTATTCTTCAGTTTCATTTGTACATCATTAGTTAGTGTGGTAAATAAAGTCCCCAGTATGTCATTGAGGTATGTTTGAAAGCTTGATTTTTAATAGATCCTTAAACAGTTAATCATCTGCTGTCAAGGTGTTTTGCCTATGCTGTTCCAGGAATCCCATATTTAGTGCATACGTTTGAAATATGAATATAGTATTAACTCTGTACATAAATTTCATTAGCAGTGGTTTGTGTTTTTTACTTGTGTTTTGTTGGTTTTATTTTTAAAAAATCAAAATGATTAGTGATGAATAAAGCAAAACAGACTTCATTAATTATTTTACTGGCCAGTTGTAATCTGTGCTACAGAAAGGAAAGAAAATCTAAATACTATCAAAACACGTAGCCTTCTGATCTAGTCAGGCAAATTGCTGTTACCTCAATACCTACCTGTAGTAGGTATTTTCACATCTTGTAGATATAGCAGGTACAAATACAGGTTGCTCAAAACTTGTACGTGCAACTCTTAAATGTATATCAAAAGACTGAACTCCTGTATTGCACTTTCTAGGGTAGTGTTTTGCTCATGTTGTTGGATCTTGGCTTACTAGACTTTATGTACTTGAAGTACAGTCTCACAGAGAAGGCATCCTTTTTAATGAAGATCAAATCTGTCTTTTAAGAAGACATAGTTTCATTGTAGCTTCATAGAGATGTTAACAAATAATGTTAAAAGCTTGGTATTAAAAAAAATCGTTTAAGGTGTTCATACTTGCTTTTAAAGATTGCTTAAATGATGAAAATTACTCTTAGTTATTTAATGAACATACTATGTAAGAATTGTTTATATCATTAAATAAGCCTTTCATAGTTCTACTAGATTAATTTGAAGTAGAAATATACACGCGAGCTAATGCAGAGCTGTCTGACTTCCTGCAGTGTTTGTAAATAAATACTGCAAATGTATATGTATTTATATGGAAGCATACACTGGGAATTTGTTTTGGTAGGAGGCTTGGATTTTTTTGGTATAAAACCAGCTATTTTGAATGCAGTAGACAAGCAGCTTGTTGAAGTCAGTTTGCTTGTTTGCTTAGAGATTGGCTCAGATTCTTGTCCTCTACCAAATACAAACTTCTCACTCTAAATCTGATCTAGCTTAACAAAACAAAACAAAAAATCAGGATTGGTGTTTTTTTTCTTAGAAGTAAATTTAACTAAATGAAATATAGAGTTCTTGCATTTAAAAATATTTTTCTGTAGGTTTCGGAAACTAGAATGCAGAAGTCTTTTGAGAACTGAAAAATTTTGAGTCTTGTCAGTTTGTTGATTCAGACGTTGGTGTTATTTAGAGGCTATCAACGTTTTAACAGTTCTGAAGTAAAAAAAAATGAAATGAAGCACTTAAGCTCATGTTTCTTAATACTGGCAGAAGAAAACTGAAGGCTTATAATTTATAAGTTTGTGGGTTATTTAAAAAAAAAAAAAAAGATTGTCTTTCAGAAATATGTACATTGATGTTTTTGCAAATACAAATGGGAAAAGTCCTGTAAATTAAACACAACTTCAGTGGTTTTGGTGCAGTCAAAAAAGACCTAAATGGTTCCTGTGCCTCTTTGCAAATAAGCTATTTTAGTGAGCATTTGCTTTATTCTGTCTGTAAACAAAGGTTTGAATAAGTTTTATTTTACAAATATAATTTGACGCTATAATTTGTAAGGAAATCTGAAATAACTTACACTTGACATTATTGTTTGTATGGAGAAAAACGTACTACATGATTGAGCACTAAAGATTAGCAATATTCAGTGTACATTATTTTACTAGGTGTAATTCCTGGAAATAAAAGTAATGTTAACTTATTATCAACTTAATATAGAAGCTACATAACTAATAATATAGGAGCTAAAATTATTTAGGTTTATTAGACCTTTTTGTGGTGTAGTATTCAAAGAAAAGGTATTTCTTTTTTTTCTTGCGAGTATCTATAACAGCCTGTTTACATCTCCATCCCTGTTATTTCCTCAGACTTACACTTTGTGTCTTAATTTACTAGCTTCTTCCTTGGAATCCCTAATAACCTCTAGTATGCTTTATATGTTCAGGTAGAACAGCCTTGGAAGAAATATGTCAAATACCATATATATATATTTTTTTTAACTTTAAACTGCATAAAACATTCAGATTAATCTATGTAATATCTCAGTCCGTATCAGAAATACATACCCGCTTGTAATAGAATTTCTTTGCCAACTATAGAAGCAATTGCTCCATCTTAGAAGTAGCTAAAACAGAAAGACATTATTCAAATATCTTTGAAACCTGTATCATTATTCACAATTAAAAGTTACAGACAAAAATGTAAACTCTTTTTGTGTTGGTTAGCATCAAACAGCAGATTTTCAGGCCTCATGGGAAGTAAAAACAAGAGCTGGGATGCAGCGGAAATGTGGTCTCTCATACATCCTTCTGTGTAATCATTAAACTTACTTAGAGCAGAACATTTTTAACAATGTTTGCAGAACAATGTTGAATTCTCTCCCAGACTTAACTCTGGCAAACTGGGAGAAGTAAGGAGAGAGAACTTGAAGAAGAAGAGAAGCTCAGTCTGGTTTTCATTTTCTCTACAGCTGTCATCTGGCTTTGAATTCTGCTGGAGAGCTACAGCTGGAGTCATTTTATTGCTTTACCCAGCATCCTTTTGCCTGTGCGCACAGAAATGTTTTAGTAGTCTTGGAAAAAAAATTCAGAGTATCTCTTAGCAACCATAGGACAGTAATTATTATACCAGCAGCTGGGAGCAAACCAGATTTCCGTTGTGCATTAAAAACTGGCGTAGGTTACTTTACAGATGATACTGAATAACCTATGCCAGTACTGTACTTTGCAGACTGTGGTTAAAGGATATTGAATGTGGGCGGTGTAATTGCTTTGGACAGTAGAAAAAGGGAATGTGTGCATCTGTGTTTGTGTGTAATATTCTGTATATTTAATGTACCAAGTTTAGTTCTTGTGGAAAACTTCACATTTGCTTTTCACTTGAATGCGTTTCCAATACAATAGCATTTTTGTTTCTAGGGCCTCTTCTGTCAGGTCATCAGTATTTCCATTATAAATACGGGTTTTCAGGTGTTTATAACCTGGTCATAAAACATTGTATTGGAGCAGAAAGTGTCTGTCCAAAGAAAGCCTTTTTGATACTAGTAAATGTGCTTTAGCTGTGACTAAACTATCACTTTGATTAAAAATACAGAGTTTGGGATATTCATCTAGCATTTCTGTAGTGCTGTATAATGAATATTTACAGGCTAAAGATGGTCAATGACCTACTCACTTTTAGGTCGTAGTAGAAGTTAGGCTGTATCTACTTACCTGCAGTGTCCAGGTTGGTAAGCTGAGCATTGTTATTTTTTGAACAATGAATTGAATTGTTCATTGCACAGCTCACCCAGTGATAATGATTGGCATGTGAGCAAGTATCTGTTTTTCCCTGGGAAGGAAGGAGTAGCAGTTTTTGCATCTCCTTCATCCTTCACACTAGACCACTCAAATTGATAATAGCTCTAAGGAACCTCAACTTGTAGGTTAGGTAGTGCTTTTTACTGTGGTTTCTGTAAAATGCCTTCTAGCTGTTAAGTGTGTTTCTAGCTTAAATAGTTTCTGCTTGTAAGCATTTATAACATTGCTTAAACCAAAAATAGTTGTAGGCATTTCTTCTTCATTCTGAATGCAGGTCTCCTGTGGTTCAAAACAATGTTTTGGAAGCTTTTTATGTCATTGGGCAATGTACCTGCAGGATTACATCCTGCAGGCAAGATGCTTGATATTGTACTAATATTTGATGCTTTTTTGCTCTTAAAATAAGTATACTTCCTTGAAATCTAACTCTTGCCAGTCATTTTAACATTGTTTTGTACTCCTTTCCCAGCAGTATTTGACCAGAAAAGACAGGGTTGATTGCTTAGTAGTGCTGTCATGCTGAAGGACCTTTTTTTAGGGTTTTCAGTCTTCATCATTTTTCAGCTGAACTTTGACCTCATTGAACTACTGTCTTTCCTTTCATGGGCTGGATGTTCACTGGTATTAATTAAAGCTGATCTTTAATTAAGTACTCAATTTTATTTTTTTCCACTCAGTGCTTCTGAATATTATATACATTCTTAGTGATGAGATGATTTTCTTCTAAGCATTAGCAACAGAGCAGCTGCTTCAACTAAATCCAGATGTATTATTTGATGCATAGGGCTTTTATCTACATCAGGTGCTAATGCAATCTCAGAATAAGTTCTTACGTATTTTGATAAACGAAGACTAACAATTCAGTATTAGTACTTAAACCTGCCAAAATTTCAGGTTTGCCTATTCCTCAGTAGTTTTCTGCAGTATTTTTTTTTGTTGTTTGCACCATTCATGTTTTCTTGATGTGTGCAAATCCTTATTAAGAAATCCTTATACTAAAACTGAAACACTCTTATTGCCGGAAGTGGGATGATGCCACTTTTCTCAATGCTATCAGATGGTGACAGCCAGTAAACTGCCTGATGTAACCTTAATTTCAGAGACAGCCATTAGTTGTTTAATACACACTTGCTGTAATTAGATATTTTAATTGAGCCAGTATATGCTAAAATTGACTTTCTGTTCCTTTCCAGCTGATCTGTTAAGCAGTATTGCTTTTTAATTTATTAAAAGGTCTGATTAACTTTAGCCATATTAGTCTCAGAATTGTTTTCCTCCATTTCTGTGTTTGTAAATATTGTCAGCCTGGTGGGTAGCTAGAGAAAGCATCATCTCAGGGCCTAGGCTTAACCCCTCCTACCTTAAAAGACATTCCTCATGTCTGATTTGGCAAGCGAGTTAAAGGCCTATGTCTTTAACCCCCAAGCTGTGTATGCTCTGCAGAGAGTCAGCTCTCAGCTTCCAAGGCTGACTCATCATTAAGAAAGTACTTGCGCATTTATATGTACTTAAAAATGTATTTTAAAAAAACCTGTTAAAATGCTTCTAACAAACTGTGTAGTGTATTAATGCATTTATGCATGAACTTGGTGGGTTTGGTACAGTTTTTGTGTAAATGCAAAAGTATTCCAGCAGTGTTCTTGTTTATTCTAGAGTACTCAAGAAAACACATCAGGTTCATTAATGAAAGATCACCTTTTCCAACATGAAACTGTAGTAACCAGTGAACCTTACAACAGTTCAAATTTAAGGCCTTCAGCATTTGAGGATTTCAACACGAGGAGAGCCTGTTTTCCTAGCCAACCTAACCAGGTAAGACCACCACCAAAAGCAATTCTTACTTTGCTTGCTGCACTACTGGCACAGGATGCAGTTTCTGACAGGAAAGCATTTTTATTCTAATCCCTGTTTGTAGTATTATACTCTGGACTTCTCAAAGTGATCAATATAAGCTTTGCAGCTGAAATATGACAGCATTATTATGGCAGAGGCAATGCATTGCAAAAGTATTTACTTGTAGCAGACTACGTGAAAAAGTCCTCCACTTTATTCAAAGTCAAATTTCTGTGTTACAGACCTCTGTATTTGCAGCTTTGAACAGTTATTTAAATTTGTTTAGAAAATGTAAACTGGCCATGGACTCAATCTCAGTTATGTGTATAGTAATGATAGTGATTTGATTAGAAATATTTTAAAGTATCTTGAAAACGGGTATTTAGGGTGCATTACACAGTGGGGCACTTCTGCTGCATATTTTTAGTGAAACTTTGTTTATGCTCTCTAACTGATTATTAAACTGAAATATTCAGCGTTGGTACAGAAGGAAAAACTGTAGATTCGTTATGCATGAAAGGTATTAAGTATTTAGCAGACATTCTTAAAAGAGGAAAGATCACTAACTTGAAGAAGGCTGAAGTACTGACAGTTTTGAAAAGAAGTCATGTTTATATGACATGAGTTCAGAAAGGCATGTTGCAGCTTTTTTTTTTTTTTTAACAATACACATTTTGCTTTTTTCTCTCACAGAACTGATTGTTTTGGTAGAATGTAGAGGTAGACTTATTAGTGAGAGAGATAACAAGTAATTTGAGGGTCTAATGCCTAGAAGCAAACAGATTGGGAAGCTTTTAGAAGAAGCTTAATATCACATCAAAGTACAATGAAAGTTCAAGTAGTTGTGAGCACTTCATCAGAAAATATTTCTGCACCTTGAAAAAACACTTTTTTGTGCGCTGGGTCATTCTGCTTTCTAACTGCCTTATTATGCAGAAGAAACAGTCCTATCTGGAGAACTAATGAAAGTTTAAAATTAAGAATTTTTATTGTTGATCTGTGCCAATTATCATCTTGTATAAGTCGCTTCATATGTTTGCTTGTTCTGTTTGTCAAGATAAGTATTCCTCCCTCTTCCCATTTACTTGCAAAGAGAATTTAAGAATTTCTTTGAGCAAGATGGGTGATGAGGTTATGATAACTAATACTTTTTGGCTGTGCTAACTAGTGATGTATATGCAGTTAGTCTTCATTGCATTGTAAAGAAAAGTACATTAGCTTAAACAGCATGTATGCTCTGAGAGCACATATAGAATAGGCTAGTAAGGAAATAATTTAAGCTGTGATATAAAACATACCGTGCTTTTTGCATAGCTATATAGTGCACATTAGAACATAGACACGTCAACAAAACCTCACAGTCTGTACGTGCACACACTGCGCTCTCTGCTAAGCTCCGTGCATGTGGCCACGTGGCACAGCAGATTTTGATGTAAATACCAATTTTGTTTCAATTAGCTATAAATAGATCTGAACACTTACTGTGCTTGTAAGTCAACTAGTACATGCTGAAACTAAAGAAGTGATTAATGACCATTCAAATCCTTTCCTGTAATGCTGTAAGAATCATAGAATCAGTCAGGTTGGAAAAGACCTCTGAGATCCTCTAGTCCAACCTTTAACCTAGTACTGACAAGTCCATCACTAAACCATGCTATTAAGTTTTACATCTAAGCGTTTCTTGAAGACCTCCAGGGATGGTGACTCAGCCACCACCCTGGGCAGCCTATTCTGATGCCACACAACCCTTTCTGTAAAGGAATTTCTTCTAACATCCAGCCTAAACCTCCCCTGGCACAACCTGAGGCCATTTCCCCTCATCTTATCACTTGGTGCTTGGGAGAAGAGCCTGATTTTCCCACCTCGCTACAGCTGCCTTTAAGGTAATTGTAAAGTACAATAAGGTCTCCTTTGGGCCTTCTCTTCTCCAAGCTAAACAACCCCAGCTTCCTCAGCTGCTCCTCATAAAACTTGTTCTCTAGACCTTTCACCAGCTTCATTGCCCTTCTTTGGACACACTCCAGCACTTCAATGTCCTTGTAGTGATGTTATTTAAAAAAAATAGTAATACCTAAGTCCTGCAGTTTCTCATCTTTGGGTGTGTGTTTCAGTTAAATTTTGTGCTTTGCTATGTTATATTCAGCTGCTGTTGTCACATGCATCCATTTGTTTGAGGGAACTCAGGGAAGGCTGCAGTACTGAGAAAGTGTCTATGCCTTGTGTAAAGGTGAAACCCTTCAAGTAAGGTGTAGTACTAGTAAGTTCAGCCATGTCAACAACAATTTTCTCCCTGATTTCCAGCAGGCTAATTATGTTCATAATGAGTTTCTCTGTGGAGTTTGGCTGTAATATTCTTCCTTCCTTCCTGCTTCAGCTCTTACACAGAGTTTTGACCTGCACTGAGATATTATTGTGAACATCTAGAGGACTAGGTTTGTTATTTTCATTGAATTTTGCTGGTAGTTATGCCAAACGAAGTCTGGGCTTCATGTAGTTTGTAAGTTTATGTATCTTATGCTTTCAGACAGATCCCATTAAATACCCAATATGTAAGTATTTTATAAATAAAGTTCTTCCAAAATTTTTCCTGCATTTATCACAAGTTTTCCAGAATTTATCGCTTCCTTTCTTAATTAATGATTTCTTGTTATCAGTTGCCTACATACAGTTGTAATATGTCAAACCTTAAGCATTTTAGTAGGTGTTTGGCTGGAGATTTAAAAGAAATAAGTTCTGGTAATGTGTTATGCTCAAACAAATAAAAAAGACTGAGGAGAGATCAGATTTTAGAGTTGCTGGTATTTGTAGTGATCTTTAACAGCTATTTAATGTCCAGGAAATGGGAGGTCTAGGGTGGATTTCTTTATTTGAGTGTTTTTTTGTTTGTTTGTTTTTTCATATAAACAATTCATTTACTATCTTACATGCATGCTTAGTTCTCTGTTTGAGTAGTGGGGTAAGGATCCTTTGTGCTGTAACATATGCAATGACATTTTTGATACTTTTTTCCCCTTAAATTTATGCTGTTAATGGTTCAAAAAAAGACAATTATCCATAGCCTATTGTTTTAGCATCAATAACTCTTTCTTGTTTTTGAAAACAAAGTCGAGTTTGGAAGCAGTCTGTTTTTATAAGTAAAGGGTTGGCCGGCTTGCATCAGAGCCTGGGAAAATAAGGATGAGCAGTGATGTCAGCTGAGTAGGATATGGCCTTTCTTCACACCATATCCTCTAGATCTCATGGAAATCCAACCAAGTGGCTTGGAGCCAAGATAAAAATTGTTCTTGTTAGCATACTGCAGTTGAAGCTCAGAGGGCAAAGCAGCTCTAATCACAATTCTGTAATTAATGTATATCACACAAGGATTACCAAGCAGGGAAGTGGTGATTAGAGCAGGCTACAGATATGCCAACTTCTGTTTATGTAGGAATATTTTAAGAAGCTATTCCGTCCTCTTCTGCCTTCTACTGCATTATTGAGACATGCAACCTTCCAGGTAGTAGGAGCATGGACACATGCAAAGTGAAACTGAAGTGTAAACTTAAAACATCATCTTCAGTAACGCTTTGTTTCACACTGCAGCAGATTAGGGACATGCTAATTCTCATGAAGTTCATCAGTACTAATAAAGCTATGATATGGATGCCAAAGATGTGTTCCCAAGTAATTCCTGAATCTGGGAGAATTTTTCAGGCTAATGGGTTAGGGAGTGCTTTTCAGTCTTTTCTGTGAGATGTTTTGCAGACTGTGCACTTGACAGGAGGAAAAAAAAGGCGGAATTAGACTTGAAGCTCAGTTATATTCTGGCTCTGATTATAATAGCCCTACAGTGTAGGAAAATAATTGCCTGTCTGTAAGGCAGGCATACTGGGACATACTGAGACTTTTGCTGTTTTGCTGGATTATCTGCTGTTTTCAGAAGCTCCTTCCATACATGTGCTAAATTTTTACCCTATTTGTCGTTATTTGCACGTTTTCTTAGAAGTTACTTGTAATGTGATTTCAGTGACATTCCATGGCAGTCTGCTATCTTACATTTGTATCCAAGATCTGCAGTATTTCAATTCTGATGTTTCAAATTTATCACCTTCAAGAACTTTTTCATACCCCTTTGCACTTTCATTGAGACAGAATAAACAAGAACTCTCTTACCTCTGTTGTTTGCTTTGTATGTGTTTAGCGCATTCCTTGTTACTTGTCCATTAAGGTAAAAAGCCTTAAATTACGGTCAGTTCCTTACAAGTTGAGAATTTTAAAAGTACTTGCTCCTTTGTCCACCGGTGTCCTAACCTAACCAATCTCAGTAAAGTATTGTATGTATTTGTATGTAAGGGTGAGGCATTTAGAAGCCACTGTTGTTAAACACTTATGTTCATGAGGCAAGGAAGAAATCCTGCGCTCTAATTTTTACATTGTAGGTGGACATGAATCTAGAACTTCTCTATAGTAAACTAATTTTGCCTTTGCCGTTTCAGGTCCCACCGAAGTCCATCAGACACGTTAGCTTTCAGGATGAAGATGAAATCGTAAGAATAAACCCTCGTGATATTTTGATACGTCGTTATGCAGACTACAGGCATCCTGACATGTGGAAGAACGACCTGGAGAGGGATGATGCAGACTCAAATATACCATTTTCTAAATCAGACAGTAAAAAATCTGACTATTTATACCCATGTGGGGATGGAACTAAGCTGAATTCCCTGAAAGACTCAAAGAGTTCTGTGGTATTTAAAACTCAGCCTTCCTCATCAAAATTTAAAAACTCTAAAAGAAGAAAAGAGGATGGTGAGCGCTCCCGCTGTATATACTGCCAGGAAAGGTTTAATCATGAAGATAACGGCAGAGGAAAATGTCAAGATGCTCCAGATCCTATTAAAAGATGTATCTACCAAGTTAGTTGCATGCTTTGCGCAGAGAGCATGCTGTATCACTGCATGTCAGACTCTGAAGGAGATTTCTCTGATCCTTGCTCATGTGACACTAGTGATGACAAGTTCTGCTTACGCTGGTTAGCACTGGTAGCGCTGTCATTCATTGCTCCGTGTATGTGTTGCTACCTCCCCTTGAGAGCATGCCATCACTGCGGTGAGGTATGTGGGTGCTGTGGAGGGAAGCATAAAGCTGCAGGATGAATCAGTCTTGTGCCAAACAGAGCTGAAAATCTTTGTTTCCAGGAAGCATCTAACTTGGATTTGTAGAAGCTTTTTGGCAAGCTGAAGGGAATCTTCTTTCATGTAAGAGATGCTTGATGTGGAAGAAGCAAGGAGACTTGTCAGACCTTGGCATTTTACAAGTGCTAGCCATGCCTATTTCCTTTAAGCGCGTGGCATTTGTTGCAAGTTGTGAAGGAGATTTTGCAAAGGAAAGCCTGTTCTTATTATTGGCTATAAAATGAGTATATAAACTATGATTATACTAAAAGGGATTAACTTTTGCCACTTTGTACATTCATGGTTTAGGTGAGGGGGCTCTTTTAAAAGGATTAAAACTTATCTGAGGGGAAATTTTAACTAAAAGTGCACTAGTGACAGTTGATTTAAGATTAAGAAAAGTTAATACTCAGCAAATGAGAAATGAAACTGATTTTAAGTGCAACTAAATCACTTATTAATAGTTTTTTGGAAGCGACTTTATGTATAAATAACAAATGTTTATATTTAACTAAATGTGTAAGGTACGAATTATTACATGTTATACTTCCCTCCCCTCTGATCTAGTAGGTATGGACCATATCTACTGTCACATTCCATGGTAGTATTTTAAATATTTAATTAGTTAATTTAGTTGCATTTTTATTCCAGATGGACAAATTGATATGTTCAGTCCTGTTTCCCTTCAGCTACAGTTTGTGTTGAGTTGTATCCATACATTCTGATAATCTAAAAACCTTTAAAATATTAATTATTCTAGTCTCGAGTGACCAATATTTTTTGTTAAGCACAGATGTAATTGTCTAAAATGTTCTTGTTAGAACATAACATTTATTTTTATATATAAATGACTTTGATTTCAACATAATAGCAAAAAGGAAGTTGTTTCTGTTGCTCAACCAGCAAGTTGTTTTCTTTTGGGGTATCCTCCAAAAATACTTTTATTTACATATGCAGGTGTTCATTAAGCAAAAGGTACATTAAGACAGTTGTAACGAGTTGTCATCAGTGTTCTTGTTTATCCTTCTGTTAAACTAGGATCCTGTTCAGCTGTTTATCAAGTACTATGATTAAAACAAGATTAATAACAAAATTGAAATTGTTTTCATTATTTTGAACTGCAACTTTTTCTTACTTGAACAAAACTACTGTTTATTTGAACAACAGCAAAAGACAACAGAAGACTTGAAAATAACTTACAGCCCAGGCAAAATTGGAGTGAACTTAACTGAGTGAATTTGGAGGGAGGCTGGGGAATGGGAAGAGGGTGAGAAGTGTGTGTGTGCGCGTGCACGTGTATGTATGCACATCTGATATTGAGCACGACGTTTGTTATGGCTTTGTATTTACTAAATGTTTAACTTTCAAATAAGAATCAACCAATTAACCCTTAGATATTTTTTTAAGAACATTTCATGTTTTGCTGTCATGAAGTAAGAAACAGTTACTTCTCATTGAAGATATGTGAAACACTAAAAATAGTTCATTGGGGAAAGTGCCTATTTGCTATCATGGCTGGAGTGGACAGATTGTCCTCAGAGTACCCTTCTTGTTAAACTTAAAAAAAAAAAAAAAAAAAAAAAAAAAAGATTCACATGACTTACTTTTCTCCCTTCCTATGCATTTTCAGTATATTTTCTGTAGCTTTTTGTTCCGCATGTATCAGTGCCCTGAATTTTCCTTTGTAGCCCAGAAGTAAAAGAAGCAAATGTGTATCATCTGTCTGTAAGATACTTTTTAAAAGAAAACATTTATATTTATATTACAGCTTGAATTGACCACATTGTGTACATAGATCATCTCAAAGTATTATTTCACATTGAAAAGAAGAAACGTATATTGATAACTGTAGAAGTTACGAAAGAGCTTCTAGTTTTGTATTAAGACTGCATGAATTAAGTCCAAGAATATGACACTGTAGCAGCAGTCTTGGTTTTTACTGTTTATATATTTGAAAGCTGCTACTCTGTTTGATTTTCATGCTTCACACATTTTCAGCTTAACTTGGTTGCCTGGAATAGACTGTTAACTTAAAAAAAAAAAAAAAAAAAAAAAAAAAAAGTAAAATGGTAATGTCTTTCTTGTGAATGAGAGAAATTGAATATTTGTAAGTGCTTAAGTGCTAGGTTCCTAACTCAAGGTGAAGAGAGGTATGAACAACCTAAGAAAAGAACTTGCTGGCTGTATATAGGTAAATGCTGTAGAATCCTGTTCTGTATATACTTCAGAAAGAAATGAGTTTAACAATTTCCTCTGAGCACTATACAACATAGTGTAACTCCTAGTCCTGTACTGTACTTTATATGACATATATGTTTTAATATTTTTTTAGTGTGTGCTTTAGTATTTTCATCTTGCATTTTTAACCACTTCACTGCTAAAATGTTTTCATCTTTTGTTTTCCTCTTTAAAGGCTTGATCCATCTAAAAAAAAAATAAAATGAAATGTCATGTTCACTTTTCCTTCTTGTGATGGAATATGCAGTCTGCCAGTTTTTAAGATCAATGAAAAACAGTGCAAAAATACAGTTACGGAAGGGTTGGTTTTAAAATGATTCACACACACTTTCTTCTTTTTCTGGTGTTAGAGATCTTATCCATGTTTGCAGGTATGCAAAGGGTAATGAAAGGTGTAATACGGCAAAACCAGTCCAGAACTGGCTCTTAAATCCATGCATCTTTTGTTTTTGACAGCAAGTAAAATTTATTTTTCCTCTTACGAACTACTTTATTAAGCATTTGGGAAAAGAGACCTGCCTTTCCCAACCTTTACTTCTCTCCCTGGACATCAGAGCAGTAGCTTGTCAGGCGTGTAGTAGCAGAGCACTGTGTTGCTTGGAAGGGAGACCTAAGCCTTGGGAAACCATCGTTGCATATTAAGTCCCTCGCTTACTGAAGCCTCAGTTACCATGAAAATTAAATATTTCCCCGTGAAAGGAAGTGAAGGAAGAAGTCAAATGACAGCGGCGCTCGTGCACCATCTACTGGTGGAGAAACATTCAGGCTTTATCCAGGCACAAGCTCTGATTGTGAGGTAATTTAACGGGCTGTTGGTGCAGCACTCAACTTATTTTTGAGCTTATAACTATGAATTTACAAAATAGTATCCTGGAATCTTACGGGGATTCTTTATTTCATTGTTCCTATTAAATTTCCTTTGAAATTTTACTAATAGTGTTGATTGAAAGTAAAAATTACTTAATACGTCTTGTTAGGCTGTTGTAACTATTTTAAATCTATTACGTAAGAGCCTAAAAATCAGGAATGAAATGAAAATTCTTTGGGTTCTGTCAGTAGATGTAAGAGTTTTACTTTCTCCTAGAGTTCTTTCCAGTAGCAAGTGAAGGCATATGGATATTCATGCAGAAGAAATCTGGCTTTTTGCTTTGTGATGTGAATTAAGTTTGAATATGCACAGGTGTGTCTGTGCACTTGCACATGCAATTCAGTAGTTACGAGGGTGCACCTAGAGCTGTGTGCAAGATTAAAGCAATATTCTGAAAATAATCTACAATTACTATGGTAACCGCTTAGTAAATAGCAGCAAATGATGGCATAAAATTCAGATGCCTTTCTGAAGCTTATGTAACGGATGTTCTAGGCAGGCTTAACCAATTGCTTCTAAGGAAACAGGTATTTTGAAGAATGCCTTAATTTTGCATGTTGGAATATAACATTCCCACTTCAGATGTGTTCTCTTTAGAATGGCCTGTTCATGTGTACCTGGAGGGTAATGTTCAACTCCCACGTAAATAATGCACAGGTTCAAATTAGACTTTAAATCTTTTCAGAGCTTATGGCATAGTGTGCAGTCAGTACAGTGATACATTCATCTTAATAAAACAAAAATCAAGGTGATGGCTGGCAACGAATTAGTTTTTAAAAGATGCCTTATGGTACTCTTAGTCTAGCAGCTGTGTGGATAAAACTTCCATTTCCTTTGGTGCACTGATGAATAGAAGGAGGGGTGGGTTTGAGGGGTGAGGAAGCTTTGTTTGTTTCTTTTGTTTTTTTTGAAAGCCTCTCTTAATTGCAAACTTCATGATTAGTTCAAGAAATAAATGCATTTGATGGAGAAGAAGCCTTCATGATCAAAGCTGAGGTATAATCTGTACAGAATTTTTCTCCTTTTGCTTGGTGCCATTTGCTTTCCACCCTAATGACCTCAAAGTGCCTCATGTGTATGTTGCTTCCATTAAACCTCAACTGCTATTTCTTTCTACTAAATGATGTATAATTTAGTTAACTCATCCCATAGGCGTTTCTTTTTTGTACATGAATATAGCTTATTACTTTGAGTATATAATGTTAATATGCCTTTAAATTTGTAACTGGTTTATTACATCCTATTCTTGTAAGTTGACATAGCAGATAACACCATAAAAATTGTTTAAATATTTTTTTCTCCTGTAATTACTTAATTAAAACTATCTTGAAATGAAACAGTTGATGTTTTTCCATTCTGTGTTGGGATTACGCCAAACAGTGCATATGAAGTCAAGCATTGCAGCTCAAGAACAGAATATAAAACTATTTCAATACAGGTAACATTTTACCATAGTATTTTATTTACTGGTTAAACAAAATCAGATCATTTTCTGATTTTTAAGATTGATCAAACCTAAATACTGTATTACCTTCAAGGTCTCTCATCTTTCACTCTAAGAACTGTTGATAAGAGTTGCTACGATGTTTTATACAAAAATGTCCTTGCTTTGTGTCTCCAGCAGTGCGTGTTCTTGGCTCATTCTTGCCTTTATGCTATGCAGGTCAAGATTCCTTTATATAAATCGTATCTATTCTAGCTTCTACTCAACTCCCATCACAAAATATGTGTGTGTTTAGATATAATGTTAAGCTTTCTGCAAATTAAATAATAATACATTTATGTGTACACCAAAAAATAAAAAATAAAGGAAAGTCCCTCCGTTCATGAAGAAAAGTGGAGTTGAAGATTAATGTAGAAATCTGAGAGACTTTGCTTTTGAAAGCTCAGTGGTCAGGATTTAGGGTGGATTATTCTAAGCTGAATCTTACTTGCCTCTAGCTTTTGTAAATGTTTCCTTACTTGTTACAATTGATAAAGTAATTCTCAGTGTTCATTTGATCAGTTTCTAATGTGAAGAACTTTGGTTGCTGGGGGTAATCATTAGGTGGACAATTAACTGTTGATACTTGAGCTTTTAACTGGTGATTTGAAAGTGCAGCTCTGCCAGAAAAAGGAAAGAGGCACGTGATTTAAGGGACAACCAAGGGAGGGGTTAATAGGCAATGTTATAGAACTATTGAGGACCACATATAAGAAAGTGTTTCAGCGTTAAATGTGGCTTTATAAGAATTGAAAACCTAACTGTAAGATCTCTGTCAAATCCCCCTTAATGTTATGGATAATACACAACCTTCTGGTTTTGAATGAGAGAGAAGGACAGGTAAGAGGGTCCTTTTTCATATTTTTTTTTTCGGAGGAGAGTAGGGTGGCAGCTAAGTCAACCTTGCCTGCTGGGTTTTATAAATTAAATCCAAAACTGGCTATGGCACACAGATATAGTGGCCAGTTTCTAAGGAGACTTCATAATAGTATCCCAATTAGTCTTTGCTGTATTCCAATTGATGTATTAACATAGTACTTGTGTGTCACCGTTTCTTGAACCTTTTGGCTTTCTGTCATGGATCAATACATGCTTATATACCAGAACGGAGACTTTAGACTGTGGTGTTATGTCAATACTTGCATCATTTGGGAATGCTGAGCTAATGAAATTCAATAGTTTAGAGAGAGATTTCACAAGTAAATGGATGGGAATAAAAATGATTCCTGCATTTCATACCTTAAACTTGAGGCTGGAGAGTATACACATACACACAATGGGCTGTTGCTAAACTATGCTTTGAGTACAGCACAGTGTGAATGACTAGGAATATTTGTTTTTACATGGGAGGAAAAGAAGAGGGAAGTCAAATTCTTCAAGAAGCTAATATCTGTGTAGTATCCATGTTCAAATATCTTTATAGTATCAATGCTTGATTTGAGAACTTTAGGAATACTTCATGAAGTCCAAGGTAATGAACTCCTCTGATAGAGCAAGTCTCTCAGATGGATTGTGAATTCAGTTAAGTAGGGATTTGCCAAACTCTTAAGAATATCTTAGTACCCACCAAGCTATATCCGATGCATTTTTAGCAGCGTACAGTTATTTATGTGTCATTTTGAGGTAATACACAGGAACAATTATATTTGGCACTTTACAATTTACTTTAAAACCACAAAGGAAAATCTCTCCTGTGTTCTGGATGTTGAGTAATGTGTAACAGGATAAGGTAAGATGACCAAAAAGCTCAGTATTTGGTGGGAGGATGGGTGGAAAGGAAAACAGTCATGGCAAGATGATGGCTGTTGCCATAGGACCTGCTCTTTAAAACTTGAGACTTTTCCTATGAAGACAGATTTAGCCTAGTGGCTTGTCATGTTGGACTATGAGAGAGTTCCAAGCAGCGTGAAGGAAAACATGCAGATGTTAATGAGTTTGCTAACCCTGGAAAATACAGCTTTTTGTGACAGTAGAACCTTATTTAGCAGGATTAACAATATCTGTTTGAAAGATCAATACTGGATCTATGTTTGAAAAGATTATTGCCCATGTCCTGACTCTGCTGTAATAGGCACCATCTTTGAAATCCATCAAGTCATAGCACAGACCACTCCCTTTTGTAAAAGCTTGTCTGTGATTTGCACAGATGAATAACCGATATTGAAGACTGACTGCTTTTCAGATGTTTCAAGTAACACCCTGTTCTAAAGTGATGGTGTTCAGATTTCTGAATAATTCTAGTTTGTGGTGGGCTTACAAAGCTAGTAATGTAAACTTATGTTTCAGAAGTCTGGGTTATGAAAGTAGCATACAGAAAACCTTAGTGTGTTTGGAGCTGGTTGCCCAGAGAAGGCAGTGGAGTCTCCATCCTTGTAGACATTAAAAACATCTGTGCATGTCCCTGAGCAACCTGCTACAATTGACCATTCTTTGAGCAGGTAGGGTTGGACATGGTGATCTCCAGAAGTCCCTTATGACATCAGTAATTCTGTGACTCATTTTTCAAGAAAATGATGATTTTGGAGAAGGAAGACAGCAGTCTCAGAGACTTTGTACCAGAAGAACTTGTTTCCTGATTTGGAGGCAGATCCTACTGTTACTGCTTAAATATTTCAAGTACCATAGAAGGATTGTCTTTTTAGTCACATCATCGCTATATTTCAATGTTTTTCACTGACACAATTATTAAAATATTAATGCATTTCATGAACGAAGTCTTCAACATACATGTAAGTAATAGATATTAGCATAGCATTGAGGTGAGGGGAAAAACTGTTCCAACTGTTAATAAGTTTAAAAATATGCACAGGTGTTTGCATAAGTACTGAACAGCAGCTTGAAATGCTCTTCTGGCACAGAAAATGTTTTCCCAGAATTGCTAGCTAATTTTAAGATAGTTCAGTTTAAATAAAAATAAAAACTAGGTCCTCCAAATCTTTTCCAGATTACCGATCAAGTTTAAAAGCTTCTCTAAAAACTGGCTGGAATCTGAGGTAAGTTTGCTGAGTGAAGACAGGCAAAAACGCCTGAGCAGACTGTGCTTGGAAGGAGTGCACATGCTCAGACTGGAGCAGCAGCAGGGGGATGAGACTGGACTCTGGTTTCCCAGCTCATGGAGAGTTGGCAGCCTAGTAGTGGCTGTATCTCTGGGACCCTGCAGGGACCCTGCACCTACTTCACAATTTATGTTGTGCTCAGTGGCCAGAGTCAAAGGACAGGTGGGGACTTGAGAAGAAGTTTGAGTCATTTCTTTTCTTGCCTCTCCTGAAAAATCAAAGTAATGTTTCTGCACACAGACATCCATCCTGTCTTCAGACAGACATTTCTCTCAAATGGTTCATAGAATAATTCTATTTGTATAATGGCCAGTTCAGAGTTCTTGGTCATGTTTGTCTCTTACAAAGTTTAGAATTATAAAATATTCTAAAAACTTTGTCTCTTTCTTTGTTTTTAGAAAATTCCAAAGTACCTGAACTTCACCATGTGCCTGTCAGTTATCTGGTTGTCTGTGGATGTCTGCTAGCTTACCTCCAGCCTGTTCTGAAGGGGCAGCTCCAGCTCACCAGTTTATTCACAATCGTGACTCAAGCCCTTCCTCACTTCTTGACTTCGTTCTCCACAGCTTTCCTCTGCATTGATCTACCAGTCTTTCCAGGAAGTGCTCAATTATTTGCTGAAGTTTCTCTTCCCTTTGGATGGGAGGGTTCAAAAAACTGTTTTCCTCTCAGTCCTCATTTCTTCAGCCTGATACCTCTGAACAGACTCAAATATTTGTAATATGGCAGCAGTCCTGGCCATACAGTACTGTCTGTCCACCAACAGCATTGTCTGCCTGCACCTATTAACTGCAGATCTCATCTCTTGGTAACCACTGCCTTTAGGCTTAACAATAGTTTTAGTAAAGTAGTGTGGAGGATCCCCCCAAGACTAACAAAAAAATTAAAGAATCTCAGTCTCTCCTTTTAGCAAGATGGGAAGCAAGCTGAGGGGAGGGGGGAGAAGATGTGTGTGATGTACTTTCCATGCTCTCTCTCCCCAGCCTTGCAACAGTAGGTCCTTGGACAGGCGCAAAGGTCACACAGGCAGCAGAGTTATGATCTTTGCACACAGCAGCTGAGGCTCTGCCTTCACACCATTAGCCTCTTAGGCAGGCTGGTAGCTGATGGACATATCATTATCAGCATGATTTTTGGCTTCCTGAACTGCCTGTCTTACTAAAACCTAAAGCTAACCCTATCTGGGCATGTGGTCCGTAAGTATCTACTGAAACTCTTTCACCACAAAGTATCTCCATTCTCTTTTCAGCTTCCCTTTTTCTAGCTTTCCATTTCTTTAAAATACACATTTATATTTAATTTTACATTTTGATGCTAAAATGGAATGAGAATGCCTGCAGATTTTTATTGTAACAGGACACTTACTATTTAGAAAAAGTTAGAAAATGGGCACAACCTGTTGAGCTTTATAGTTCTAGATCATCTGGAGTAGTTTCAGATTTTCCAGACTAATCTTTACAATGTACTTTGTTCAGTGCAAGTATTTATAATCTGCTATGTATCCAGTGAGGCATGGTCCAGAAGTTACCTTTAACATACGCCTAGGGTTTAGGTTTCAGTTATATCTTGAGTACAAAGCTATCTGCACTTTGCAACAGCTTTTTTGCAAGTCATAGATCCCTTGATTTGCATTTTTTTCATTCTTCCCAAGCACCTGCACCTGACAATCTACTTTAAATCTTCTAAGGAGGATAAGATTTCCTGCAAGCAATCTTTAGGTCAAACAGTGGAGATTTTTTTGTAGATGTGTACAGAACACCATATGGGTTTCCTCTTCAATTCACAAGTGGCAAGTACTAAATTAGCAATGGTTTGTGTTGCTATCATTTATCCACAAATGAACCTTTAACAAATGTAAGTTTCCTTATCGGGCTTTTGGTTACAGAACTGTTCTTTGCAAGACACCAAAGCTAAGTAGGCTTCTAAACAGTGAAACTACAGCCCGCTATGTGTGGGGATCTTCTCTGAGATTGCATCCCTTGTGAAAAACTTGTATGTGTGAAAAACCACACTTTGTGTAATTAATGATAATATTGTAGAAAAGATCTTGAACTATGCCCAGTTCAAAATAGTGTGTGTGGTAATTGGGCATAAGAACATGAAAGTGAAACAGCTCCCACGTGTTGCCAAGGTCATTTAGGAAAGGTTGACATCATGAGTGATTCATGTCTGCAAAAACAGGGTGACTGACATACTATCACAACATCACTCGAGATGAAAGTCTTGGCTGTCAGAGTGTTTGGTGACCGCACTGCCAGGGCTTGGTGGAACTTGGACATCTGTGATGAAGTCTAAGACGACTTCTAGTTTGCATATTTACACGGGTGATCAGATGGCACTTCATCAGCAGCAGTCAATCTTGCAATTAATTTTCTTTGCCCATTTCCACTACATCGTATGATTAGGGCTTAACTGTTATATTTCTGACTTGGAAGAACTGCTTTGTGGAGATATATCATAAGAAGTTTCTTTCCAGTGGGGCAGAGCTTAGTGAGCCAGAAAACATCCCCAGGAACAGACAAAATGTCAGCTCATGTCTTGATGCTGAAGCAGAATGTGTTATCCCAAGCAAAATCTTTACAGTCAGGTCATTCTGCTCCTCTCCTGTCACCAAATACATCGCAGAAACGTGGTTGTTTTTCTCGGTTGCTTATTTGCTTACATACACTGTCCCCTGAGCAGCAAATGTACATGGTTAAGGTCTTTCTTATGCTGTCTGCCACCTGTGGCATGAGTATGGAAGTGTTTATACAAGTCTCTCTTCTATATGCACGCTGCTTTAGATTCCTACCGACAGTCAGTGCCAGCTCTTCAGGAGGTCTGTTATGAGCTTGAATCTTTGACAACAAACACCAGACAGCAACATGATCAATATCACTTGTGGTCTTACAGGTTCCTGTGGTGTGACTCAAAGCTTCTTCATGCTTTTAGTTAGTCTTGCTGCTATAACAGCAGCGACAGCATTGCATTTCATCAAGGACCTTAACAATGAAATTGCAATCTTGTGCCAGGATGTAAAGACTATGACAGTTTTCAACCATCCCCTAGAAATAAAGAGGAAAACCTTGGGGGATGGGGAGCACCTCCTAAGCAATGTTTCAGGAAAGAGAAAGATTATACAGCTTATATCAAGGTTTCCAACAATAATATCATGTAATTCTTTGGTTAGCAGGTTAGAGGGCACAGTACCTTCAGCTTGAGGTCTCTGCAGAGGAAATTGTTCCATTCCTTTTGAAATGGTGAGATCTGATTACACCAGCTCCCTGATCTCAAGCTCTTTTTACACAATCTTTTTTTCTTGTCTCAGAACTTCCACTGTGCTCATACTCTTGCCATTTAGTGATGTTAATTTTTATTATTGTCTACATGTATTTATGTACATTGCTAAGTGTGACCTGCACAGCTCAAATGATCTTAGAGGTCTTTTCCAACCTAAATGATCCTATGATTCTACGATTCTAAGCTAGCTTTCTCCTGTTCACTCTGTCTCCTAAAAACAGGTCCTTATAGGCCAGGGAGAGCCCCTCACCTGATTCCTAACCCACCAAAGCTCCCAAATCCCTCCTTTAGTCTCTGTAAATTGGATCACTACAAAGCCACCTGGCAAGCAGTAACCCTCCTGTGTGCAGCCTTCCAATGGCATTGTTGTGCTCTATTTTAGTTCATTTTCAGGCTGTGGCAGTCCCGAATTCAATTTCTCTCTTTGTTTTGTCCAGTACACCCATTCCAGCTGGTAGCAGGCCTCTGAGTCTGACATTGCTCAGTGAATGAACCACATTGATGTTTTTATAAGTTGCATGGATAAACCCTGTTGTGCTTTTCCTCCTTTACTCCCTCTGCTGTGAGAAGCCTGCATAAATTTCAGCGTCACTTAGTCAGAGATGAATAAGACTCTTTCAATGCCGTGAAAAAAAAATGTCATTGGAAGGCCAGTTATGAAAACAAAATCAATTTCCCTTAAATCCAGTAGAAGCTGTAAGTATTAATTTTATCTCTGGATCAGGTCTTTAGCTGTTAGAACTTATATGGGTGCTCTTATTGTGATATATGTCTCAAGTGATTACTTTTTTTTAGTTTCAAGGAAAAATGCATAACTGGATAATGTATGAATTTCATTGTACAGTTGAGGGTTGAGGAATGTAAGCAGAGGAGCGCACTGAATATTTCCAAAATTTTTTTAACCCATAAGTGGTTAAGGTTAACATTTGTCTAGTGCCAATAAAGTTAAATTTATGTGGCACGTAATTTAGGAAATTGAGTAGGCAGAGAGCTGGTGGATGCCTTCTTAGCTAAAAAAAAAAAAAAAAAAGAAAAAAAATGTTCACTTTCCGTTAAACGCTCACACACATTTGTCATAGCAACCTTGAAGGTGGCCATAATGCTAAGCAAAATAAATAGTGCTAGCATAATGTTCGCTGTAATAACATGTCTCATGAGCTAGTTCAGTACTTCTTTTTATTACCTTATTTTCATTGCTCATTCTCTGTGTTGGAGTTCTGTTTTGTGGTTTAATCATTATTACATCATTTTCCTTTCTTAATTTAAAGCTGCTGCCCTGTTCCTGTCATTCCATGCCACCTCTTTACTACGTGCACGTATCATTTCTGACTCGATTTCTTAATAGTGAGTTCTCCACTCCATTAGTTCCCAATAATGACTAATTATTGGATAAAATATATATAAATCTAAATAGCTGATACTTTATCGTTAGAAGAAAAAAAAAACAACATGCAGGATTAACAGGAAAAGGGTAGTACGTTTAACAAAGTATGACAACCCAAAAGGCACAGAAAGCTTAATCAAGGTGCATCATATACACTTTTACATGAAGCAAAGCTAAGCAAGATTCTGAAGTTTATAGTTAATGATCATTGAACGTAACAAATCATGGTCAAAGTAACCAATATTTTTCACAAATACTGAGTTTACAGTAGGGGGAAAAAAAAAAAAAAAAAAAAAAAAAAAAAAAAAAAACTCTCTATTCCAGTCTTCTTCCTTTTTGTAGATGAAGAAACCCATGTAAAAACAGGGCTGGATAAGTATTAATCTGGATTATTTGCAGAATAAAGCACCAGAGGTTTCTAGAGGATTAACAATTGCTATTCTGTGCACCTTTCCAGTCTCTCCTAATACATATGGCAAAATCCCTGCTGACATTCCCTGGGAAAGGCCACTACCAACTCAGGATACAAGAGGGACAGGAGTCCAGGGCTGGCACCCTATTTTATTCTTTTTACTGTTTAATAACTGAAATAATGAAATAACTGAACTGCTTGTTCTTGAGCAACATATGTGAATGGAATAAATAGTGGACTTTTTTTCCTTTTTTTTTTTCCTCCTACCTTTTTAGGAAAAATGTGCTAGTTCATCATATTGGTAGATACTTTTTATCTACCTCATCTGAAAGGTGAAACTCTGGTTGCCTCAATGGCTCATGTAGAGGAAAAGAAATGTTTGCTTTCAAGAACTTTTCTAAGTTTCATTCACTGCATTTTGACATAAATTTTGTTAAATGGACAATTTTTTAAAGGTTTCATATTATCCATTATCCATCTTCTGAAGTTCTGTCAAAGTGTCCAATTGTGTATAAATGTATGAAAATTATCTTATGTGAGTTTTTTTTTTTGACATAATGTTTATTCACAGTGTTATATTTATGGAAAGACTTTGTGTGATGTAAAGAACAGCAGAAGGAACCAACAGAATAATAAAACATCAATCTAATAATATATTACTTACATTAACTTTATATTTTCTTTACAAAACAACAAAAACAACAAGGCAAAACCAACTAGAAAGGTCACAAAGTCCTCTCCTACCCTCCCAAAATAAAAATATAACCACCAAAAATGTGCTTGTTTCAGGTACTGATAATTCTGTGACTACTTGCAAAAATGGTGCAGTGTATCTAAAGCAACAAAGTTGCTCTTATTTAATCATCTGCACTGAAAATTAATATAGTTATTTTTGCAATGGCTGTATGATTCCCCTCTCTCCTCACTAATCTTTTCAGGTACCACCACTCTCACCAAGCATAGTTCCCCTCTCCTTGTGCTCATCTAAAGGAACAATGGGGAAGAAACACCAGCAGGCAAAACTATGTCCAAAGGTCTATCTGCATGAGTAAGGACATCCTTGCAAGATTGTGAGTTGACAGTCTGGGTCACGTTCTGCTAAAGCACGGTAGTTTCATTTACAACAACAACAAAACACTCAATTTCTCATTTCAAATGAAAAAGAAATAAGCAACATACTAGAAATGGAGCAAAAGACCTTGACTGGTACTTTTCCTTAGTACAACGTGACAATTCATTTATAGAACTGGGTTTATTTGAGAGTATGCATCCTAACCTTTTTATGCAATGGTATGCAGAAGAAACTACTAGATTAGTCAAGAGCTCATGGGCTAATGCAGTTTGTCTTTGTTTTATGATGTTAATTAGGTTTACTTGAATGTCTGCCATTTACCTCAGACCACAGGATTAACTGAGCGCCCTTGGTATTAACTCTCTCATCAAATAATTATCATTGCTTTTTCCATGTGGTATTATTACATACAGCATTTACTTTAATTTCCTCCAAATACCGAATAAAATGCGCATTCATTATATATTTACTCTCAGAGTCATGCAGTCATGAAATCATTTTAAGGACTGAGGAAAAGAAGCGCATATAAAATGATTATGGGCAAGACACGCTGTCTGCCTCAGCAGTCAGTTTAATGTCTATCATGGAGAAGCGTGTTTTCCAAGGCCAATTGTGGCACAAGTATTTTTAACTTGTCCTTGCTTACACTGTTTTAAATCTGGAGTAACTCACTAAAGTTAAAGGAGAAGCCTGGAAAAATTCCACTAAGTGAGAAAAGAATTTGGCTACCAGCATATAAAACTAACACTGTTAATCTTCCTTTTGGTTC
This sequence comes from Anas acuta, assembly GCF_963932015.1. Lineage (NCBI taxonomy): Eukaryota > Metazoa > Chordata > Aves > Anseriformes > Anatidae > Anas > Anas acuta. The sequence continues at coordinate 39,868,402 of NC_088983.1, read as the reverse complement.
TAGAGTAGGTCATTTCTTTATGAATGTTTACTACAGTTGTAGTATCCAGGAAGAAAATTATTTAGCATTTTTGGCTGAAAATATAAATTCTCATCTTGAAATGTGTATCTCAAGTGTTGTATTCTATCCAATATGTTTGCCTTTTTCCCTTCCCCCAACTGTATACTTCTCAATATTTCCAAGAGATTTTCTTCAAAATGCTTCCAGGAAGTAAGGATGTGATAGTATTCCCATTTTAGGGACAGCCAGCTGAGTCCCATAGGGATTGTGGTCTAAATTCAGAGCAAGGATTTTTTCCAAAACTGCACTGTCTCTGTGAGGACTTACATATACGTTCAGGTCTCTTATTTACTCAATGCTGAAAGGCACCTAAAGTCAATATCTAATATTTCATTTGTGAAGTCATATTAGCTGTTGGACCTCTCACAGAATCATAGAATAATTTGGGTTGGAACTTAAAGCCCATCCAGTCCCAAAACCCTGCCACAAGCATGGACACCCCCCCCCGTTAGATCAGGCTGTCCAAAGCCCCATGCAACCTGGCCTTGAATACTTCCAGGGATGGGGCAAATAATCATCAAAAAATTATGTGCAGATGCATCAGGTTGCAACCATATCAACATAACTAGCTTCTGGGCAGTTCCTGAGTTCTGTCAGGATTCCCAAAGAGAAGTTCCTTGTCTGCATTTTGTCCACGAGATTCAGTTCACTACCTAAATCGGTAGTATAAATTTTACAGAAAGACAGGGTGGTCACACAAGGTGGTCCTGGTGGTTCAGCCTAAGTATTGCCTTGGGCTCTGGGCCCTGGCTTGGTCCCCACTAGCGTCTGTATGAATCCTCACCCCCAGCTTCTAGGCGATTGCTCCATCCACCAGGTGCTCTAGCGATTTACTGCAGTGGGGTTTGCTTTCTGTAAAACACATATTGGCTATGTGAAAAGGCATATTTACTTGACAAGCAGATAGACAGGAGAGGGTTTATCAGATAGACAGGAGAGTTCTAGAAATTTCTCTGTGCAACCAATTCATTCATAACTGACGATCGATCTTCAGAGTAGAGGTTTGAGATTGGCACTCCTACAATGCCCAGAATGCTGGAATACTGAGTTGAAGTATACCTCCTCCATCTCTCTTGTCTTAGCTGTTGATAAAAGAAATTGACCACTGCTTAGAAGAGCAGTGACACCGATCATTGCCGACCCCTCCATTATCTCCCTGGACGACCATGCTGCCTCCTGCTCAAATCACTCAGTCTTATGAACTTCACCCTTCAGCATCTAAGACCTTACATGCTTTATGAGGAGAATGCTGGGCATTTATATCAGGATGTACGTTGCAGATGGTAACTAGAAAATCAAAACCCAGACATGCAAGACCCAGCCAAAGACTTGAGCACTGCCATCACCTTGCGGGCAAGATTGACGGAGGTGAAAACTAACCTGGAAAATCTGCTCCAGCGTGTTGTCCCAGTTTTCCCTGACGTCTATTGCATTTTTATTCTTGAAACATAGCAGCGTCTCAGTGGCATTGCAAAATATGTTAGTTTTTTTTTTTTTTTTTCTTAAAAAACAAACAATCAAACCAAAAAAATCACCACCAACAAAACACCATCTCACCACTTCTATTTTATTTTATCCTTATCTTTAGAAAGACAGCAAGGAGAGCAGCAACCATATGTGAGAAAGGAGTGGTGAAAAGATCTTCAGTGCATATGTAGCATGCTTAATTTGTCATGGAGGAAAGTAGCTTTTCCACTGTCATTGTGAAATTGAGAGTGAGCCATTGTCAACTTGTATACTTTGTACATGCTGTGATTTGTAACTGTTCCCAAACAAAGAGCCTCCTGTCTTGCATGATGATGAACTTTTCATCTCAGTAAAGCCAATAGGAAACAATACATTTCAAGGTTCAGTTATGCCTCAACACTATTTTTTTTATTATTTGTATTTATGATTAGAATTATTATAGGTAGTCTGGTGTGGTCTGAATGGGTGTCTATATGGTAAAAAATAAATAAGGATGAGCAAAAGTCCCTACAAGAGTGCTCTTAAATAATTCTGGCACATGTATAGGTGTCATTTAACGATGGGAACAAAATAAACAGAACAATAGTGCATGATAATCAACATAAAGGGCTAATATAATATATATTAAAGGTAAGTTTATTGCTAAAATATGGTGTTTTTTTTTTTTTGGCTTTTGTTTTTTTTTGAAGGACTATTAAGAAATATCATTCTCAAATAAGGACCTAAGCAGATATACATATGGAGCTACATGTAGTTACAGTGAAAATCAGTTCAGTTGGGAAACAAGCTTGTTTACGGATTTGTTTTCATTTACTACCTTATATGATAATACAGAAGCCAGAAGATCCACTGAAGCAGAACCTGCCTAAGAGTACCTCAACTGAAAGAGGAGTTAGAAAATAAGAGATAAAACGTGTATTTTTAAGTTAACATAACTAAAATGATAAATATTTTTTAATTAAAATGTACTTTTTCTTCTCCAAAGTCCTTTCTGTTCCATTTAAAGGAAGGCTATATAACGATTATTTCCTATAAAACCACTCGATGCACATACGGTGTGTATGTAGACAGCATATAGAGCACCATCTACTGGCATGCAAAGAGTATGAAGCATTCGTCCTTCCTAAAGCATTTTTACTACTCCTGGTAACTGTGATTTTAGTTTTGTTACAGTGCACTGTTTGTCCTTCATTTAGCTTGCTTTCTAACTCCAACTCATGCAGAAGGAGTATAAGGCAAAAGGAAATATGCTGGGAAGTGATCAGGCTGAGGAGTTTCTCATCCTGTATCTCAAACCAGCACATGCTTTGTCCTGAATGTGGTGACTTCTAAGAGTAATTATGTTTATAGTAATAAAAGCCACTATTTTAAAATATATATTTATACATAGCTTCTTGCATTGTCAGGGAGTAAAACAGGTATTTGTACAGGCCGTTCATCTTCTCTGTCTGCATGCGTAACTCACACCAAATCCCTGCCTGGCTAATCAGCTCTTTCAATGACAGCAGCCTTAACTTTGCTTGCTTGTGGGAAGAGCCAGTAGCAGGTATTATATGACAGGGATCACTGTATCTGCCTCTCCTGTTAAGATGAATTTTAAGGTTTTAGTCTGCCATTTGAGAGCTGTTGATTAAGGACTGCCATCTCTCCTTCTCTCAGTCAGGTGTGAGGAAGGGCTGTATTCCACAGTTCCCTGTCCTTCCACCAGACAAACTGAATGTGACCTTTCAAGACTGCTCTTGGTGGATTTACTGCTGTCGCTCTCCGGATATCCCTGAAGTGGCTCAGATAGCAATAGCTTGCAGATATGAGCCAGTGAGTGGTATATAGCTATACAAGAGTTCTGTAAGCTAAATGTGATCTGATGTAGATTTTTTTTCCCAGTTTATAGAAAGTAAATGCAGCTCCAAAGAATGCAGACATAAATGACAAATAATGCTTCAGAAATAAAAAGTAAGTTGTGTCTTCCCTACTTGTCCGTTCCATAGTATATTTTTATTATTTTAATAAAATAAAAAAGCTAATAAGGGAGCAAGAAATCCAGGTGTTTTCCCCCATCTGTGTAGTTTAGCCACCAGTTAGTTTACCTAGGAATTACCAATGCAAATAGTGAGAGGGAAACGAATATTTGCAGTGTAGCTGGAGGAAGCCATCACACACACTTCATGAGACTGTCTTGGTATCACCCAAATTACTTCCTCTTTGAGGAGCAACCATGTAGTCAGGAAGAGGGAAACTGATGCTGCACAGACAGGACTTTTTTTCTTTTTTTTTTTTAATGTGCTCTCAAACCGTGATCTCCTTGGGGACAAGCTAGGCTTAGGTTGTTGCATAACTTTGTTATATTTCCCCAGCAATTTTTGCAAGATCCTTTTCAAAAGCTTGCACAAACCTCCTTTACTTAGTTTAAAATCTTATCTTTTTGTTTCTGTCTTAATAACTCATCTGAAGGTATGTTATTGGCAAAGTTCTATCATTTAACAAAGGCAGTCCTTGGCAGCATAGCTGATATTTTAAAGGGCTACACTAATGTTAAGAGGACACACAAAAATACTGCCAGATTCTTTCTGAAAGTACTGAAAAGTGTCTGAGTTTCCTGAGTATTCCCTAAAGACATTAAAAAAAATGTGGATAACCCTTCTGATTTCATCTTACCAAGATTATATTGAGGTCATCTGAAATTTATGCAATGCAGACATTTGGGGAAAGGGGGAAGGGACTTTTCTTAAAGAGCTGCAAGTGTGCTAATAATTATTGTTATTATATGTTAATAGTAAGGTCAGAAATATATTAGATGCCTTCAAGCTGCATTAGACATGATGTTACCATTGGAACCAGACCCCAAAAAAAAGGAAACATAAGCAATAAATATGCTGGAAGGTCAGAGAAAGAATTTAGTACTGTCAGAACAGAATGGGTCTAAGCATTTTTCCTGATGGGGAAAAATAGCCATTAGAAAAAATGATTGTTGCTATTTATGAACATCAGGTTGCTAAGTGACATCATGTGATGTCGCTGCTTCATCGGCCACCCACAGTTCTCAAGGAATAGCAACAGAGGAGGTGAGAGGGGTGAAAGAAAATCAAAAGGCTGAGTTACTATTATAAAAAGTCCTAGAGCTAGGGAAAAAGGAAAAAAAAAAAAAAAAAAAAAAAGACAAAATAAGCTTTCTAAAAATACCTTATTTCTTTTTCTAGGAGAGTCTATCAGAATTAGGTTAAGAATTTTAAACAAAACCAATACATAGGTGAATCATCTGAAAGAGAAAGAACGAGAACCAAACCTACCCCCAACCTCAAACATACGTTAGCCACTTGCTAACCTGTGTGTGTGAATTAATTTTCATATACCACAAGGAAGAACGTATGCAGTTATGGCCACACAGTTTTGAGCTGCTTCTAATGTTGTCAGACTTCAATCATTTGGGCTCAAATGCTTCATACTCTTTAAATGTATGCATTATTATTATTACTTCACCAATGTCAGCTCAGCTGCTTCATGTAGGTTAGATTGTTTAAGCAGCCATGCCACTGAACCTTCAGTACTTCTCAGGCTTTGTAGTATTCTTTTGAGATTTGTCAGAGGAAGTGGGACAAGGACAAGATTGAAGAGGAGAGGAGAAAAAGTCTGGATCAAATACCCGAGGAAAGCATGTCTAAGGAACTGATATGCTTGGATGAAGAAACAGAGAAGACGGACAAGAGACAACAGATTGAATAATTCCATTATGTTGTTGTTGTCTTTATTATTTCTTAAGAAAACATACCATGGGTCCAAGGCCAGAAAGCAAAACCTCACCTCTTCCTAATTTGGATATTCCTCACACTGGGCCACAAGCATTTGTCTTAACTTTCTTGATGCTTTGCCTTCAATATTAATATATAAAATTTGGATATTCCTTACTCTGGGCCACAGGCATTTGTCTTAACTTTCTTAATGCTTTGCCTTCAATATTAATATATAAAATGATCAATATATGTGCATGCCATAAATGTCCTTCCTCCCACCCTCTAGGAACCTTGTGTTTCCTCTCTCTTTTTCAGATGCTTTCAGTTACATTATTCACACACAGAAAAACAAAATAAATGAATAGGTGTTTCTCAAAAATTCTGATGGTTTTCATTTTCAATGAACATGTTATTAATTTGACACAGGTTATTAATTTAATGTCTGCTGTCCAGAGAAAACCACTTAGGATAATGAATTAATTTTCTCTAATCACACATACAGAGAGTGGAAAGGAAAGGCAATTCAGCAGCTGTGAGTACTAGGATAAACATGTTAGCCAGATACGTTTGTTTTTTGCCTCTTGGCATGATTATCAATAAGTACCCATTATCAATACATCATTGCTAACTTTCAGAGTTAGTATGCACAGAGGTACATAAACTGATTACTGTTTCAGAACTACAAGATTATGCTGATTTACATTCAGATCATACTTTGATTCGGAGCATAATTCCCTCCCAAGAAGGGAATTTCTGTTAGAAAATGAAAAATGTAGCCTTCTAATCTTGCTTGGTTAAGCCTTTCCATTACCAGATTCCCTGAAAACTGTTTGTGTAGCACCACTGAAGCCTTTAAATTAGAAATGTGTCTGCTTTTAGAGGGGAAAAAGCAAAAATTTTATTTCATGCACACTTCTTTTGTTTACATTTTCATTTATGCTGTTAAAAAAAAAAAGAAAAAGAAAAAGACAAACATGCCCTCAGTTCATTTTCCCATGCTAACAGAGTCGCTTTTTTTCTGTGGCAAACACACCTTCCAGACAGGGAGTTGCTTTCGGACTTTAGTGGTTCACTCCCTTCCTGTTTGAGACCAATTACGTCTCATTTGCAATACCATTAGTCAAGGAAGTGGCTATCCTGAGGTCACTTCTTAGCCCACCCTTCCTAAATGGCACTGGTAGGCCTTTCTTCCAAGCCACTGGCCATGAGGTTGGGTCCTCTTTGTGGTTCAGTCTCTTCTAAATGTACAAGCAATGTAAATCTTTCAGACTGGCCACAACTGGTGCATGCTGAAATTCTCCAAAATAATTTGAAAGCTGTGGTTTGAAAAATGATGCTGGCTATTTATTAAAACAGCAAGCATGATCAGACCAAGCCAACTTGCTGGTTTAACAGATGGAAGCTTGTTAAAAATCTTTATTCCAATACGTTAAGAAGTCAGTTTTGCTACAAATTGTGAAGTATGACTTGTGAGTCAAGCCCCAGTGGAAAGGATGCCTCATACTTTGAAACTCTCAGCTTTACATTCAAGACCTACACTTGCCACTTTATAATGCTTTGATTTGTTTGTTGTTGTTTTCCTGTGTTTCCTTTCTTTTTTTTTTTTCCTTTTTTTTTTTTTTTTGAGGGGGGGGAGGATCAACTATTCCCATCATTTAATAGCTACCTCACATTTCCTGTTTTTCCTTTCAACTAGGACAGATACTCTGATACTTTGCATTTTGTCAGTTGAGGAGAGCATGATGGTTACTATTATTTCTTAAATTCTTTAGGCTCTGGTCTACCATTTCTACCATGCAGATAACACTGCTTTTTACACATGAAGCACAGAGACTTCTAAGTGTTTTCTCAGGGTCACAGTGTGTGTGACTAGGAGAGAAATCGTTTTGTCTTACAATTTGAAAAAGGCCTGCCTTTCTCTCATTTTTGTTCCCCTCACTAGAAAGAAGCAAATTGGAAAAAAAAAACAAAACAAAAAAAAAAAAAAAGAAAAAGAAAAAGAATAAAGAAATCAGTAGTGAGAAAAAAAATCAGTAGTGAGCTGAGAGAGATCTTTTGCAATTCTAGATGTTTGGTTTCTCTATGGAGGCAGCCTGAAGTGTGCCCTACCACGCATGCGTTCCTGGAAAACTTCAGGCTCCTAGTGCTTCTGACACAGGCTGTGGGAATTCAGCAGCAGCTTTCTGACCTCAGAGAATCCCCTGCAGGTAGCTCACACACTTAGCCACATACCTCATTCATCCACTCAAATATTCATCATATTTTAATTCAATTGATACTTGCATAATACTTTCCTCTGTTGTTATCATGAGACTTTTTCTCTTTCTTATAAGGATGATGGTGTAAGTATTAAGCAGGCACCTCTGAATACATCATATATGAGTAAAAAAATCTTAAAATAAGTTTGTGTGCATTCATGAAGAGATTAATTTTCAATCAGAAAACCTAAAAGCAGGAACTCTATATGATTGTTTTTTCACACCTGCAACTCCAAGCTGAGTAAAATTACCTTTCAGTGAAACAAGTGAAACAACAAAGACTGCAATACACACAGCACCTCACAGTGAGGCCCTACCACTTAACTTCTAAGAAATAATGTCAATGTAAATCATGATGTGATGAATGCTTCACTGAAATGATTCATGCCATATGGTCTGAAGAGCAAAATGGGCACAGTTTATTTTTAAAAGAATGAGAAATACGAACTTGGAATATTCGTTGCTTTGTCCTGCCAGGCTGAACATTTGCTGCAACAGGGGCCAGACCTACTGCAGGTCTGTCTTTTTTTGCTCACTTAATAGCATATGTTGCAGTAGTTTGAGGCTTTAGTCTCATTCATAGTGGAATAATGTCTACAAAACTATGACCAGTACTCAGAAGAAATCTTCTGTAAACAGATGTTCACTGTGCACCCAGAGATTAAATTGTCTTCTCACTATCTCTTAAAAAAATCTATGAGAACTTCACAAGCAAACAGTCCTCACAGGGTAATGACTATCTTGGTAGTGAGAAGTTAGTTAAATTCAGTCCCCTGACAGAGGCAAAAGGTGCTGGTGATTCCACAAGTCACTCATCTTTCCCTTTTGTGAGGCTACTGATGGTCAACACTTTTCTTGATATTCTGTCATATATCAGTATATTCAACGTGAGATTCCATTTAAGCAAAACAAAATTATCAATAAAAATTAGGTTCTTTCAATAGTCATAACTCTTCTCTTGCAATGCAACAATGGGAAAGAAAATAAATAAATAAATAAATAAATAAAAGAAGCAAACAAATGTGTATGCTGGGGCTGCAAAGAATTGTTTTTATGTTAAGAGTGGTACCAAAAGGTACAAGCACATCTCACTGAAATACCTTAGGCTGCACACCTACTCCTTGTAAAGTAAATGACAAAAATCTCAGTAACTTCAGCTTTTAAGTCTATAACATCACAGAGCTAGACTGCGCATTATTGATTTTATTCCAAGTTGCGGATAGTGAAGAACCACTGCCTCCTTAGACAGGCACTGGTAAAAGAGGAATGGTCAATATGTTGCAGTCAGTCTGCAAAGTCTGCTGATGGCTGCCCGCTCCTGACTTCTCCCCTACCAACTGTGCAGAGATGTGTGCCCCAGGAAAGTACTTTGAGAGCAGTCCACTTTCAAGAAATTGACATTTTCATTAGAATTCACAGAATGGTTTGGGTTGGAAGGGACGTTAAAGATCATCTAATTCCAACCTTCCTGCCATGGGCAGGGACACCTCACACTAGATCATCATGTATATAATTTCTAGCAGAAATTCATTTGGGATTGAGAACTTCCATGTCATTACTTTGGGTGGTTTGATTTGGTGTGGAATATGTTAGAAGCGTAATCTCTAAATCAAATGTTTATAATGTCAGGTCAGCTTCAACTTAATTAGGGTGGCTCTTAAACCAACAGGCAGGATTCTTGTATAAATCCATTCAGGTTCAGTGGAGTCAGTAGACCTATCATTCACATCTACTTTATTTGCAAGACTGATTTAATTTATAAATAGACAGATTTTACCTTGCAGTCTGGTTCTACAATGTTCTAATGAAGTTGGTAATGCCTGGGGTGAGTGCTCCCAAATCATCCTTAAAAATAGCAAAGAGTTTATTGAAGGATTAAGAGCAGTTCTAAAGAATGGTACTTATTTTTTTTTCAATAGCCTAGTACTTTTCAACACATGCAAGTTGAACAAATTCAACCTGTATCAATTTAAACTGATGGAAAAAAAATAATTGAAAAGAAGTTATTTCACTTTAACAATTAAAACTGCTATTGATCTGTTTTAAACTCAATTGATATAAACTTTTTATATTGTCTTAAGCATGCATAATATGCTGTTGGTTTTTTTTTTCAATCATTTTTAAACTGTGAACACACAGTAAAACATTACATACAGGTAAGTTTATGTTAGGGGAAAACATTTATTATGTGGTATATCCAATTCCTTCTCTATGCCTGTGATTCCCTCTAGTGGTCAATAATTGCTAAATGTTTCTTAGTACTACAAGTTACTTGTCCCTCTTCTGTATTAAAATAGAGACCGTCTCCTCCTCATTTGAATTCGAGATATCTGTTTTTTAATCCTGTGCCTCATTTTAGAAGGACAGAGCAACTGAATCTTTCCAAACATGCAGCTGGCATATCTGTGAACACTTTCGCTCTCTTTATTAGAAAGAGAAAGAGATATGTTGTGCGTATAATGCACAAGCGAGAATGTTTTCTCACATCACAAGCCAGGAGGTGACTGTCCTGCTGCAGCAGGCAGCAGAGCCCTTTCTCCCCACCCTGCTCATTGGGCTGCATGAGAATGCCTGGTGCCCATTTGTGAGTCTGGAAGTAGAAGTACTCCTCAAGCAATTTTGAATAGTGTAACAACAGTTTGTCATAGTCGTACAAGTAGTTTAATAAGTAGTTGAGATTTACCTTAGATTAACTTCAGTATAAAAATATTTATTATTATTATTATTATTATTATTATTATTATTATTATTATTATTATTATTATTATTATTATTAAGTAAGATTACAGACACCTTGTAATTGTAGAGATTTAATATGAATTGGCAGAAGACCTAGCCCCAGATTCCTGTCTTCACCTTGCTTTCAACTCAGGGTACTTTCCAGTATATTTAAGAGAGGTGTAGACAGCTGCAGCTGCACACTCCATTAAGATGCCATTTCATATCAGTTTACAGGGATTCAAGTCAGTGCTGATCAGTCCTGACTACGTTTCCTAACCCAGTCTGTGCATTTCTGCCCCGTCCTCGTGCTAGCACTGAGGCATACCTGACTGCCAAGTGAGATTGCTAACTGCTAGACTAATAAAAAATAAATCCTGACAAAAAAATAGTTCCGGTTTCAAATATTTAGGTCTCTGACGACAGAGCTGACAGCAGGGAAGCCACATACACCTTCCATGTGAAGGTAAGTAAGAGCTGTATTCTGGGGCCTCCACCCTTGTTTGTGTTTTACATGGTGCATACAGTAAAGGCAAAATCAATTCTCTTGAGAATAAGAGGCTACAAAATATTATTTAGCCGGCTTTATTTCTTTTTTTTTCACTCACCAGGGACAGGAGACAGAAGAATGGACATGGAGAAAGGTGTGGACTGTATGAATGGCAAAGTTGTAAGAAGGTGTTGGGCAACATTATACGTGCAATATTATCAAATGACAGTAGGAGAATTTTTGTGTATTTTATTTATATTATTATATATTAATTACATTATATTAATATAATTATATTATATTATATTATAATGTTATGTTATGTTATGTTATGTTATGTTATGTTATGTTATGTTATGTTATGTTATGTTATGTTATGTTATGTTTATTTTATTTTGTGTATTAGGAGAAGTTTTATGTATTGTTCGGTAACATAGGAAACCACACTTATGACGTGACAAAACATACAGAGAAACCCAGGGAATAATGCTGCCACCTACTTGTATCATGCAGTACTTCTTACATTACCAGATTACTTTCTAGTTTTGATATTGTTATTTGATAGTTTCACTTTCAGTTGTTCCCAGTCCTTTTTCTTAGCGTGAACTGCTGGGTGATACAAAAATATCAGGAAAGAATGAGAAAGAAGACTTTTTCTGCATATTTTGCTTTCTCGCTCTGTTAACTAGGCATTCATTTAAATCCAAAATAGGGGTAGAATGCTGCTACAGTGGCAAAAGCCTGGTGTTTCAGGACCTTAAAATGCACAGACAAGAAAACTTGATTGAAATGTTATTTTTCAGCAGACTGGAGAAGACATTACTGCAGGCCTACAAGACTTCAGCAAAAAAGTTTTCTGACTAAAACAGAGCTTTCAATAGGGGACACTGTTATACTAATTACACCACCCTTGAATAAAATTCACAGTATTTTCCCATTCAAGTTGCTGCAGAAATATCCTGGTTCTATTTCAAACAGCAAGCACAAATGGAAGAAATAAAGATTAAAATCCTTTTGGGGTTGGATCCATTTCTCAAGTGGGAGAAAAAAAGGATAAGGAAACTCCCTGTGACCCTTTCTTCTTGTAAAGTAGGCAATGCTCAAACTTCCAGCCTATTTCATATTGTCCATGGCTTTCATCATTCTCCTTAAAGCTATCCTGAAATCTTATCTATTCCATTAATACTAACACTACTCAGTACAAGCTTCTCATTGCCAGATGATGCAGGAACGTTTGAGTCTACCAAAATGTGGTCCTAAATAATGTTGTTTTAGCAGGAGTAAGAGATCTTATTTTCAGATTCTCCACTCTCAGAGACATGCTCTTGGGTTAGGATAAACCCTGCTGAAACAAAACTGCTCTTAAAGCTCTATTGTTGGAGAGAGAGGCAGATGAGAGCTGTGAAAGAGGCTGCAGAGCTACTGGCACTGATGTACATCATATGGTTGACATAAGCCTGCCTGACTTTAGCATGCTCTGTTTTCCACTGACCGCCATAAACATTTTTTTTTTTTTTTTTTTTTTTTACTTTCTAGATTTCTGTCCATATGTGTGGGAGGGTCTCATGGCTGTTCAAAATAGTTGCTTCCAAAATTACGGCAATTTCACTCGTTGGGAGTGAGAGAACACCTTTATATGCCTTCAGCACAGGGTTAGCTGTGAGTTTCTGAAGGTACATGTAAAACATTAAAAAAAAAAAAAAAAGAAAAAGTCAGATTTTTCCTTCATCTAATAGAAAAGATAGGAGCACATGGCTGAGGTGGGGGTGGGTGAAATGAGTATCTTTGGACGGCTGATGTGGCAGTAGCGTTTTAGAGGGAATGCAGTGATGCTTCAGCAGAAGTGGCTGAGCAAGCCTATGGAATAGCTTGCAGCCAAGCAGAAAAAGAGAGATAAAAAAAAAAGAAAAAAAGATGTTTTTTGGTTTATTTCTCTCTCTCAACATCGCTGAAAAGGGATCTCAGGAGACCCGAGTCAGGACAACGCGACCCGCAGGCAGCGGAGGCCCGGCGTGCCCGCGGGCCGGGCCAGGCCGAGGGGGGCCGGGGCAGCCCGACCAGCCGGCAGGGCCCCCCCGCGGGGCTCACAGCGGCCGGGGGCAGCCGGGGGCCCCCTGCTGGGCCCGGTGCCCGCGGCCGGCGGAACGCAGCGGCGGGCGCAGGTTGCGGCGGGCCGCTTTGGGGCGGGCACAGCGCGGCGCGGCGCGGCGGGCCGCCGGGGCGGCATGAGGGAGCTGGCGGCCGGCCTGAGGATGGAGGGCGACATCTTGGACGCGTTGGAGGCTCTGGGGTGAGCCCGGGGGTGGCCGGGCCTCGGCGGGCGAAGGGAGGCTCCTGGCGGCCGCGCGGCCCGGGCCGGCCCTGCTCGGGCGGGGAGCGGCTGGGGACGGAGCGGGGGCCGGGGCCGGGCCGGGGTCTTGTCGCCCGCGCTGGGGCTGCCCCGAGGGGGGATCTGGTCGCTGCCTGGGGCTGGGAGGTGCCCCGGGTCGCGGGGGTGGTGGGTGGCTTTCCGTTTCGTACGGATAAAACGTGTTTTCTTTGTTCGGGGTGGAGAATAGCGGGTGCAGCAAGTAAAAATACTGTAACATGCAGTTCAGTTATCAGTTACCTCTTAGTATTGGGGATCTCGGGCAGCGAGTTAAAAGCGTTGGAAGGAGAATTGCTTGAGTGAGCACTTGAATTAATGCTGGATTTAGTGTGTTTAGCATGTATTGAAACATGGGACTCTGTTCTCATATACCTGTCATGCGTGAAGATGCCTCTCTCATATTTTCTGACAAACCGTTTTGTTTATAAATTACCTCTCTTTTTTGGCATGTTTAAAAAAGTCTGAATTATTCATTCACAAAAGTAATTCACAAGTATTCATCTCAGTGTAGTTCCTAACCAGCTTATGTTAAAATTACTTGGAAGTATGCACATTTTATGTTAAACCCACTTCTTATTGCAAATGTTTATCTCTCTGCGCAGGTACACAGGTCCCCTTTTGGAGGAGGAAGCCCTGAAAAAAGCAGTGGAAAATGGATTGTCTTCACCAGAGTTTTTTGACCTCTGTGTTTGGTTAGGGTCCCAAATAAAGCCACTTTGTAACATGGAAGAAAGTATCACGCCAACAGATGGTAAATGGCTGTTAATTTGTTGAAGCTACTTAGTATTTAGTGGATTCAGTATATTTAGACTTGTATTTTTAGCTAGTAGTAAAATCAGTGTTGAAATTGAACAGATAACCAAAAGGTAGCCAAAGAGGTGCTGATGTTTGTGTGTATGTAGCTGTTAGATTAAGGTCCTACCTTGTGAAAATTCTTTACAAAACAAAAGAAAAAGGAAAAAAAAAATAAAATGGGCTCATACATGTGGTTTGGTTAATTTGATTCCTGTACCTTGTTCATCAGAAAGTTAATTACGTTGATCCACTGTTTTGTGACATAACCTGTTCACATGATAGTGATGATCCTGTGATCTGAAGAAGGAATAAGCACTGTCTGTTCCTCTGCTTGGTGTAAACTAACTGCTGGTTCATTCCAAATACTTACATTCATGTTTTCAGGCTGTTGTAGCATCAACTTTTGTTTAAAGCATGAATACAACACTGCTTTAACTATTATAAAGGAGTGTCTGCTGGTATGTAGGACTTGTTTAAGAAGAAAGAAAATATTATGAGTGGTAGGTGGTAAATATTTGTCTGGGGTCTTGAAACCCACAATCTAAATGTGTAAATTAAAAAAAAATGAAAAAATATAGTTTGATGTTTCTGTAAAAACAACAATAAAAAAGGGCCATTAACTTTTAATTTATTTCTTTATAATTTTATAGGTGATAAAGATATAGAGAGCTTCCAGCTTGAGATTAGTGGCTTTCTGAGAGAAATGGCTTGTCCGTATTCATCGCTTATATCTGGAGACATAAAAGACAGATTAAAAGAGAAAGAAGATTGTCTTAAACTCCTCTGTAAGTTAAGACCATTTTTGCCACTTAGTATACTACTATTTTACATGCATCTTTTATCATTATTCTACAATTTACATTAAATAGTTCTTTGTGTGTATTTTAGCTTATCTCTACAATCACTACAGCCTACCTGAGCATGCTCACTTGTGAGCATGGTGGAAATGGTAGAACTAATATTTCTCTGTGATGTACGGTTCAACCTACTGATGACTCCTGACAATTTCTTGATCCAATTCCAGCTCAGCTGAAACTGAGATTTTCCCTCTCTTGTTTCTGAGAGGTTTTGGGGCAGCTTGTAAGAACATGTGACATGCTTTGAAGGTGCTGAAAGCAGGATCGAGAGGAGTGAACTTGGACAAAGGAGCACCAGCTGAGACTAAGTGTGGAAAGAGATTACATTGAGAAATTGGTGGTGGCAAACACTTGGAATTTTCCAGGAAAAGAATGGAATAACATCAGGGATCAGTGTGACAATATGAAACTAGTCAAGGAACTAGGGGTCTGGGGAAGGAGGTATGTTAAACAGTTAAGTATGGTGTACAGACAGGAAGTTAGATGGAAGTCAGTTCAGGTAATGAATGAGAAACTGATACTGGCCTGTCTAGAAGAGGATTGAGAGTCTGTTTTATTGTTGTCTTCTTATCTGTATTATGAGAATGTGGGCGCAAAAAATTTTGAGTCCCTAAATATGCCATTATCTGCCATTTTTCTTTCTAGTATTTCTAAGTACAGAACTCCAAGCTTTGAAGATATTGCACAGCAAGAAGAGTAAAGGCTCTCATTTGGAAAAGCACAATGAAATTTATCAGGAAGTACAAGCTATTTGTGATGCACTGGGCCTGCCAAACTCATCACCTGATATTCCTCCCTTGTTAACCAAGGTGGAACAAAAGGTATGGGTTTTATGTTTTCTCTCTTGTTAACTCTTACTTCTGTAAGCATTCATCTTAGTTGAGGGCCTAACAATATGATTCGTGAAGGCCCTATCCAACAAGTGCAAAGGGATTTTTATTCTGGAAACCAGTTTAGTGTACAAGTTAAACTGTCTTAGTTGTGAGGTGAAATATTTGAGTGGTTCCCTCAGGATGAGATGTACCTGATGCACCTTGCCACGCAACCTTAGGGTATGAGTTGTAGGAACGCTTTCCACCTACCTATTCAAATATATCAATCACAAAACTTTGGGTAATAACTGATTGCATGTTTACATACCTGTCGTTGTCAATTCTGAGACGTTTTCAAATTTAATGTGCAAAACTAAACTTCTTGCTCTTTGGTTTATGAATACCTTAATTGCAAGTATTGATTTGTTGGTGCCATTTCCTTAGTTTTAATTCAGGCATTTTTCAACCTATCTACTAAGTTAGCTAGTCAATATGCAGCCTCATACCTTATCCAACCTTATAGTTCTTTCAATTGTATCCCACCAGATTCTAACTCGTTTCACTGATGTGATGTTTAATTTGGATTCCTCACTGCCGATTATAAGTGCCACCCACCATCTTCTCTGTTAAAAGTTTGGCTCTTCATTTCTCCCTAGTATTTGGGAAGAGAATTGGTCCCCTCTTGAGTTATGAGAGATGCATGAAGCGAATTTCCCTCTGCTGCTCTCTGAATCTTTGAATTTAGTAATTTTTGCATGATGATCGATCTTTATTTTTTTTTTTCTCCCTCCTCATTGCTCAATGGGAAGTTGAACATTCAGAGGTTTTGGGGAGGGGGCCTGTTTTTTCCCGGATTTTCTTACAGATGTAGATCTTTATTGTGGCAAGACAGAACCTTTAATAGATGCATATATAAAAAGCAATATCCAGGTGGCAATGAAATTCTCTGCATTCCCAAAGTGTCCCTGTACTTGATCTGTCTAGCTCATATGAAATCTTTAAATCTATTCTTTCCATTAAATATCTTTGAGGAGATGGAGAAACAATTCCATCACTGTTTTCTGAGGGTTAAAATGTCAGAGTTCCAGCTAGTAACTAGTTGATTAAAGCTGCCTAGTACTGTTGATCTTCCCCTGTGGGTGTTTACATCCAAGGGGCTTGTAGTCTCCAACAGGAACAACAAGGAAGACAGTGGCCTTCCTTGCACACTTCTTGGCTTCACTTCTTGGATACAGGCTTAGTTTCATGCCTTGTTAAAGGAATAACACTCTAATGCTGCAATAGCAGACATGGTGGGCCAGCTTTTCACACAAACGCCTAGAAAGTTGTCTTTGCATTACAAGGTTTTGCAAAGTCCAAGACTTCTTTCAGATAGGGTCACATGCTTGCACTGATATGTAGGGTGTTACTGTTAAACTGTTTATGTAAACTGTTAACAGTTTCATAAGTCCTGAAGCAGAAAAATCTTATAAGCACGTTCTCTCACTCTCCCTCCTTCCCGCTCTCTCCCTTC
This sequence comes from Anas acuta, assembly GCF_963932015.1. Taxonomy (NCBI): domain Eukaryota; kingdom Metazoa; phylum Chordata; class Aves; order Anseriformes; family Anatidae; genus Anas; species Anas acuta. Next base: position 39,851,336 of record NC_088983.1, on the reverse strand, counting down.
TCTCTCATATCACAAACTGCCTTGAGCTGTTTTTCAGTGTTTTCCAGGTCTGTCAATTTCACAGTGGTTATATAACTTATTTGCACTTCAGAGTGTAGAAAGGTGGCAAAACTAGTTCATTCATCTTCTCTGACTTCAGATTAATAGTGTAATTTGTGCTCTAAAATGTTCTGGCCCCTTACTACTGAAGAACTTTTATTTTTCCTACTTCTCAGGAGATTTTGTACAATTTCTGCTGTATGTTTCATTGTCCTTCATCCCCTACTTTCATGTGGGACAAGTTCCGAGTTGATTTTGATACAGTGCATATAGAGTTAAATGCCTATGTTTGTTGATGTAGCTGCATTAGCGTGGTGATGCCCCTGATTGAAATTCTTTGGCTTCGTAAACATCTTTTTCAGTACCATTTATAACTTTTTTAGATTCTCACAAAATTTCACTTGCAATGATCAATTTATTTTTCCAAATATTATGTTGCTCCTGATTTAATTAGGCTGTGTAAAATTGCACTGCTAACATGTAGTGTTATACTATATGATTTGTAACAGAAACTTACATACTAATCTAGCATTTTTATTGCATTTTAAAATGTATCTGCAGCAATTCAACGTGTTTACTCTTTGTCTCTGTCTAGCATCTTCAGCATTGTCAGTAGCTGTTGGAATAGTTCTGAGAATAGTTTGGCTGTGCAGCAGCAATCTACCAAAGGGACAGATCACACATTGTATTTTGGTATGACACGTTAGAATATTGATTGTTTTTAATAATTTGTCAGATTATTTAAAAGACTAGTATAAAATCAAGATCACCTTCTTCATTCAAACTATGAGTTTTGTTGCACATCAAACTGAATGTGCAATCATTGGAAGTACCTTTTAAATTTGCATCTCCTGTAATGAACTACGGCAGTGGTTACACATATAAGAAAAATTGAGGGAAGAGTTGGTAGCATTACAGCCTCCTACTGCTTAATGTAATGTATTATATTCTATAGCATAGAAAAACTAATGGTCTTTTTTTCTGAGATTCCCTTGTGAAGTTTCCTTAGAAAGTATATTTATAAAACTTACCTCTGGGAGGCGTTCTGAAATTTGCTAGTAGAAAGCCCATAGCTTGTAAATGAACCTTGATCAAAGATTCAGAAAAGTTTCTGCCAGCATTATGCTACATGCTTATATCTAGCTTTTTCCAATCAAAATGGTGTGAATTTCACACCTAGTTACAAAGAAACTTTCTAATACTGTTTATTCCAAAAACCTCTTTACTACAAAAATATTCAAAATACCTTTTTTTTTTTTTACCATGTATTGCTTTGCATCATTTTTTCTTAGTTTTCTAATGTACAAAAAGGTAATCTCCTAACAGTCTACTGCAACAAAAGGAAACTGTAAAGAGTTACCTAAGAAATTAAATGGAAAGCAAGCTAAAATAGGCTTTACCTGAAATGTGAGGAGGCTATCTTTAAAAAAATATTTGGGAATATTTTCGATAATTTATTCATATTTAAGTTAGCGTTAGTGTTCAGTAATTGTACAGCCATAGTGGTGCCTGTGCATTAAATGTCAATATAGCTTCAGGGAACAAGACAGAAGAGTTGTCTGGTTCAAAGTCTTTGTGCCTAAACTTGTAGGCATTCAGCAGACATAAAGCTCAGGCAAAAATGTCTTTAAAATTAGATAAGTATTGAAAATAAAATGACATGTAAGTAAATGGAAGTCGGGTATTGTTTGGATTAACATGTTCTGTGCTCAAGAATTTAGGTGATCTTTCTGCAAATTAAGAAAATGTTCCTTCCTGTGTATCGATAGCGTTTTAACATAAATTCCTTTAATGACACTTCTTTACAGGTTATTTTTTAAAATATGAGAAACCCTGAAGTTGTGTGCATATATTGTTTCTCTGTGCAAATAGTGTTAAACATAAAAAGTATAGGTTTATTTTGACAGAGGGTAAAGATATTTTTTAAATATGTGGAACATTGAACCTGTATTGTGAGCTAATGTTTTGTTTTTTTTAAAGGAGCATAGACTTATAAAACAAATGAGAAATGTTCGATATATAAAGGTGTGCTTTATTTGGTAAAAAATAGAATAACTGTATGTTTTTATACAACAGAGTTTGGAGTCAAATCCCAATGCTTTTGTCTCAAACATCATAATTTTTTGAGTATATGAACTTCTAAATCAATCTTGTAAATATTTAATGTTATCAAGGAGTTTGATTACAATATATATTGAATAGTCAAATATATGCATCTCCCTTTAGCTTTTAATTATTTTGCTTCTCATAACTAAGTGTGTGAGAGTTTTAGGATGACTTGGCTGGCACAGTTTGTTTTACATTTCTGTGAATATTTTCACTGCCCTTTTATCTGGACACTGCTTTTTGTATTGTTCACACTTACAAATGCAGAATTTACACTTTTTATTTTTCTCCCCCAGAACTTCTGTTTATTCTCCTTAATGCAGGGCAACTATCATGGCTAGGACTGAGTTACAGCATAGATTCTTGTATCAGTTGTGCTTTTGTCCTCTGGTAGACAGGATATGTGCCAGAGACCTCATGCTCATAGCCCTGTTTGTCAAGGTTGGGCAACATATTCTGAAACTATAAGGCAGCAAAGCTAATTTCACTCTTGTATTTGTAGGACGTGCACTCAGAGTACTGCTAAGTGAGGGAGTAAAGTATTAATGGAGATTCAGAAATCTGGATATGACTTTTCATTGTCTGTAAAACTCTGCAAGTAGATAACTTTATCTGTGGAACAAGTTTCTCCTTAACTTGATTCATTTTATCCAGTGACAATTATACTATCAATGTTTGTTTTTTTTTTTTTTAACTCGGGGGGGAGGGGGGGTGGAAGGTTGCAGAATTTTGCAGTTTCCTAGCCAGTAAAGGCTAGTTTCACTTAGCTGCTCCTACTGCTTCTGATTGTGAGTTTCACTGATTTTCTTCTTTTATCGTTCCTCTGAACTTCCATTCATATTTCAGCTTACAGAAATCAGGGGTAGATGGTACTGAGTTAGGTCTTTCAATTGTGATTCACTTGTCATGGCAGAATTTATTGTTTTTTGTGTGTGGAGCCCAGTGTTGTATTTACTTAGCTGCCCTGGCAGCTGCAAGCTTGTAATAATTTTAATCTCCAGAGCATCTTCAGCATCTGTGCTTTCCAGGTTTTATTTCAATCTATAGCTACAGGTTATTGAGGTGTTATGTTGTTGTATTTTTTGGCTTGTGGCTTTTGTCTTCTCCCAGAAGTCAGGCTCATTTTGTTAGATTTTCATCCTTTCAACTCATTAGGACCTTTGAGGATAATATATTTCTGACCTTAATGGCTACAAACGTCTTCACTAATAGAGCTTTTAATTCATGTGTTGTTTATTAGTATAGAAGTTTTGTAATAATTGCTGGTTTCTACATCTTTTTCTGTCACGCTGATCTTATGTTGATGATTATTACATTTCTTCTTGGCTCTTCAGGTATTTATTTAAATTAAAGCATAGTTTGTGCTAAAGTACATTTGAATTTTGAAGCAGATTGAGAGGCATCATGTACATGCTTCATTAGAATCAAAACAGGTTGGCTAGATTTACAGGATAGACAAGTCAGTCAGCCCTGGAGGGCTTTTTGTAAATAAAGGTTGCAAAGGTACAAGAATTTAAGAGAAAGAAGAGTGTGGGGGCAATACGGTACATGAAACAGAACTTCAACCCTTATCATAATCACTTCTTTTATATGGATGGAATCTAATAGCACAGGTGGTACTTCTAATTCATCACTTCATGCCATTTGTTCCTTCTTCTATATTAATTGATGATTTCTTCATCTCTTGCTGTCATGCTGATATTATATTGATTATTGTTCATTGACTACCACAGTGCTAGGTGGGCACTTCTCAGTGCCCACTATGCTAACTTAGTTAACTAGGTGCTCTAGAATTTGAGCAAGTTGACTTGTCTCCTGCAGTTACTGCACAGTGATCACTGCAGATGATATTTCTGTAATGTGTAGAACTCAAAACTCTGACAAAATGAGAAGGTAATACTAGAGAAGTTAGCACTGGACCTTACCTCTATTATAAATATTAATGTAAATGGCTGTACGCCTACACGAAGTCTTATAATCCTAGCAAATGTATCTAATGTCTCTCTTCAGCTATAGGTTTTATTGTAGGTCATGAATTGCCTTAGTCCTTCCTCGTGAAATGTTTAAAAAAGAAAAAAAAGAAAAGATACAGTTTTAGTCTTGTTTGACTTGATTCCACATGAAAGCAAGTGAAGATGTAGTTCTTCCAATCAGACCATGTCCAAAACTTCTTCCAATCAGACCGTGTCCAGAAATAGTAATATGCTGTTCTCTAGTAATCTACTACTGATTAAAAATCAGTTGGCCTGAAAGTTATGTAGGAGTGTTGTGACCATTTGTGGTAAGGTTTGTAGAAGAGTGTGTGGAAAAGAAAGCGTGTGCTGAAAGAAGTTCCTTGTCAGAAGCTTTTTGTCAGGAGAGAGGGGGATGCAGTGGAGTTTGGAAGTCAGAAAGAGAGGGCACACTTCATTCCCAAATACTGAAGACAAAGCTAATGAAGAAGTATAAGGCAAGCTGGTTTGGAGTGAGTGCAAAAGTCTTAATGTTAATTAGAACCAATAATAGGATTAGAAGGAAAGAAGTGAGAGAGCGACCTCATACCTATCATATCTCCTGCCTTCCTTACTGGCACCCATTGTCAGCTTTCTGTAGCCAGGTCTACTATTTGTCAGTGAACTCCCAGCTTTCAATTGTTAATTTCCTTAGATGTAATTACAATGCTTAATGATGAGTAAACCCAGTAAATTTAATTAGTTGTATTGCCTGTGTGCACTTGATAAATTTGACATATAGATATTTTTCAATTAAAATTGGGAGGAGAAATGCTATGCCATATAGTCTTTTTATATAGAGGTTGATCATGTAGTGGAAGTATTCAGGAACTCTTCTTTTTGTAATGGGTGATAATAAGGCAGAAGACATCTGTTTTTATGAGTCTGCTAAAACAAATGTGCTATAGTTGATCTTAGAATTGTAGCATATTTTTGCTGAAATAAATGTAAATATAAATTGTGTTCTGAAAAGAAGTATGTGTTTTGTTACAGATAAAGGACGTTCTCTCAAAAGTTCAAAAAAACCATGTGGGGAAGTCACTGCTAACAAAACCTCTGAATTCTGATCAAGTGGTAAAAAAAAAAAAAAAAAGTCCCTCCATTTTGTTTTCTGTGTTCTGTGGGGTGGTCAAAATTAATTCTTATGGTTTTGTCTGTCTATTTTACAGTCACTCTTCTATTACTTAATATTCAATTACTAAATATTAATAATGCTAATCAGATACTTCCAGAATTAATGTTTTTAACAGACTTTGTCTTGATATATGTACATACTAACTTTTAAAATATTTCGTAAATACGTGCTACTGCAGCCCTACATATCTGCACCCCTAATTTTATGTCGTTTGTAGTGGTCACCAGAGAATAGTCATCTTATTTCCTGAGTGGGGTTAACTTTCAATTGATTTGTATATCTTTATTGAATTAATATTTGGACTTTTTATTGTAACACTGCAGGAAAGATTGGAAAAAATCAATGATGCTCTTCGCAGTGAGTATGAATGTCGCCGTCGTATGTTAATGAAGAGGCTAGATGTGACAGTGCAGTCTTTTGGCTGGTCCGATAGAGCAAAGGTAAGGTTGCTGTATTATTTGCTTCCTGTAGGTGGGAGTCTGCTACAGTTCCATAGGTCTTGTTACCAAGTATATGTACTATGTAAATACACTTCCCTTACTGCAGTCTTCTTTCCAAGCAGTTTCTCATCCTGGATTGTAACATCCAAGTCGTAGGTAATGAGAAAATTGAAGGATTTGAGTAGGTGACACAGTCCATGTTTTGTGACTGTCTATAGCTTCATAAATACATATATTCTAGCATCCTTTGTTGGGGGTTTTCACTTTAAGTCCATACCTCCCTTTTTCTTTCCTATATCCGCCCCTCCAATCAAGTAAAGTAGGAGAAAACCTCAGCATTTCTCTGGAGATGCAGGAGGAAGACAAACACTAGGCCTTAACAGAGATTGGGTGCAGAGAGCGTCTTCCCACAAGGTCAGTGAGATTATTACAGTGACTGCTACCTATCTTGGGTGCAAAACAACTGAATAAACAAACGGTCAACTGAACAGCTGGTGTGAGAAAAGCCTTCAGATGGCTAAAACATCCAAACTATTGTTGGGGATTTTGTCTGCTGGTATTGTTTTAATCACAGTAATTTCATTGTGATATTTTCTAGCACTCTATATTAGAAAATAGACATGACTTAACCGGTCGGATATTTCTGAGCTAGAAATGTATATTGTTTCTATCCAGCAAAGTAAGAAGATACTAAAAGTTTGTAACTTGATGAATATATGTGTGGTAAGCTGAAGGCAGATATTTTTGCTCATGAGCTGCAAGATCAACTTTACTTGTAAGAGAAGGTTTGTGTAGAAATCTTAAGATTGATAAGTCTTAAAACTTCAAAAGCTTTCTGAAAGTGATATTATAGTTTGGCATAGATATGTGCAGACAGAGTCTGCTCACTAAATACCACTGAAAGACATGAGTCTAGATTCTGCTTTGCTGCTTCAGAATGGCCCACTTTAATTTCTGCAGGGGTTATGAGTGCTTTTATGGTACAAGAGAGGAAAAGAGAGGGCATTTACCTCAAAATTATCAGGAGATTTCACTATGTGTAACTCTTATAACTGAACCAATGCAACTATAAATTTTCAAATTTAAGGTGTACTTTAAAGACGTAGTTGATGTTAACTGATAACTCAGACTAAAATCTGATGTTTATTCCAAATGACATTAAAAAAGTGAATACTTTTATGATAAATCAAGTTTAATGAGATTTTTAATGATGCCAAAGCAGTAAGATTTCATTTTCCTGTCTCAGAAAGGCTGTTGATGCAAAATAGCATGCAGTTAGAAATAACCCCATTACATATTAAATCTGTGATGAAGATTTACACAAATTGACCTTCATTTAAAATTGCATATATTTTTTGTACTTTTTCCCCTCATTTGTCATGTAAAATACTTGTTTAGTATGTCTCCAAAAACTTTGGGGGGATTCAAAATATTTTGGTATTGAAATAATTTTGATTTTTTTTTTTAAGCAATGAAGCAAGTTCTTGCCCTTTTTTAATTCATTAGCTAGCTTGCCTTCCCCTCCCTCTCCATTAAGTAGGTATTGATACCTGTCTCTGCTTTTGATGGTGTGTTTTGTTGTTTGTTTGTTTGTTTTTTGGAAGAGTGGTGGCAGTGTATTTTTATTTTTTTCTGTCCCCCAGGGGGCTAGTTTTTCAGATTGAAATGGATCCATAAATGATGATGTAATTGTCTAGCAAAACAGCAGTGACAAAGAACAGCACCAGTTGTCTGGTCCATCCAAGATCAAATGTTTATTTACTCTGAAGATCGCCTAGTTGCTCACAGGAAGTGTAGTTATTTTTCATCTTTTGTTAAACAAGTAAACATCAAAGTAAATTTGGAAAAAAATCTAATTTTTTCCCCTTCTCAGTTTCACTTTTTCATGGCTTGCACAAGTGTTCTGCTTCATTGATGCAGATTTTCACAAATTGATCTGCATTTAAAGTTACTCCTTTTTCACATTTTGGAGTGATCTGTTAAATATGGCTATTTAAAGCACTGCTTCAGACAGCAGCATGGAGCCTAAAATTTAGTCTTAGATATGTTGCCAGTGGATACAGTTTCTGTTGTAATAAGTTCAGCATCAATTACACATAATCAACATGTCCTTGCATATCATCAGAGAACAGAACTGGTAACAACTGCCACCAAATTTTTCATACATCACACCTTGTGCTCAAACTGCAATGTACTGAGACCATTGTGTGGCTTACAGTGTGTGTTTGTATTTGTATGCCTCACAAGTAAGTAACGTCTGATTTTTATTGTTTAGGTAAAGACAGATGACATAGCACGCATCTATCAGCCCAAGCGCTACGCATTATCTCCAAAGTCAACTATAACATTAGCTCACCTTCTTGCTGCTCGAGAAGATTTATCAAAGATCATAAGAACAAGTAGTGGATCAACACGGGAAAAGACAGTCTGTGCGATCAACAAGGTAATGTTTCTTCCTGGGGTATGATAAAAGGATGTGGGAGTTTACAGACCCATCAAAAGTAATTCTGGAATTACACTCTTTGTTTAACATTTTTGTTCCTTTGTACAAGGTGGTTATAGCTGGTGCTTTTAACAAGAAAAGTTTGCAGCATTCCAATAAACACTACATAAAGTTCTTTTTTATCTTACTACACAGTCAGTTTTACAACCAGATTAAATAGTAATCTAGATGAGAAAGAACAGTGGAGGAAGTAGACAGAGTTCAGAAGTTACTTTTCCCTTCCTACTGAGTTGTTCTTTTCAAACAGCAGTCTCAGAAAGCAGGGCTACACTAGCCAGTTCTCAGGAAGAGTCAATGCTTAATCTTTCTGGACAGCTTGGCCTGTCCTGCCTTTTCACAGCAGAATCTGCTGAGCTTTAATCTGCCCTCCGGCAGGGTCAAATGCACCATTCACAAATAAGATAAGATAAGAATCATCCATTTGCTTTGGTATCTGTATTTTCATAGGAAAGGGACTCCATTCAGCGTAAAATTATAGTAGTGGTTGTTTCTTTTTTCTTAGTCAACACAGAAACAGGATCACCTGAGAACTGTTAATTTTCCTTAGAGCTACTAGAGAGCAGGTAGAGTATACTTGGTAAAATAGGGGAAAGGAGGAAGGTTTGCTCCAAGTTGGTTTATACTTCATGTTAGGACTAGGGAGTAAATACAATACTTAACACAGCTGGATTCATTATTGATTGTTTTTTGTTGTTGTTCTTTTTTGTTTGTTTCTATATTTGGCTTACAAACTTAGGTCCTTGAGTTCAATGGAACTGTACATCTCAAGTTAAGGATATGTGTTAGTCTTTCTGGTATTGGTGCCTGGGCATTGGTGCCTGGGTATTGTCAAGCACAGTAATGAAAAAGTAAAACACAAGGTTTTTTTAGTTTCCTTTTGTTGTTGTTAACAAGCATCTTTAGTGTATCAGTACATTACAAACCTCAGAAGTTTCTGTGGAAGTGACATTTAATTATTCGGTAAAATTGTTTGGTTTGGCTGCTTGTAATAAATAAACATAGTACTGCCTTCTGGACTATAACAAAAGCTTGCAAATAACTATGTTAGTTCACTATTTCAATAGTGAATACTTCACTATTTAAATGGTGACTGTTTTCATTAATCCTTTATTTACAGACTTTCTTAAATGCTGTGCCCCATTTTGAAATCCTTTTAATTGTTTTGATCTCAAGAGTTCTGAAGTTTTATTTTACCATACAGGTTCTTATGGGGAGAGTACCTGATCGTGGAGGCAGACCAACAGAGATTGAACCACCACCTCCTGAAATGCCTCCGTGGCAGAAAAGACAAGAAGGTGGCGGAAGAGGTGGCTGGGGAGGTGGTGGTGGAAGGGGCGGCTGGGGTGGCGGAGGGGGTCGAGGAGGAGGAGGAGGTGGTGGTGGTGGTGGTTTTGGAGGTGGGGGTTTCAGAGGTGGTGGAAGAGGTGGAGGTGGCTTCCAAGGTGGAGGTGGCTTCCAAGGTGGAGGTGGCAGGGGAGATTATGGTGGCAGGGGAGGTTATGGTGGCAGGGGAGGTTACGGAGATCCATACGGTGGAAGAGGAGGTGGAGGATACCGGCGATACTAAAAAACAAAAACAAAAAAAAAACTACAACAAACAACAACAAAAAACTGTAAATACTAAGAGTAACTGGCAAAATATAGTGGTGGTGTTTACTGGTAATCAGAAATTTAGCTATGGTACCTTTGGTTTAGGTTAGATTTAAGTATGACCATATGAATCATTGCTTTAGACCAACTGATGTTGTCATTGAATTCTTTTAGTTAACTGAACAGAAGTTTTATACTAAAATATTATGACTAGAATCCTTGTTTTTCGTACCGGTCATATTTTTTTTATTATGTCCTCTTATTTAAAATAAGCCTCAGAAAACTGAATAAAAACCTTTTTAAAGTAAAAATAATTTTTGATGTTCAGGCCTCTCTAATTATTGCATGTTGCATGTCCATTCCCTTGCTCCTAAAACTGTATAGTACGGAGAGAGAGAAGAGGAGAAAAAAACAAAACAAACAAACAACAACAAAAAAAAAAAACACAAAACAACAACAACAAAAAAAAACAGGCCTAAGAACCAGAGGGAAACACTTTCAGAAGAATGCTGCTTTCAGGCTTTTCTCTTCATCCAGTTTTCTTATCAGACATGTAGAAGAATTTAGATGTTAAAACCCGTAAGGCTTTGGTCAAAATTATTCATTTAGGTTTCTTATTATTCCAAAACTTGTCATAAAAGTAATATTCTGAATTACTTCTCTAGAGAAACTGATAAAATTAGGTAGCTTTGTGTGTTCATAAATATATTAGAGACTAATTGAAAGTCAAAGTTTGTACCATAAAATCAGAATAATGGTGACTTTTTTTAATGTTTATTATCATTTTACCTGTTTTCCATTTTATTGAGGTTTCATAAAAGTATTTTAAGATCAGATTGAGCTGGAAATGTCTGCAATTGTCATGTCCAGTGGGAGTTCATTCCTTTTGCATCAGCCTTTAAAAATAAAGGTTGAGTAAAGCTGAGCTTTCTGAGAAAGAACGTGCCATTTCTTCTTCTTTTCCATTTTTTTTTTTCCCTCCCGCTTGGTAAGGTATCTCATACAAAAGTTGTTCTTCCCCATTGAGTTCTCTGGAAAAAGTGCAATTGCAATTTTCAAAGGCTTTTCTTCTCTTATTCTGCCAACCAAATGGTCTGATAACTTAAAAGAAATTCTGTCTTGATATGATATGGATATCTTCTTCACACACAGTGCTACTCTAGGAGAAGAGCATCTAGGTGAGGAGTTAGATTTTGTATAATTACAGCTGTAAATACATATAGGCAAGTTCACGGCTGTCAGTTAAAGAAGGCAATTTCTGTTGTCCAGCTTCTTGAGATCTCCCCTGTTATGATGCTACCTGAGTAGATGTGGAACAGGGAGACAATGCCCAAGTGTATATTCATGACAGTATTTATCAGGATCACATTACTGCAGAGATTCAGGAAGACATCTGATAAACCTGGGCATGTGTGTTGGCATAGCACAGAAACCTTCCAGCACTTCCACTGAATATATAACTTAGTCTTAACTGCAGGTTGAACTCTTAAGATTTGATTGTAGTTTATGTTCCACAGTTATGAGGTGCGGTTTTCTTGTTTTTTGTTTTTTCACAAATCTACTGTTGGTGTCTGTATTTGGTTTGCTTTCAAGTTGTTACCCTGTCTTCAGGGACACGTGCATCGTGTCCTCAGTTACAGAGGCAGATCTGTGCACGAATGTAAAGCTCTGTTTAAAATTGGGATTATCTATCACATCCTTTAAAAGCCTGTGTAAGATGTTATTAATTAGTCACCACCAACACGTTCAGTTGAAATCTTAGTCTAGATAACTTGAAAATTCCCTCCTGGAACTTCCCTGAATGCTTGTTCGAGTATGCTGCTTTATGATGGGACTGATGGAGTCTTATCCATACCTGGGGTCCTAGCAGGTGCCTACCAAAAAAGGGCAGTTTTCCTTGCTTGAACACATTGGCTTGGATGTAAACTTGGTGCAATGAGTTGACTCTGCTGGCTTAACTTCACCTACCTGCTAGCAGTATGGTTTCTTTTATCACTTTTTCCTATGCTCATTTCTGTTGTCAGTGTCTGCTGTCATTGCAGAGGTCTTCATGGGTCATGTGGAAACATGGCACTGGTTTACTTGCTTTTGAGCTTGATTTTTGCCTAGTGCTATAGAACGGCTCGCAAGTTCATGACATTCTGGGTGAGTCTACTGGCCTTGGACTTGAGAAGTATTGATCAGCAAGGGAGTGGAAAGAGTAAGTTTTAACAAACAAAGCCTTAATTTTAAGTTTTGTTTCCTCATTCCAGTGATGTTGTTTCTGTTACAAGTAATTTCTGAACTGCAGCCAAGCATTTAGTAATATCAAGGAAATTCGGGTGGTTTGTCTCGACATAAAAATTTCATCAGTCAAGATCTGAAATTGCACCGGTTTAGTTGAACTGTTTTAACTGTGTATGTGGATGTGTCTTGGTGCTTTTATGCTCACCAGTTCATATAGTTTGTAACAGGGAAGGCAGTTTGGAATGAAATAGACCGTCAGGTAAACCAGCTGTGTGCCCACATCCAATTCTAGCAGTTAAGTATGCCAATATCTTAGTTCAATTGTATTGATGTGGGCCATGTAGAAGACAATAGTTTAAATAGGAGGAAGTTTTGTTGGAGATTTTTTTAATTCAAGCAATTTCATTTTTTTCTTGAATAATTCCAAAATGCGAAGGCAGTAGTAGAAAAGTAATGTAAGCACCACCACCTTTCATAAAGGTATCCTTTTCTCAGTTTCGTTTGCTGTCAGAATGTATGTTTTTATCAAAAGATACAAAGATACAATAATATCATAATTTTAAGAAGAGGTTTAAATCAATTTTCTGTTTCAGTCCTGACAAAAAGTATTGTCAGAACAAAAATTCTGTTGTAATTTTTTTTCATATATATGTTTGTAAGCATTTTTGTGTTTTAGTGAATGGGTTTGGTTGCTTGAGAATTGGGAAAAAAAAATTTTGTGTCAGGTTTTGAGACTTTTGTTAACAGCTGTAAACACTGAGGAATAAAGTACTGTATTTGAAGTTACTTGCATGACTGTATTTGAAATTACTTGCATCACTGTAGTGTGATTTGGATTCTCTATCCCATAGTGCTTCTGTGTTTGTAAGGAAGAATTCCAGCTGGTGATTTGCAGTAATGATGAAACTTGCTTTTTATGATCATGACCAAAATAGACAAGGCAGATAACAATACAGGAAAATTTCACCGGACAGGACAGATTCCAGATGCATCCCAAATGTATTGTTTCATTTGAAAGCATCGGTGTCCAAAAGAATTAGACAAAAAGCATAGGTCTACATGACTGTTACTACTGTCTTTATGTAAATTAAGGAAATAACTTCTAATCACTTGTGAAGCTTTCAATTTTTAACTTCTGTAATTCTGAAACAAAACAGAACTTACCTCCCCGTCAGATATTTTGATGTTCAATACCTCACATAAAAAATGCCTTTAAGATACAGTATTTTGAGTTTTGCTGTAAGGTAAATAGCAAATTTTCAGGCTGCTGTGATGCTGTCTGTGTAATAGCCAGCCTTAGTAGAAAGGTTCTTTATCATGCTGTTAAATCTATTCAGAATTAGTAGAAGATTGTGCTTTGCAATACTTGGAACATTAGAGTGGCAGAAACAGTGTCTGCAGCGTCTCAACCACTAAAATACTGAAAGAATAATCTGCACAGGCCTAGCTTCCTGAGCATTCTCAATATTCTCAGGTGCTAGAGAGAGTAGAGACTCAGACACTAGGTTAGTCCAGCAGAAGTGTCGCAGATAACAGAATCAAAGAAAATCAGTTTAGGTTAAGATTTTTCAGATACAAACACAGAGGTAATGTACAATTTTAATATTTTTTCTGTTATAAATATTAAACCAAAATCTTACACTTGTATATAAAATCTTTACAATCTGTACACTTTTTCAATCTTCTTTAATATCATTAAAACAAAAACTTTTCAAGTTGCTGTAGAGATCAGGTACAACAGAATAACAGACTGCTTCTATAATAAAGAATTCCAAAAGGTAGCTTTGTTATTTTCAAAAGCTACTTTAAATGCAGTTGTCTTTAATTTGAATATTAAAAGTAGCTCTGCCATTTTAATTTTCATATTATTCAGTCTACTTTATCTTTAGAAGATCAGAATTTATACTTAAAAATAAACAGTAGTTGTGGCAGGGGTGTTCATTTTTTCTTCCTTCCTTTACTTACATGAAACACAGCTGAGCCTGGTGAGAGCATAAAGGTAAGTGCTTTTCATTTTTATTAACAAGATAAATGGTAAGTGGTGTTCAATATCACTGTTTGCTGATAAGACTTAAACAGCATTTCGTAGTTTAACTCTCTTTTTTTCCTAGCATAGAGCATTAAGATTAACAGAGATGCATGTGATGTTTGCTCATAGCTCGGTCTGTTTTAGCAGTATCCCAGTACAGTCTGTTTTTGCTATTAGCACAAGTCTTTCATGCATCAGAATTGAAGTTCCAAAAGTAATAAGAAGGAACTATCACCAAAACAGAACAAAACAGACAAAAAACATTGTAAAGGGATTTTGGCAAACAAAGAACCTGAAGGTAGTTGAGCTCTCAAGTTTTCCAGGTATCAACCAAGTCATTTGAAGCAGGAAGCTTTCAGCACACATGAAGCACCACTTGTGATGTGAGATGTTCCTGCAAATAGGTGTTGTATATCATTCAAACTGTTTGTAGGAACAACAGGATGACAAAGAGAAACGTTAACACTTACAAATATGGTCTTAACTCAATTTTAAGCATTTAGTACTAAAAAAAACCCTTAGTACTCTAACATAATAATGCTGGTCTTTGGGCCAGCTGTTGACATTAGGTTGTCTACTTTGGAGAGGGAGGGAAGGAAATGAACAAAGTATATATATGTATATACACATACAGATATTTTTTAGAATCCGGAGTTCAGAGCATAAGCAAGCAGTTAGCTGCACAACAGGATTTACCAGTCTTTGTTGCTCTTTTTAGCTATTTTCCAAATACATGAAAATATATTCAGTATTTATCCTGTTTTATTTGTTGCAGAAGTAGACTTTTGTTTGCTAAACACATATCAGAAGTTCTTGCTGTAGTCCTGCATAGAGGACAAATATCAAGAAGCTTACAGAAAACTGGCAAAGCAAATTTACAAACATGATCTGAAAGCCATTTCGACTGCTTCACTAATCAAAGTGCAATTACGTGTTAACTGTTAATAATTCAGGTTTAGTGTATGAGGAACAAAATTTGCACAATCTTCACAGCTGCTATATGCATTTCAATTCTTTACATACCATATTTATTTACAGTAAATAACAAACTCCATTACTACTACTGTTTCCTTCCAGTCATGGAGGTACAAGCACAATTCAAATGCTAAACAAGGATTTAGAACCAGTAAACTTCAAAGTAGTTTCCAATGTTTTTTTTTTTGTTTTTTTTTTTTAAAAACAATAATTAAACCATTCATATACTTGACAATTAATGACTGTAAACTAGAGATAGAACATACACTTAACGCCACTTTGAACACAAAGCACGCATGCTATTATAATGGGTCAACTAAAAATTCAATCTATAATGGAGTTTGTAAAGTAACTTGCAAGTTTTGACGAACATTAAGTATAATTTATTAGTAAATATATTAATTTTAACTTTCTGCTGTTTACATGTTTGATGAGAAATGCCTGCTTGATAAATGCAAGTGAGTTTTATACAGCTGTAAGTGTAAGAATTACCTTGAAATGCAAATGCAATTTTAAAATTGACTATTTTGACAAATATACCAGTAACTTGAAAGACTGTTTTGTCATCTTTTGCCAGTATGAACACTTAATAGCATTAAGAAAACTAAGTTAACTCCCTAGCACCTTTTGCTATACAAAATTTATACACATGAGAGCATGGTCATCTTGACTCTTTATCTAAAGTGCATGTGAAAACTATGAGAAAGATAATGGAGAAATCCTGGTTAGAGCTGTAAGATGTTAGAAGCTCTGAAATACATTATCTGTTGCACTGGGATTACTATACAGTTTCCCTCATAATATGGCCTTTGAGGTTTTACTCAGATGTTGCAACACTGATGTCATTTGACATTATAAAAAAAAAATAATCAACTTTGTCCCATATTTATGGTAAAGGAACAGCAAGCTATCCTTTAAGCTGAATAAGTAGGGCTCATTTCCACAAAAGTGGAAGCAGTGTTCACTCTAAACTCTCAAGTCATATATTACCTTAACAAAGGTAAGCATTTGAGCAGCAGGACTACAAAGCTCTGAAGGAGTTTTAAAACATCTGTCAGTTTATCCTAACAAAGCCTAAAGAATCAAGTAATCAAATATCATTAGCTTTACTTATTTTAATATTTTTGCTAAACTTCAGAAATATAAGTCACAGTCCATGTAATGATTTTAATTGTTTTCAGACACAATGAGAAGGAACTCTCTCTCAATGAAATATTTCTGCAGTTTTACTTAAATGCTTAGCTTTATGGACCATGTTTCTACAAACCTGAATTTGGACCAAATCTGACGTGACAGTCTTATGAATAGCTATGTTGTCAGAACACTTGTAGAGTAATATGTGCTGCCTGCAGCCAACTCACTGTGGAATCCATCATGAACATAAACTTCAGGAACAGCGTTGCTCCTTTTAAAAGCAATCCCAGAAGATTGGATTTTCATTGTGCAGATGGTGCTAAATTACCTTAAAAAGGTCAAAGGTATTCACTGATACACTTGAAAGTGTATTTCTAATACAGAAGTGTACAGAGTAGAGAGCATTTCCATTTAAAATCCTTTGGACTAGCTCTCCAGATCACTTGGTAAAGCAGCTTTGTCACACCTTCAGTCTTTCATTCTTCCATAGGGATCTTCCCCTTTTCTGCTAGGAGGGGTCTCTGTGCTGTAGGTCATCAACTACATGATTTCTTCTCTGGATTGTAAGAGATTCGATTGTTTTATGTGCCTGCTCCAGCTGGATCTTTAAACCTTCATTGTCTGCCTTTAGAATATTTCTTTCCTAGACAAACAAACAAGAAAATAGAGAATGCGTTTTGATTTTAAATCTGTTTCAGGATTGTCTGGTTGTATATTTAGGTTGATTGGCTTAAACATAAGTTGAAGGTGTCTCTTAACGATAGAAAAGATAGTGCATGTAAGCTAGTAACATTAAAAGGATGAGACATGTTAGCTAACAAGCAGTTAATGTATTAAGACTTAATCATTTGCAAATCATATATGTATGCATATATACACAAAGCTATCTATAAGATGTGTTATCAGTCATTAACAAGAAGTTCCTCTTACAATCCAAGGCAGAGTCTAAATTAAGACGTTTTAGAAATGTGTCTCTTTACAGTGCTTGATTACATAGTGAGAATCAAGACATGCAAGACATAACAGTAGACACTAAAAATTTTGGAGCTTGTACACAGAGCTGATTTACCAGCATTGTAATCCATGAGGAAAGAAATACAGAAAACTTCTACGCATTGTTCAGAACAGTCGTCTCCAAGGCAGGCTGGGATATTTACTTTTTTTTTTTTTTTAATTTTAAGAAAACGTTAAAGCTGTGAACAGATTTTTAATTCCTTGTTTAGTAATAGCTGATGTGCATCTCACTGTATGCTTTCTGTTTATTCTATATTCTCTGTACTTCTAGGAATTTTTTTTTTTTTACTAACATTGTTGTCTTAAACTTGTAGTAGAAGTCAGATTTTCTTTAGCCATAAATATTTTTGTTAAGGTAAGTGTTAAACTGGTTTCAATGTAATGCCTTACATAAATAGTATCCTGTCAAAGTTATGTTAAAACACTAATTCAAGTTTCCCAGTCTTGTATTACATGTGCAGAAGGCTGTTCCTTAAAATAACTTATTTTGTGGAGTAACATCCTGTCCTAAGCAATTGGATTACAGTCACATTCTTACTTGTCACTTTTAAGGCTACAGGGATGAACGTAACCATAACAAAGGCTTCAAAATATATTCCCTAAGCTCTGTACCACTACTAAAATTTACATTTGAAGTGAAACATCACTGATGAGGTTAAAGCGGCTAAGAATTCATTATACCTCTCATGGATTATTCTGGCAATTATACTGGAGTACAGTGGTAGTGTGACATCTTCCCACTCAGCCACCCCACTCTTACCACTTTACAGTACTGTTGTACAATTTTGTGTTTCGCTATGTACATACCTGCTCAAGTTCATGGTATGAGGGTTTATAGCTGTGATGCTCCTTCATTTTCTGGCTGGAGTCCTTGTTTTCCCATTTAACATATGCCTTTTTGCGGCTTAGTAATGGGCTTGGACATGGGGATGGTGGGGTAGGCTGGAGATAAGGATTTTCTGGTATCCTTTCTTTCTTCTCTGTTTGCCTATGAGATACATCACCAACCAGCAGTACAGAATCAGTCTGTGTACCTTTATGAACCACAGCTGGTTTCAGTCTTACTGAGATTTTCTGAGCTGAGGAACCCATCAGCATAATGGTTCGGTCCTTGCTGCCTTCATTGTGTTCCACTACTTCTCCATTAGGAAATGTGAATGGTCCTTCTTCTTGTCCTATAGAACATGCATCATAAATTGAGTCAAGATTTTATCCCAGGAAAGGAGAACAACAGGTACAGTAATTAAACATTATTTTAATGAATAAATAAAACAATATTTGTTCTTTATTTTTACATAAGTAAATGTAAAATTGGTGCCATGGGACATCTTTCAATATCATGTTTCTTGGAACAATGCTGTGCCCTATCTCAGTAGCCTAAATATGGATTATAAAGAGGAAAACATGAGTCTTCCATCACAATCAGAGCATACCTATCATTAAGCTCAGAGAAAAGCCTCTAGCTATTTATATGTTAATAAATTTTATACAGACCATTGATCTTACTGCTTGGGCTGGAGGTCTACTGGTTCTAGTTACTATGTTGGTAAAACTCTGCAATTAACTAACCAGACCCTAAACAATACTGTACAACTCATCTTTAAAAGAAACAGGAACAAAACAAAAATTATCTAGATATTTTGATCTTTTTAACATGACCTTTCCTCACCGTGGAGTTGCTCTTTGACCCCTAGTGTGCAGAGGTTTGAAGCAAGAGCAGATGTTGGGCTGCTGTCTGGAACTGAAGTTTTGGGTCTTCTTTTGCACTCTATCACAACCAGGTCTTTGCATTGCTTGTGGCAATTCATTCCACAATCTGTAAACAAAACAAACTTTACATGATTCAGTGGCTGTGTTGTAGTATTTCAGGTCAGCTCTCACACTGTGTTGCTTCCAAAGGAAGCAGGGAAGTTTCTTTTAAGATTCTCTACATGCCTTACCTGAAACATACGCTTAGTAACAACTCAACTATATCCCCTTGCTATATACACCTCAAACTCCTTTTCAATATGAAAATATCAAATAGCAACATATGGTTGTAACAGTTCTGACTGTAGAAGTTGCAGAGAAAGCAGATACATGCATGAGGTGGAAAACTGCAAAATACTTCTGAATCTGTTACATGGTTTTCAGAGAATTTGTATTGCACTCATCAGAAGAGAAGGGTCTGTTTATCAACCCTTGGGATTCAGTGAAGGTTTGCAAGAGTTTAGGGCTATCAGTTCCTTCACCTTTGCATTTCTTTTGGAGCATGTCTGTCATCCTATTCTTGAGTCAGCCTTCTCGCTGAGAGGCCAGATTAAATAGGTCTATAGACATAGCAATGGATCTTGGAAAAAATCAAGATGGTTTTTTGTTTGGTTGTTTTGCCATTCACCATAGGTTATAGATTAAATTTAACAAAGAATAAAATATCTTACCTTTGCATCTGTATCCTTGTTTTATGACTCCCCAAAGCTGAAATTCAAACAAACAGAATAATATATTAACATATGTCTGTGAATATTTGATACCTCTAGATAAAAATATTCACTAAACACTCCACTCACATCTGAGATTTGAGCACCTGCAGAGTACTTTGCTTTCATATCCTTTTAATGGTAAAAATCAAAATAGGAACTATCTACACATCTTTAGAGTAAGGTAAACAGAATATTTGTATGCATGTTCCTTAATCACAAACAAAATAGCTTAACCGAGTCTCTAATGAATACATCAGCAGATCTAACAACTCCCAATGAAGGTGTAAAACTAGAGTAGATGTAGAATTGTGCATCAGCACTCTTGTTTGATCCCAGCTAAGCCAGGTAGTTGTTGGAGTCAGTTTTACTAAACCTTCCTGTGCCAGGCACAGGGCTTGTGTGTACCAGGACATGAGTTCATATAATCATAGAATATCTCAAGTTGGAAGAACCTACAAGTCCAACTCCTGGCTCTGCACACAACCACCCAAAAATAAAGCCATATTTCTGAGAGCATTTTCCAAATGCTTCTTGAACTCCAGTAGGCTCAGATCCATGAATATTTACAGATATACATACATACAAATATTCTCAGTGCCACTTTCCTGGGGAATCTACTCCAGTGCCCAACCACCCTCTGGGTGCAGAACCTTTTCCTAACACCCAGCCTGACCCTCCCCTGTCCCAGCTCCATGCCATTCCCTTGGGTCCTGTCACTGTCCCCAGGGAGCAGAGCTCTCTGGATTTGGAAAGTCTTCTCAGAGAGTGACACAGCCAAATACCACAAGGTAGGAGCCATGTTTAAACAAATAGTAGCACTGCCAAGAGGGATTTAAAGGGTACATTAAATAGCTACACAGGCAATAGCCTGATGTTTGTAGTTTCACTGGTGTTTTAAGCAGATTCATTTCTGTATGTGACACAAAGTAATTATGAGATAAAAATAGGCATTTTTCTAGACAATATTAACATAATTTACTAAAAAGTGAACTTACAAATCCAGCACAGTTGTCGCAGAAAGTAGGCCTTAAATAAGTGGTTTCTTGGAAGTTGTGAGCAAACCCAAGTCCTAATTTGGAATAGATAGAGCTAGCCCTCATAAAGTAAGCGGTTATTTCATCCCTGCTAATCAGACCTTCCCTGAAAATAAACAAGAAAAGTTGTTTGTGAGGCACGTCTTTTCTTAAAAACAATAAGGAGAGCTAAACATACCTTCACAATTTATAATGGCAATACTTTAATTGGCCAAGAACTACAGCAATATCGGTAATTTTGTCAACAATTAAAGTCTACAGAAGCTTTTCTACACATTACAATTGCAGCTTGTGAGGATAAATGAACTACTTGTATATGAGGTGCAACCTCAAAACTATTTTAAAACTTTGAAATAACCATGTTTGCATTTTTCCATGCTTTAATGTGTTGAGAGAAATATTTTTAATTTGGCCAAAATAGACATTTGCCAATTCTCTATTTTTTTTTATTTTTATTTTATTTATTTATTTATTTTTTTACAAACAGGCCATCTTTGGGAAGTTCCTCAGTAGTATATACTGCATGTCATTCTAAAAATATTTCTTCTTCTATTTTCTCTGTTCTTACGATGCTTTTGTCAGTTATGTTTTTTTTTCCATTTCCATTTGTTGGTGAAGAGGATGATTTTACCATTCTAGTGACAGAAGTAAAAAAAAAAAAAAAAAAAAAAAGGAAACAAAACCACCACCAACAAAACAACAGAATAACACACACAGGACCTACAAAGTTGATAAGCAGAACTAGGTTCAAAGAGATTTGTAAGTACTTACCAGTCTTTAGTCATTACACAAAATGAGAACGGAAAACTGGCTGCTATCTTTTCAAATTCTTCCTGAGAAATGTATCCATCCTGATCATGGTCATAATTTTTGAAGACAGACTGTGTAAAATATTAGTAGAATAGTTTATAATATGGACAGAAACTATTGAATTACTACTTCAGAAAGTCTTCACAGTATTCAGAGGATTCCTCTCCCACTTTCCCTCAATATCTATTCAACAATACAACAGGTTTTTTTAATTGTTTTTCTTGCTTGAGTCTGAAGAAGCATTATGATTTCTTGATTTGTAGGAAGATATAGATAAGCCAACATAAAACAGACTGAACACTTCACAACACTAGCTCTTATTTCATCACTCTTTAAGATCATCATTAAGGCACAACTTGTACTAATACACTCAGTTAATGCTGTCAGTGATGCTCTAGCCAAATCTGTGCAGCTGCCTGGGTTATTTGGTCAGTTTAATGTTATGTGAGAAACAGCTGTATGACAGACCTATTTTCCCTTGTAGAATGACATCACTGATTGTGTCTGGCCCTATTTTTTTCCCTGCTTTGTGTCTTTTCATACCTAAACATTGAGACTATAATTGAGGTGTAAGATAGATAGTCCAACCGTACTTACATCCACCATCCTCTGAACATGTTTGCTGATGGTTTTTGGATCAGGTTTTGGGGCTACTCCTGAGGCCCAGTCTGCAACTACTGGTGGTCTGGAAGGTGTCAAAGGCTACAATAAATTGAATGGAACTTTATTAGTACTATGTTAAAATATTTTCAGTGTAATGCTTCCTCAATTTGTGATGATGAACTGTGTGATACAGGACTGCAGAAATGGCCTATCTGACCCGACATCATACTTTTGATAATTATGTGGTACTTCAGAGCAAGCTTTTCCCTCAACTGTCCAAAACAATGGTTTAAATTCTCACAGTTCACTGGCAACCCTGCAAATTCCCTCTTTTCCGTGTTTATAAAACAAGAACAAAAACTGCACTCATAGGTTTGATCATTTGAGTCATGTAATAATTCTTAACTTAAAAGAACCAATATGGTTAGTCAAGGTTGAGCCTGATGTCTCTATAAAAGTAACTGCATTTTTGTTTGTACTGTGAAACCCAACATGGGTGTCGTCTCACATATGCTCTCATTTATGCTTCATCATCATCCTATTTAACCATCATCAAACTATTTATGCTTTAACAAATTTTGCTCAGTCTATGAAGTTTATGCTAAGCCAAAAACATATAAAATAAAATGAATGCAAGGGATAAAAGTTAATTGCTCAAAATTTGTTTTGTTAAGAATCTGGAAAGGCTCTTACAGCCGCTCGGTGACTTCTTGGCTCTCGTGCATATGAAAGCTCGTAAATTTCATCTTCTGTGTAGTACAGATCAAGGGACAGCTGAAAACAAACACAATATTAGTTTAACCCCAAAGCAGTTGCTGCTACTTGATTCATTTCTTCCTGGCACACGTTAGTATATTATGGTGGGCTATTTTTTAATTTAGGTTGCACCACAAGAAAAAAATGCATTTGAGCTGCATCGGCGTTGACCATGATTTGAAATAGGCACATTTCTAAATTCCAGTATGTTGCTGCTGTTATCTGGAAATCTGTAACATTACACAGCTACAGCCACTAACAGCCACTAACAGGCAAGTGACTAGGCATGACTAGCTGTGTGTTAATAAGTAACCTGAAAAAAACCTGTTACTCCCATGATATACAGACAGTCTACCATGCAACTAAGCACAATTCCAATGAAACTGTCTGTCAACCATAATTCTCAGAAAATTCTCGTTTCAACATGTCAGGGGACCACACTGAACCAACAAGTATATGACGAGGATAAAAGATGGACTCGCATATGTTTAGTGAGAACTTAGCTGCCAACTACAGTTATGTAAAACAAGAAACTTCACACCCGGATAAATAAAGGAATTTGAAAAAGTTACCAAATTTGTATCTTTGCTTATGGCTGTGCCCCAGAAAATGGTATAGCAAATAATTGGAAACAATTTCAAGTTAAGATTTTAAGACTGACATGATGCTTTTTGACTGTATGAAAATATTCACATTAGAAATGTGAACAGAAAAGCCACAGCTAAATGTGTTACAAGCAAGTAACACAAGTCCAAGGCAAGTCTGAAGAAAATATAATGTTGAAATACTCTCTCCATAACAAAATTAGTTTCAAGTTATCCTAGTATGTCAATCCAGATGGTGGCACTCACATACATATAAAATAAGAAACCAATATACTGCTGAATGCAAATAACACATCAGACCAAAGCTGAATAATGTGGCTTAAATTTTATATGTGCAACAACTTTCTTGTGAATGACTAAAAGATTACTGTTGTAGTAAAAGTAGTGAATAATTTTTGATTCCTGGGGAAATATTAAAGTACTTTCTAACACTCAAAAACTAGTGCAAATGTCAAGATATTTCTATTAATTATTGATTCATGTATGTAATTACTACTACCTCTTCAAACTGATTTGGCTGTTGTTAGGAACACAAAGGAGAAAGAGTGTTGAGAGGAAAAAAAAAAAAAACAAAAAAAAAAAAACAGGGAACAAACAAGAAAATCATACAGCCTGGAATATTAGCAGTTGAGAAACTCCTGCTTTGAAATGAAGAAGTATTTCTTTTATGTTATGTCCTGTAATATTTAGTTACATGAACTTGTGGCCAAAGTTCTACAAGCTTGTAATAGGCACTTTTATAAAATGTTAGTGAAAAAAGATCTACTTCTAATCATTTCAGACAAAGCATTTAAAACATTTTACAGGAAGAAATTCACCACTTTATGTAGCTGTATGGGAAGTACTGAATAGCCTGTTTCAGGCCCTGGGAACAAAACTTTACACAAGTGTTCCCAGAGAGGACAAATAACCTTAAGCACATGAACATTCTAACTATCAGGTTTTCCTGAAACAGGGCATATAACCAGAAAGAGTCAGCAGGCTATCTAGCTTTTCCAATCTGTGAGGCTTGTTAGGGCCAAACAAAACAGAAACAAGAAAATATTAATTTTGTTCGTAACATGTACTGACTAGAGATTACTAGAAGCACAATACAACTACACTTGACTGATCTTTATGTCAAACAGTTTTATTAGTATCAGAAGAAACTTGGCTAGAAGTGTGGTATGTTTAACCCTACACATCTTGAGGAACCCCTTTTATGTGCAGGTTTATATGTTCAACACGAGCAAGCGTTATATGCAATCTTCTGCCTCCAAGGTGCACCCTAAGGAAGCTTTCCACCTTTCTCCCTATTTAGGCTTAATCAGCAGAGGAGTCAGGGTGCTTCCATAGGGAAAGTACACACAGAATGTATGCTACCATAGTGAAATGTAAATAAAGGTTTCCTTTCCTTATGGAAGTAATTGGGAGCAAACTTCAATAAACTTTAGAATAATAGTGTTCATGAGGCACCTCTACCCTTGCTGCCAGGTAAACTAACTTTTTCTCCTCTTCTGTTATTTTACACTTCTTTAAGGAAAAAAAAAAAAAAGTCTTAACAGTGTTATAATTAATGGAATTCTCTACTTAGTTTAATTTGAGAGGTACTTGAAAATCATTTTTTAAACGGAGGTATTTATCTCATCCAATAGACTTACTGTAAGCAAATGAACAAGGTCCATATTAGCCTCCAGGGGAAGTGGCATTTCCTGGAGTTGTATCAGCTCATTTATGTGGTTATACAGAGAGTACAGTTTGTATATGTTAATTTTCTTGTCTTCTAAGTAGTCTGGCATGGCCTCATGAAGTGATATCAAGTCTTTCAGGTGGACCCCAAGGATTGGGATCTTAAAGTTAGTGCACTCATTATAGGCACGTCGATAACTGTCGTAGTTTTTGTAAGACGAAAGCAATTCTGTCATTTCATTAAACACCTAAAAATAAAAGAACACAATAATCAAAAGTGGTTCCTCCTTCTGTTCTGGACATATATCACAAGAATTTTCCGTACTCTTGAGTGGTTTGCTCACTGTGACTCTCAACATTGATTTAAAAATGTAAGGCTCCAAATGAAATCTAGTTATTTACCTTGTTTAAATTAATAATACATCTTATGTGCCTCATTTATAATGCCAGCCTTCCTACATTCCCTATTAAGTCAATTAAAAGAAAGAATCCTCTCAAATCAAGGGGATGCTTCTGCAGGTAAAGCAGCTGTCATGTCTCTGACCTTCCTAAAATCAAGCATCCTCACCTTACAATGGAATGTAATTCTCCAACTTCCAGGTCACCAGCTGGAATGGACTGGCAGAGAAACCTTACACTGTGCTCTGATTCTATCACAACATGACCAGAACTCTTGCAGTTCAAAGTGGCACATCTTTGTCACTTTAAGAAGGCTTTCTTCCTTGATGAGGATGGTACATATATCATAACTTGTTGCAAAGGCCAAACAAATCTTATGTCTAGCAATATAAATACCTTCCTTGCTTATAACTGTACAGGCACAAAACTGACTTTTAATGTTATAAAGTCACTGGAGCATTTTTTTTTTTTGGTTGGTTGGTTGGTTTGGGTTTGTTTTTTTTTGGGTTGGTTGGTTGGCTTTTTTGTGGAAGTTCCTGTCTAACCACTTGATTTTTAACCTTCACAAGTTAATCTTTTTAGTTAAAATTTAATTACTTTACTAGTGTAAAGTTTACTTTAATTACCAACCTTTATTTACTTAGTTTTTATTAGTGCTTATATACAATTTCTTGATGCAAAAAGTTACTCAAATCATAGGCACGTGCAGTCATAATGAGGAAATTTGTAAAACAACATGCTTCTAAAATAAGCTTGCTAAACTGGATATATAGATCCTGAGATCTGCACCAGTGGGAGGTCATTTCAGTTCTATACTCCAGATATGCACTGTTCATTAAAGCTGTTTAAATATACCATGATCAAAACAAATTCTTTAGATAACTTTATGAAACCTTTCAGGACCCAAATAAGATAAAATAAAGTGTATTAGTCTCTTAAGACCAAGTGACTAAAGCCATTTCATAGCTAAAACCAAACCAAAACAAAACAAACAAGCAAAAAATCTTCACAGTTTTAGTAGCTGGAATCACAGCAAAAATATGTCCATTCTACAACTCACATGAATTAAAATGAATATATCAACTAATTCCTAATGTTACACTGTATTACAATATATGTGTCTTGGAGTTAAGTTTGTTCAAGTCTCAACTAGATAAAATCTGTCATGGGGAAAGATCAGATGAACAAAACTGGTCTTTTCAGGTTTAAAGTGCAGATGTCTGTGCTAACATTTTATAGACTCAGGCTGGTGGTGTTGCTATGGATAGCAAAGTTTTGTTCTCAAATATTCTAGGATCTAATTGTCTGCATTTGTGTTTGAACGCTATTCTGTGCTACTCCATGTAAATGAAAATGCATCTTCTCAAACAAAAAAATTGAGAAAGCTCTACAAATCTCTAAGAGAGGGTTGAAAGCGTAGGACTAACTGGTGTTTGTAAAGATGAAATGCCAATAACAACAACAAAAAAGAACAGAGGGAGTCTTCCTTTTTCTTTTTTTTTTTCTCCTCTTTCTATCTGTCAGATTTAACAAAGTAAGCTTGGTTTTGTGCATGTGCGCGTAGGCAATGACAAAAAAAAATACTTAAAGTTATCTCATTTATAAATCAATACCAACCTTAGTTACATCATGAGGAACACATGAGCTTGTTTCCTTGAGTCTGGAAATGGAACTGTGACAGAGACCTCCTATCACTGCCATTAATGTATTGAAATTCTGCAACTGGTGAAGCTTCTGTGTTGACATAAAAACAGTCAGTATTTATTATTTAAAGGGTGAAATTGTTCGACGTGAATACCCAAATTCTACATTTCCTCTATTGTTCAGGTTTAATATTGTTCTTACAAGTTTTGTCCCATAATCCATAGCAGTTCATACAGTAGAAAGATAAGCAGTTTCAGCTTCAGATCTCACCAGCTGATTGAAAAGGAATTCTAGTTTGTCGGTGCAGTTTCTTCAGAATAGATATGAGAAAGCCATAGTGCCATTGAAGATAAGGTAACTGAATACGTGGTATGAACTCACACATATGCACACTGTATATATGAATCAGAAGACCACTGCCACCACCTCTTTCCTAGCTAACCCCCCACTAGTAGCGTGGGAAGAGCATCTAAAGGGCTGTTTCAGAGAAAGACAAAATAAATAACTGTAGTTATTTATTTATGTAGGGTTTATGTGGCAAGATTTTGGTAGCAGGGGACCATAGGGGTGGTTTCTGTGAGAAGGATCTAGAAGCTGCCCCATGTTTGGTAAGGGCCCCACTGCTGACCAGAGCCGAACCGATAAGCAGTGTTGCTTTGCACCTCAGTGAGAGCATATTTAAGTCAGGGGAAAAAACGCTGCGCCACACAGCAGCTGGGAGACTGAGAGGAGTGAGGAACAGCCTTGCAGGTGCCAAGGTCAGTGAAGAAGGAGGGGGAGAGGTGCTCCAGGCGCCGGAGCAGAAGTCCCCTGCGGCCTGTGGTGAGGACCATGGTGAAGCAGGATGTCCCCCTGCAGCCCATGGAGTACCACGGTGGAGCAGGGTTCCACGCTGCAGCTCGTGGAGGAGACCACGGTGGAGCAGGTGGCCCTGCACCAACGGAGGCTGCCACCTGTGGAAGACCCCTGCCGGAGCAGATTCCGGGCCGGACCTGTAGCCCGTGGAGAGGAGACCACGCAGGAGCAGGTGACCTGGCAGAAGCTGCTGCCCATGGGGGAGCCAGGTTGGAGCAGTTTCCTCCTGAGGGATGGACCCTGTGGTATGGACCCATATCTGGAGCAATTCTGGAAGAGCAGCTGCCTGTGGGAAGCCCACGCCAGATCAGTTCATCAAGGACTGCATCCTGTGGGAGGGACCCCACAGCACAGGGAACGAGAGTGACCGAGAAGGAGCGGCAGAGAAGAAGCGCTGTAGACTAACCATAACCCCCATTCCCCCATTCCCCTGTGCTGCTCGATGAGGAGGAGGTGGAAGATGGTGAATGGGGGGGGGAGGTGCTTTTGGTTTCTTTCCTTTGTTTCTCACTTCTCTAGCTTGTTAGTAATAAGCAATAAATCTTACTTTCTCCCTATGCCGAGTCTGTTTTGCCTGTTACAATAATTACTGTGTGATCTCCTTGTCCTTATCTCAACCTTTGAGCCCTTTTCATCGTATTTTCTCCCCATTCCTCTTTGAGGAGGTCCCCCTCCTCAAAGTGAGAGAGAGGCTGTGGTGGAGCTCGGCTGCCCACTCGAGCGGAACCACCACAATAACATGTGTCAAAATTTAACTGACCTGTGCAACATGAATGAACTTGATGAACACTTCAGCTCGAAGCTGTGGTGTTGGTCTACTGAGAACCATTAGCTGCACCCACTGAGAGATACCATTGCAAAGAGCAATTGACCTTTCCATCGTTGGATTCTCCTTCACACAACTATTCACGATGTAGTTTTGATAATCTGAGAACTTAAAAGAAAAAAAAAGTATATTAAAATTCATCTTCCATTCCATACACCTCGTGATCTGTTTGCAAACAAAGGTGTGCTTTACAAGTTAAATACTAAAGAACAAGATCTATCTTGCACTTTAAATATCCATAAGACTCTACTTTGTCAAAGCTATGTTCAGCTTTCTTTAAAGCAGACTTGCAGTAATTAACTGCAGAATGCAGAAATTAACTGAAAGCATCTTTTCTTGATGATTTGTATCACATCACTTGCATCATGTATATCCCACAAGCCTTGACTCTTATAAACCCTAGGATGAGCAAAGTTGGGGTTTTCCTCTCCAGTGGCTCCACAGGTTGGTACATTACATTTAACTAACATTTGCCATAGAAACCTAGATTCAATCAATCGAGTAATTCAGTAATGGTTTATGTTCAAATTATGTATCTACATCACACTTCTGAATTAAGCTATACAAAAACAAAGAAGCAAGTTCAATCATATTTATATAAAACTGTGATTAAACCCATTAAGAAATAAGAAAGGCTATGGACTCCTTAATATTTTGATATGCGTTGTGAGATTGTTGTCTTTTACCAAAATGATCCAAAATTGTTTAGGGGACAAACAGTTTAAACATTCTTTGAAGCCATTCTTCCCATTAAGATTAAAAAGAAGCAATCATTTGTTTTTGTTGATGCAACATTTATCTGTTCTCTTGATATATCCATTAACAGGAATGCACAGAAACGTAACTAATCAGAAGATTTGACAGGAGATTTATATACTCATTCTTTACTATGGGTACTAATACTGACATCTTACCAAAAACTTTTGTAGTCATAGTAGATATGTATTCCTTTCTTAATGTCAGAGAAATACATGTATATACTGAATGGCACTGATCCTTAAGGAAAGGTCATAAATTGTAATACTGCTATGTTTCTTGCCCATTCTCTCTGTTTTTAACTTTGTTTCCCCCCACCCATTTAATGAGAACTAGTAACACTAAAAAGCAGAGACAACAGCAGACACCTGGATTCATCTTATGAAATTAAAAATGGAAAAAATACTATGAGTAATAAGTAGAGCTGTCTCTTAAGATTTCATAGCATGCACTTACAGTTATTGTTTGAATGGTGAACCATAGCCAGATTTGGCTGGATGTTGAAATTTAAGCAACCACTCTGTACTGATAATTATTTTTTCAATATCTGACTACATAATTATCAACTTCATAGCAGTTTCAGTGCAATTATAAATCAGTTTGATTAATTTATATTTTGTTGTCACCAGCTCTCTCCTTTAGAAAATGATTTTTTTTTTTTAATGCTGAACGAGTTTATATTTAATACTACTTAAAGACTCAAGATAGCTGTAAAAGAACTGTAAGCGGCATATACTGTAAAGAAGTCCAGGTACTTAAATAATGCAAGGGTCTGGTATTGTAATGACTAATTAAAGAGCCTCAACAGTAAAGCAGGTTCTTATAAGAGAGCATAGGATCCTTGTATTTTATAGCTATGCATTAAAATGATTTCCAAGCGCAAGCATACCTGCAGTCATTACTTTGTGAACACCACTCCCTGCATTTTTCTT
Source organism: Anas acuta (assembly GCF_963932015.1). Classification (NCBI taxonomy): domain Eukaryota; kingdom Metazoa; phylum Chordata; class Aves; order Anseriformes; family Anatidae; genus Anas; species Anas acuta. Next base: position 39,820,804 of record NC_088983.1, on the reverse strand, counting down.
TGCTGCAAGATACAAGGTGTCTCCTGGAAGATTTTGCTACGTGCTGTATATGTGTAGGGGATCAAGTATTCCTTGCTCGCTTTCATATGACTTAGTCTATAAGTAGTTATGCCAATGACTGATAACATAACAGGCCATTTGCAGTCTCGTTCCTGCTATATTCTGCCCTGTTAGAAAAGGATTCTGTGGCTTAGCATATTGTGAATACATTCTGCAAAGAGTTAATGATTAAAGCTATTTCTTAATTACACATTTTTTTCCTGATCTGAGGTTTCAGTAAACTCAATTTATACCAAAATGCATGCAGGTATGTAACTGTAATTTGGAGTACTATGACAAATCCAAGACTCTGACAGCAATCATACTTGTTATGCTCATTAATCACTAATTATTTTATGTCTGCACAAAGCTTTGAAAGCATTAAGACTTGTATAAGCTTTAAGTATTAGTACTGCCTACAGGCAGCATGTCTATGCATGACTTTGGTTGCACAGCTCTTTGAATTTAGCACAATACTTGAAGAATCACGTGCAGTCAGCTCAAAATAAACTACACATAAACTACACTAACACGACTGAAATTTGCAATCTACTGAGAGCCACCTTCCTTACTAGATCTCATTTTCAAATTCTGCTATTTTGAGAAAAAAAGAGTGATTTTTTCTCTGCTTTCAGTGTTATCACATTGACTTTGCAACTCAATTACATTTTGGTGTCTAATGTTTACTATTCTGTTTCATGTGTGAACTGTACCATGTTTGAATAAAAATAATGGATCATAAAAGGATGCAAGTGAGGCCAAAGTGTGTAGGGGAACTAGCATCTTAAAATGCTGTTTTCTCGACTGCTTACTTATCCTTGTTTTTTTGTTACACACACACACAAAAAAAAAAAAAAAAAAAAAAAGGGAAACAAGGCAAGTACAGTCCAGTGACTCCTTATGCAGAAAAGCCCTTAGCCACTGTATGAGAATGATGCATTGTTTCCTACTTTCCTATTGCCACAGGAAATTAACATTCTGGGAGCTTTCCAAGTTTCCTTCATACCTTTTCAGCTTGACTTATGATTTGAGTCAAAGGATGATGTTTGTTTCTGTGCCCAATTATACCACTTGTTCTAATAGGGACAGATTATTTGGAAGAAGATTGTTTATTCCTCTTCCTTCCATAGGACCCTGCCCTGACCCTCTCTTGCATAGCTACTTAAAAGGTTCTACACTCCCCCCCCCCCAACTGTAGGGAAAAGAAAGGTACTCAGAATAAGTATCACTGGCCAATTCGATTCCAGTAAGACAAGAAGGGCCTGGACACAGACATGGGCATATATTAGTCCATACATATAATTGTTAGCATAAAATTGAAAAAATTTCAACTCATGCCACTAACACTCTCTCAGCAACAGTTGGATTTGGTCCATGCATATATCTGTATGGATATGGACAGCACAGACCAAGGAATATTCTTAACACACAGCATGCATCAGTATCCTTCTCTAGAAGACATGACAGTTTAGCCCTGCAGATGCAAGTTGAGCTGTAATCAGTCTGCTTGATTTCAGGGCCAGGGAACAGGCCTTATTTACTTCATTTAGTTGTACTGATACACAGATAACAGTTTTCTCAGCTGGTTCTGTAATTGACCTCGACGTTGCTAGCTCTCCAGCAAAACTGTTTTACTCGTACTGCAGGGTTAATCTTGTAATACTATTCCTCTCCCATCTTTTCTACATCATTCCTGCTTTTGTTTTAAAAAATGAAACAAAATAAATTACTTACTGATATTCTTCTGAAAGACTTAAATTCCAGATAGGTAAGGTGGTCTGACAGCTCCTCTGGCTCAAGGTGATCAAAAAGAAGTGAAACTTTCCGTTTCTTGCTGGTGTTAGCCTTTACACGCTGTGTCAGCTTTCTAGACCAGTCCCTGGAATTTCTTTTAGAGAAATTTTAAAACAGAATTACCCCGAGTTATCTTCTGAAGATATTTTTTTTTCTTCTCTTTATAATACAAAATTTACATTGTTTTCATGTTTTACTGCATTAAAAAGTTGATTAACTGAATTTCTAAACAGCAAGTTTCTGTCACATATTACAGATTATAAGAATACATTAGTATTACATTAATGAAGCACATAAGTACAGTACAACTATATTACTAAACAAAACAAGATCATATACTGCACTTTCCAAACTGCTGTCCTAACTTTGGCTTTATGGAACATGTACAGTGTTCTTCGATTTATTAGGTCTTAACAGATTTCATTGACCTGCATCTGAATAAGAATTATTCCTCCTATGATAGTTGTCTTCAGAGTAACAAAATTTACTTGAGTATGAAAAACTAAATATCATCTTTCATAAACAGATATAAAATGCATGCCAAGTTCTGCTTTGCGTTTGCCTGTGTATTTCCAAAGTATGAATTTATAGTTAGGCAGTTCCACAGTTATCTTACCCTAACATAACGAGGAAGGTTCCCTTCCCAAGACAGAACTATGCTGTACATAGTATGTACAGATGTAGGGTTTGTTCATGACAGTATAAATCATCCTACAGCTAGAAATCACAGAAAATAAAGAGTCTGACAATTCAATAAACTATCTTCTATCTTACCTTTGGCTTTAAAATGCAAACACATTTTACCTCCTTTATTACCCAATCAAAGTGTACTTTCCTTTTTCATCAACTGAGTCAGTAAGACCTTCCAGAACCATTAGGCCTCTACAAATTTTCTAAGTTCCCTGGATAGAATAAAATTTATCTAGTACAGAGCACAAAGTCTACACAACAGTTCAATTGAATGTCAGCCATTCTTGAAAGGCATTCTATTCTTCTATGTAATATATATTTTGACTATAATAAGGTATACATTCTTCTAGGATAAATAACAGTCAACTTATCTTATTACAGACTAAACCTAACCCACTGTAGGATCATGACCCTGTTGTACTGGAAAGATATTATATTTGAATAAAGGAAATTCAGAACAAAAGCTTGTTTTCTAAGCATACTGAAACTTCTGCACTCACATTTGAGTTGTGTCAATTAGACGACAGTGTAACTCCTCACCATTAGCTTTAACCAGTTCTTGAAATTCCTCCATAGTTGCGGATAGTTTAGAGTCCATTTTGAACATAACCCAAAACTCTGTAATCCAATATCTATTGTACGGTGAAAAAACAGAAATACAAAAATAAAGATGTTGCTTTACCATGAGCAAGGCTGAAACTTAGATAGTTGCTATAGATGCTCCAGTTTATCATTTGTTTTTGATCAACTTTTTGATCAACTTCAGGGGACAAACCATGCTTTTAAATGCTTCTGCTTTATTCTATCAGAAATCAAATATTCAAGGTTAAAAAAGAAGCTACTTTAATTCTGTATAAAACTATAGTACATTTTTGAATGGAATTCAGTAATTCAATATTAAATCTTCTGTTTTCACATTAAATTTAGATAATATGCATGCTGATTATTTTCTTCGTGATCTCACAAATATCTTATATATTCCTTTAGAACTTGAAATAATTCAGTCTGAAAAAGCATTGCGCTAGTCAGAATTTTAACTATTAACTGAAGAAAAATTTACTATTTAAATATATTTGTTTGGTGGTGACCTCCCATGCACCAAATATCTCCTGAGAACTACATTTTTCTGTGTTGGGCACTCAAACTGCTTCTGTCATGTATTTTATATTTCAGTTCCCATATGTGAATTGTCACCCATTGTGGTAGGTTGAACCTGGCCAACAACTAAACAGCGACCCAGTCACTCACTCACTCCTCCCTCCTGCAGCAGGACAGGGAGAGAATAGAAAGGGCACAAGTGAGAAAAACTTGTGGGTTAAGATAAAAAGAGTTTAACAATCGAATAAAAGAAGAAAAAAAAATAATAATGAAAAAACACCACCAAACAAGTGTTGCAATGGCAATCACTCATAATCTCTCATGAGCAGACCAAAGCCCATGCATTATTCAAGGTATAGCTACTTTGGAATGGCAACTCAGTTTTTATTGTTGAGCATATTGTTATATGGCATGGAATATCCCATTGTTCAGACTCGTTCAGCTGTCCCAGCTTTGTCCCCTCCCAACCTCTTGTTCACTCCTTGCCTACTGTCTGAGGTGCAGGGTGGGAAACTGAGCAAGCCTTGATGCTATGCAAACCTGTGCAAACACTGTTCAACACAGCAACATTTTACCTGTTACTGTAAACACCATTTTAGTCATAAATTCGAAACACAGCACCATACAGGCAGGTACAAAGACAATTAATACAATCCCAGCCAGACCCAGTACACCCATACACATAAAGATCTGTGCTTGTTGGAAAAATGGAAATGCGTACTCTCGTGGATGCATACATGTACATACATCAGTTTGCCAGGAAGCAAAAATGTTCCCTGACCACACACAATAGCAAAGCACTCTGACCTAATAATCTACTTTGAGATTCTAGAGTCATCACCATTTAAACAAACAAACACTTTCATAACTGATGCTAGTTATTTCCTATTTCATGTAAAGAAGAATTATCATATGCTAATCTGTTACCAGAACTGTATCTTTATTTCCTCCTTTTTGTTTTCTCTACATTAAGATATCAAATTTTATCACATTTAGTCCAAAAGAAAAAAAAAAAGTGATAAGCAATCCAGGATATTTCAAGTGACTAAGAACAGTTACTAGGGAATATTACCTAATAAATACAATGGTGTTTTTCTTAATATTAAAGTAGCTGCAATATCCCACATCATTTTTTTTTTAATAGGCCTATATAATAATATTAGACACAACGCTACTGATTCCTGAACACTGTCAGTTCTCACTGATGTTCAAGGTACAGCCTTATACAGAATCAGTTTGTAACTGACCCAGTAATTCATGCACTGACTTTAATGGATCTACACAAGGCTACCTGGACCTTTATTAAGTTGCTAAAGTGAAATTTGAAAAGATGAAGAAATGCAACTCTTTCTCTTTCAATGTCATCTTAAGATATGCAAAAGCATTCTTCTATATGGTACAGGAACAACTGCAGACTAATAGCTACCATATGAGAATATTCTTACCTCACAAAATAGCATATCTTTACACATAGCATGGAAGATTTCTTTTCTAAAGCACTAAGATAGGTAGAAAACTGTTAAGGAAAATCATATTTATTCACATATGATATGAAATGTAGCATGCTTAATATTTCCCTACCTTTAAGTATAGTAGGAATCATTCTCATGGCATATGATATCAGAATATAGTTTTATACAAAGGTATAGAAATTATGTTCCAAGATCACTAGCAAATGTTTGCTGTAAATATGACAACTCTGAGTAATACTGATGTAACTGCCCAAGTATAGACCATTAAGTACTGAAATGACTGCTTTGTACGCATACTTCTTTGAAGCATGCTTCACAATTTCTAGCAAAAATCACTTATATATCTCACTAAAATTTGAAACAATACCAATACAATATACAATTATACAATTTATTGTATACAATACAATTATGTTTAATTAAGAAATACGCCAGTTTAGTGTATGAGTCACTGAAGCTTTTCAAAAAAAAAAAAAAAAAAAAAAAAAGAGGATATTTTCTTTTAAATATAACCAGCTATATAAAATACTCCTTGCTAATCTCACCCCTCTGACTGCAATAGTTTTCATTTGACATGCTCTGGTAACTAAAAAGAAACAGCCATACTTTTAGTCTATTAGCTCTGTAAAACACATATTCTTATATTGTAACCAATGCCTTATGAAGACATGGAAGATACATTTGGAAAAAATATATGTATCTTCAGTCTTCTGCTATAGATAATACATATATTTTCAGTACTACAAAAAATAATTTAACGAAAACACCTTGTAGATTCTCTCACAGATTGATTGAGATTAACTGCAGCTGAAATCTTCCCCAACTGAGGAGAGAAAATCCACAAAAAAAGTACCTGTATTAAGTGCTTAAATGAGACTGACAGTAGAGTTCATGAAGTCTGAAAAGGTTTCCCAAGTATTTTGAAGGGCTCTGAACAAACCACCTGAAATTAAATCATTCCTAACTATCCAAAATCACTCATGAAATTTGGGGAAAAATTTGCATGAGAAAGAATACTTGTAGAAAATTGTCATCTCCAGGTGATAAAATCAGACTATTTTTTTTAAAAATGCTTTTGTGCCTTTTTCTTCTACTTGTATAGAGGAGAGAAAAATAAAGAGAAATCTGGACTAGGCCCAGGTTCATAGTATCTAACTAAGGTGCCTAATTTAAAATAACACCTGTTAGATATTCCCTAGGTATTTCTTCCACAGCTAATGGAGGGTGATTTATCCTACTTAAAAATCCGAACTAGAATTTCATCTCTCTCTGTAGATCATAAACTAAACCAAACAGACAAAAACAAAAACAAACAAACAACAACAACAAAAAAAAAAAACACTAAAACAAACAAAAACAAAACATTATACAGCCACAAAATTTGTAAGGAGCAAATCCATTGTTTTATTAGTGAAACAGTAGTGTACCCCTAAATTAAATATTCTACACTTACCTATTTTAAAATTGTCAAGTATATCTAATTTTACCTTAACAATAGTTGGATATTACAAAGGATATAGATCAACAAGTTTCTGGAGCATGTCTGCAGAGGAGATGAAAAACTGATGCATGGTCAGAATCATCTTTAGCAGCTGGTTGTTCTGATAAGCATTTCCTTCTAAATCTGAAAATAAATAAATAAATAAATATATGTATATATAGGAATCTTGATACAATTTCATAAACAACATGCAAGAGGCTTCTTGAGAAAAATAATTTTAATCAAGCCTGTTTGTCTATGCTGTTTGAAAGATAGCAGTTACATACTGACTTAGGAAGTCCATCTTTTTTGTGATGAGAGCTATATAACAATTAAAAAGCAAAAAGCTTTGTCTCAAAAACAGTCAAGTATTTAGACAAGTATACGTAATGATCTGAGCCCAGCAACAATAACTTAAATAGTTAGCTTTAGGCAGGTGAGATAACCTTTGAATCAATGAATTGAAGAGCAAGAGAGTTAAGGCTACTGAACCATATCAGTCAGTGGCATGACTGAACTCATGAAAGGGAATTGAGATATTCTTAAGTGCTTGTGAACCTTTTTGCGTTGCTGACATATATAATCCTAAAGTATACACACAGGTTAGGATCTATACCTAGAAATGCATGGAATGAGACACAATGTATACAGAATTCTAGGGGTTAACTGATGCATACTTAGCAGTGGACCTAAAAGCCGTAATGAATTTCCTTGAACTGTGTATTACAAGGATTTCACTCGAAGGACATTTTTAGACTGCATTTGTCTTCTGGGTATTGTATTTTTTTTTTTCCATATTTGGAAAAGACCAAGGACATCAAATATATCAGAATGTTTTACAACGTTTCCATTTCTGTTACACACACTTTAACTACTTTGTTAATACTAACAGGCAATGGTTGTGTACAGACTGCCATGAGACAAACTAGGTAGCTTGAAGTGGAATTAGACACCTTTTCAAAATGTATTTTTCAATATTTTTTAAATATTTAGTCCTCTATCAGGACAAATGCAGTTGCCATTTAACAAGAGCAGTATGCAGAAGCAATGTACAGTAAGGCAAAACAGAAGAGGCAGGTGACAGCAGACCTGGAACATAAGAAGTGGAATATAATGGTAGAGGAAAAAATAAATAAATAAATCGCACAGCACAGAAAAAGGTACATTAAGCTGAGCCCGCTCGCAAGACAACATAATCTGTGTTAGTCACTGAACAACAATTGCCATGCCCTTATACAGGGAGGTACCAAATGTGAAGAGAGGACCCCAAAACCCAGGGCTTTCCTTTTGATCAATACATTGGATCTTTGGTAGAACTAACAAAGCCTGATTGCTTCTAGATCTGTCTCCTCTATTCTTCACAACAGTCCTATTCACACCCTTCACTGCCCCCTGGAAGTCTTTGCCTTCTCTTCCCTGTATCAATGCCACAAATCCCCACTCATGCTTACAGAGAGCCAACACAGGGCAGTACATCCTGTGACAGGACCTTTACAGTCAAATCCAGCCATACACACAGGAGGCTCACCCCACTGCCCCTACACCAACTTGGGCACCAAGCTGGATGTCTCCCTTCTGCACAGTCAATTCTTTACAGAGTCCTGTCTTTCCATCAAATTTTTGTATTGTATGATCATTTTAAGCTTCTTTGATAAATTCAGCAATTACATCACTTTTTACAAATTTCAGTCAAAACAAGTTCATGAAATCTTTTCAGGTAAGGGGGGTATGGGTAGGAGAGGTGGTTTATGTTTTTTTGTTTGCTTGTTTGTTTGTTTGGTTGTTTTTTTTAAACAGCTGATGCAGTACATACTAGCCCAATATTTTAAGGCAATCAGAAACGTTTGCAGCATCACAACAGAGCACACCACAACTGAGTCAGTGGGCAGTAGCATCTCTTAGTGACTCAGTTGGAAAGGCTCTAACTGAAAAATGTAGGTGTGTAGAAAACATGTCTGTCCATATAACCTCAGTCTGATAAACTTACGGAGAGAAAGCACTGGAGAGTTAGGAGAACAAATTGCAGAAAATTTCCTATGAGCAATTGCTATCAATGCTATAAGGCTAAGCTTTTCAAAAGCCAAACCTCCCTGCGCTTACACTAAGAAAACAAGTAAGATGATAAAAGTCCTGAAGACTAATCTCTGTAGTGTTATTCTCAGCCTCTTTTAATAGAGTGACAAGTTTAAGTTAACAGAAGCACTTGCAGATATGTTTAGAGATTTGTGTGCTCTTTGCCACACTTCCAATTTTGTTTTCACATGTTAGCTGAGCTCCAAGGTCGTGACAGTGCATTCTCCACTCAAGAAATACAGAAGACTCTGCTTAGCATACGATTCAACTAAGATGATACAAAGGGCTTATAAATACCCTGTTACCAACCACAGGCACATCCTTAAACATGCACATCCTTAAACATCTAGGGCTTTTTGGTAGCAATGTACAGGAACTGTTAGTACTCCTGCACTACAACAACAGTATAAAGGTTTAGTTTCCTTTCAGGGAATCAAGTAGAGCTAATCAGCATTTTGAACTGTATAAATACATGTTCTCTCAGTGTAGCAGATAGAAACCAGTCATTTTCTGTAGCATGGGATATACTAATTGTATTTAACTACCCACTGTTTGCACAGATAAGAGAGAAACAGGCCATCAGCTACACTGGAAATCAGTTGAGTCAGGACTCTTAATTGATGACATAAGAAACTGCAATTGGGCGAAGACAGTTGAGTAACTGGAAAGAGAATACTAACCAGCAATCTCCAAAAAGGGACATAAACTAAATAAAAATATTGACTTCTTAAATACAGAAGTTACTGTAACAGATCAATGTAAAATAAAAAATAACGTTGGTGAACAGTCATCTGCATCATGCTTAAAAAGTTCTTGAGCTGTCTTTTGACTTTTACTACAAGTTCTCAATTTTACAGCATGAGCCAAAGTTTACACATCTCCTGTTCATGTTCTCACGTAATTTCATTCATTACTCAACAGAACCTATTACAACATTCATTATACAACAGATTTTTTCTGTTCTTATTTCTACTAGAACTATAAATAATTTCTATTTCTACTAGAGTATAAACAGTCTGGTAGAGCAGGTGTTGTGTGCCAAGGCACTGAGGACAAAACAGCAAGTTTTGCCAGAGAAGTAGGGAATTCACAGGGGAAGGCTGGGACATCAGGAATCATAACGTGTTTTCAGCTCTTTAGTATCTGGCTTTTTGTACTATTCCAAGTGTTTTCAACAAGAGTAAAGTTCTTTCAGGTCTATCACATAGAGGTTGGTATCAGTTTTCATATATATATATATTTTTTATTTTTTATTTTTTTTTTTACAAAACTTGTTGTTTTGCTATGGCTTACATCTAATGGGTCTTGTTTAACCAGAAAAGCAGTTCAATGTATCCTTAACTTGAAAGCTGAAATGATTACATGCACAATTATTATTAAGTATGTAGCGCTGTAGTTAAATCACCTGCTTTTAAGACATGCTCAATATAGGTCACACCCTGCTGACAAGGACAGCAAATAACTATCTTAGCAGCTTCTCCTCTGTGCATATTCCAAACTCTTCTATCAAGACGTACAACAGGTACCACTTGGTACCATGTTCCAAAATGCACTTTTATCCTTTTGTTAGTCTTTTTAATTTTCTTTTTCTTTTTTTTTTTTTTTTCTCCATATTATAAAGGTGCACAGAAAAATAGCGTGTTCTGCTTAATGTTAGGTCAATACACTTAACGGAACTGTCTTGCATAACAGAAGTGGATTTTTGCTTCAAAACATCCAGATCTAACTATTTTACAAGAGAGGTGGACTTTACAATATTTTACAGCAACATATAATTATTTTGCACACGCTAATGCATTACCGTTTTGTGCTATCCATTCCTCCACTGCACCAATAATTAAAAGGTTCAATCTACACAAAGAAAAACATTGTATTACTGATGGTTTAAAAAACACACACTGCAGCCACAAATCTGAAGGTTCCCAGTACCATCCAGCACTGAACAGCAAACTTGTATGGGATTGTAACAGCACACAATTTTACAAACACATCTGATACCAAATATGTAATGTCATATTCCTGCCAGATCTATGAAGGAAGCACTTTTCAAGTAATGCACTGTGACTCCAGCTCAGTTTCAGAATTGTCACTGGTTATTTCACACCTCTGACCACTAGGTCACTTCTTTTTAGAAGAGCTAACCTGCTAAACATAGCCATGTGTAAGGAAGTTACAAAAGTCGTGGTAAACTATCTTTGTGCAAATGCTGAAGCCAATAAGAGGGCTTTCCTGACTCTCTTGCAAGACTGTCTCTGACTGCCTCCACAGCATTCTCTTGAACCTCCAGCAGTGCTTTTTTTTTTTTCTAAAAAAAAAAAAAAAAAAAAAAAGTTTGAGACTCATTTTCATTTCCGTTTGTATACCTGTTTCTAACCACACACCCTGCTGAGCAGAAACCACTAAGTGAACATTAAATAAAGTGGCATGGGTGTGTTTCAGTTAGTCAATTTACCTTAACAGAATGCTACAAAACACTGTATAAGCCTTAGCTTTGTTTCACTGCAGAAAAATGTAAGTAGTCCACTGGTTACGTTCTTTTTCTCCTGTAAATACCCTTAATGTGTTGTTTTAATAAATAATCTCTGAAGCAAACAAGAAAGCAGGAAATGAAAATACTTTTCCAGTATTTAACTACATGAGTACAAAGAGCACAAAGAAATATAGGGCTGAATATTTTAGTATCCATACAGTAACAGAATGCCACTAAAATTATAGCTATGAAAGTTCCATTGTACACGTTACACTTAGAACAAATGAGAGTAAAAACATCCCAACCTAGGTGTATGAGCCACTCTACTGCATGGAGCCACCAGTTGGAGCATGTGATCTGTGATTTAGAAATAGGTGAAGTATCACTTGTTCCTAGAATAATTAGAAGAATCAAAGTACTCAAAAGCTAATAAGCAAGGCTGTAACAGTTGCCTGTTTTTCACCATCTCCTGGCAGCCACCAAGCCTACAGTAAATGTGCTTACTAGAAGAAGTATGTTCTATAGGCTGTATCATTGTACTAGGACATTCCCACTCATGAGGGCAATCATTAGGCAACAGGAAGAATGCCAAAATGTCTTAACTGAACTTTATTTTGGAAGAAAGAAGTTAGTTTTTCCTAGGTCTGAGAGGCCTTTATTTCGTAAGCATTTCTTTACCAGACTGTTCTAACTCTATCACCTACTGTACAATTTGAAATGAATCAGAAGTGAATCACAGAACCCTGACATCACATGAATAGTGATTATACTACTAAGAATACAAATAACTTCTTGTAAGCTACCTGAAGTCTTCCAGTCATTATCAAAAGCTACCATCAAAAACAACACAACACAAGAAAGCATCAAGCAATTGCCAAGTAGTCCAGCAAACTGCAAAGCTGAAACTCATGGGTTGCTATACTAATGTTGCTGTATAATATTCTTCAAGACTTCTGCAAAGTGTTTTTTTGTTTTGTTCTTTTCCTGGTAACTTAAAGAAGATGGTGTGAGGACGGTGTTATAAATGTCTGTAAAGATTATTATAGCAGCATCTGATAGGAAAACTGGGACACGTGATGTTTTTAAGGTTTAGCAGCAGGAAAACTTAATGAAACATACAGACCTGTGTTAAATACAGAACTACATGCTAGGGTTTAGTGTCTGAATTGAAATAGCTGTAAGACAGTATCACTGCCCCAAATCTTATGAGATAACTTAGAAGGGCTAGAAGGAGCTAAAACTGAACAAAATATTTCCTGAATACTTCATGGATACTTTCTGGAACTTGACCTCACAGATTGGAACACTATTCCCTGCAATCATTCTGTTTCAATTCAGTTAAAAACTTATACAACACATAATAACCTTACTATGGGCTTATTATTCCCTTTTAGCAAGGGAATTTGCTACCCTGCTAAGGAGGCAGTCATTTAACTCTGTTTGTTCAACTGATCAAATTTGGACAGAATCAGATTATTAAGAAGCCATCCTCCCAACTATTAGTTATGACTGTAAAATCATAGAACAGAATCACAGAATGGGCTGGGTTGGAAAGATCCTTAAGGACCACCCAGTTCCAACTCCCTGCCATGTGCAGAACACCTCCCACCAGACCACACTGCCCAAAGCCCATCCAGCCTGGTCTTGAACCTCCAGGGATGGGGCATCTAGAGGTTCTCTGGGGAACCTGCTCCAGTGCCTCACCACCCTCTGAGTAAAGAATTTCTTTCTAATGCCTAATCTAAATCTACCCTCTTTTACAGCCATTAGTCCTTGTCATATCACTGCACCCCCTCAAAGAGTCCCTCCCCAGCTTTCCTGTAGGCCCCCTTTAGGCCCTGGAAGGCTACTATAAGGTCTCCCCAGAGCCTTCTCTTCTCCAGACTGAACAGCCTCAGCTCTCTCAGCCTCTCTTCATAGGAGAGGTGTTCCAGTCCTCTGATCATCCTTGTGGCCTTCCTCTGGACTCACTCCAAAAGTTCCATGTCCTTTTTATGTTGGGGGATGCCATCACCAAGAGCTGAGAAACAGATTCAAACTAAACTAGGGTGTTTACTTTTTGAGTCAGAAATAGCCTTATTTGTTACAGGCAGCTGAAAGCTCAGTTAACGTAGACATCAGGACTAGAGGCTAATGTTCCCACTCCAATGCAGAATTGGTTCTCTGTAAGCCAGTGTGTTTCAGAACCAGTTTAATTTGTTGCTAAATTGACCGGTGATGAAGATACCAGTCTCTGTAGGTGACTTATTCCAGCACTTGACAATCTGTGTCAGACTTCTTCCTGTGGCCTTAAGTTTTTGATTAGAAAACATGAGCAGCTTCAGGATATTACATCCAACCCCCAGTAGAGAGAAAAAATACTCTGTTTTCCTTAGCAATGTATTTTTTTTATTTAAAGATTTCTTCCCTCATCTCTTTTCTCTATTAGGAAACATTAATATTGTCTTTTTAAAATTTTCCTTAGAAGCCAGGTTTTCTAGATCTCTGGTCAACTTTAATGTTGTTTTCTGAACCTTCAACAATTTACCCACTTATGAAGAGAACTTGAACGAAGTAATCCAGAAGACATCTTAGCATCAGAGTTAGCATAATATTTTGAATATATATGTATATATATAAAGCTATGGTGCACAGGATAACTGTATATATATGTTATAAATAATAAAAATAAGCATACACACTCCTCTATGCATACATATATCCCCTTACAGTTTTTGCCTTTTCTGCAGTATACAATACCATTACATTCTTTTCAGTTTTAAAATCTGTCTTCATGTTGATATTCTTTCTTGTGGAACACCTGTATATCAAGTTCACTGTACTCTGCTTTTACAACTGATTACTCTAAGTGTACCCTAATTAGTACTTGTTCTTAGAGAATTCTTCTTCATTTCAGATTATTATTTCGGATGGATAATGTCTTTCAGAAATGGTGTAAGCTAATTACTATGACCTTACAAAGATGATGCATCAATTAGGTAAAAGAATGGCACTCAGTAGAGTGAACCAAAGCATTCAGGGAATTATTGCACTAAAGCTTTTTTTGTTGTTGTTTGTTTGTTTTTAATTTGGCTTTTTGGCTTAGTCTGCATAAATGCTTGTAGCCAGTAGGTGAGTAATATATAAACTTATTTACACAAGCAATTGGACTTATGGGAAAAACCTCCAAAATTAAAATGAGAACAAATCAGTATTTTTACAGAGAGGAAAGAACCATACTATATTGCGATCAGTTATGCACTAGCAGAACCTTAAACAAGCCAAATAAACAGAAATGCTGAAAGAAATGCTATAAATGTGACAGTTCCCCAAGTCTAATTCCCACTTCAAACTCCCTATAGAATGGGAAGGAAAAAAAAAGAAAGCAGAAAAAAAAAAAAAAGTTCTTCCAAATACTCATTAACAATGCAGATATATCCAAGACACATGTGAGTCTAATATGCATCCAAGAAGGATAATAAGACTGTTCTGTGTGCAGGTAGGGAACATTAGGGGCTAAAAGCCTCAAGGGAAAGCCATTATTCTCTCTCAGAAACAGCTTTTGGAAAGCTAAATCTTGCAGAAAGCTCTGGGTGGATAATTCTTTAAAATGAAAACAAGAAGATAAAAGCTCTTGTCAAGGGGAAATGGGATGATTTTGAGAAATTAAAATGTTCTTCAAGAGAAACCAAATGAAATGTGGGTGGAAAGCATTCCATTAGCCTTGGAAATTCATATCAAGTACACAGAACAAGGTAAAAAGTTAACACGCCCCTACACACGCTAATATTCATTGTTCTACAGTATGGTTAAAGCATTGATCTTGGCGAGTGTAGATGAAAACTTTTAAATCAAGTACTTTTTTTCTATAGAGCCTAACAATTGTAATTTGAGAGTTCAAGTTTTTTCAAAACTTGAAGTCATCATACTAGAGGAGCCATGTGAAGTTTTTCAGCTACAGACAACTTCTGAATAATTCAGGTGTAATGCCTGGCAACACAGCTGTGCTCGTTCGTATAAACACAGGTAGCTAAGACAAACCAGACTTCCAGAACAGAAACAGAAAATTCTGAAGATGGTACCACTAGGTGACCACTCACCTCAGCTGCATGCTTCACACTTACTCATCCCACAGCAACAGTGTTTTTACAATGAGCTTCTATCTAACTACATGATTGATCCTGGTGCATCCAGTTATCAAACCCATGGAAGCATGAAGTCGGCTTCATTTGAAAGTGTGAATTGTAACAGAGCAGCAGATACAAGCAGCTTTCCTTCAGGTCCCTAAGAGATGTTACAGGTAGCTTAGACCCCAGTTTCTGGCCTTGACTTTCATTGCTGACTCATACTTCTACCCTAACTATAAAGTTGCTCTAGTATAGCATTTCTGACTTAGTTTTAAATTTCTCTTAAATACCTCAGCTTCCCAGTCTTCGGTCTAACTTCTAGATATGTTTCTGGAATTAACATTTACACACTACCAGGCAAGCTATCTTCTAACCCAGCAGATGCGGGCATGCCTTTGTCCCTTCCTCAGACTGGGACATATCTTATTCTGTAAACAGGAAAAAAAAAAAAAAAAAAAAGGTTTCCAAAAAGCTTTCAGCTTCACTACAGACTTAAAACACACCTAAGCACCATGCACCACTATCAAATACTTGCATACAGAAGCTTCCCAATTGCTGATTCAAGCTAGCTGCAGTATGTCAAATTTTCACCAGAGAAATTTTCTCATATGTTCATGTGTAAGCTTTATTGGCCCTACAGCAGCAGTTGCTGTAGCACAGAAAGTGTCTCATGCTTCCCAAGTACTGTTGTAGTACATTTCTTAAATAAACACTGTTGTTTTTCTAGTGTACATTTTTTTAAAAGAATAACACTACATAGTGGAGATCGACATTAGATAGAGCTGATTAAATATAGCTGAGGAACAGAGTTGACAACCTCATCCTTATCCAAACCATAAATTTGGAAGGTGAAATATTTTCAAGAAAATGTAAAGGTTAACATAGAAAAAAATCTCACACTACAGTTCTCTGCCAGAGGATTCTGTATTTTAAAAGAAAAGAATTATGGCATATTGCTAAATGACCACAATATAGGTGACACTAAGCACTTTGTTCTTCTTAACATGACCTCTATATACATATGAACATTAAAGCTGCAGTGTTTGAGGATTCCTGAAGTTATTTCCAATGCAAATACAATCTTAATAGCTCTTAATGGGTGCTCTCTTACCTTTGCCTTTTCCCAGCTTTTGCGCTTTCACATTCTGACCTCTTTAATGCGAGGAAAAAAGTGGTATCATGTTTAGAAAATTATCTTTTTATCTCCAGTCTATCCTGGGTAACAGAAACATTTACTGAACTGTGTAATACTTCACGGGAAGCCCCTTCTTTCTCAGACTTATAAAGAGCATTGCCAAAGTATGTCTTTATACCTGGCAATAAACAGCAAAATACTGAAAGACTCAACATTAAAGCATACACAAACCAAACAAGTAAAACACACGGGAAAGCCTAAAGAGCAAGTGACTGATTTCTTGCTTCTACTTCATACATATGCTGTAGAGAAGAAAGAATTGAAATTCATGAAACATTCTCAAGAGAATGAATTATTTTCTATTGCTATGTAAGCTTTTGTGCACTACAAATTAGAAGTTATATTGTTTTTCTGAAGTTACGTTTACAGGTATGAAGATATAATTTTCTGTCATAGCCCTATGGTAACTATCAGTAAACGGGAGGCAGCTTTGTAAAGCAAGATGTCTAAGTTCTATGTATTTTCTTTTATTGTTTATTTCATGACTCAGACAACTATATTGAAAAGACTGAAGTCAAATTAGCTAATTGGAACTTTAAAACACACACAAAGAAATCCAGTTTCATTTCTTTGGGAAAAAAACCCACAGACATCAGGTTAAAAAGAAAAAAAAATCATTTTCTTTTTGGTACTATCACAATTACCATTAATAGTTAGCTAAATGGCACTTAGCTTTCTACAGAGCAACAGCTGCTCTTCTGTTCCCACAATGTCATTAATTGATCATTAACATAGTTTCTGTTGCCAAGCAATACTAAATTTTCTGCGCTGTATTTGACCAAATCACACAACACATAATCATTGATGCCATTGTAACACGGTATAACACTGTGAACAAACTTTAATCACTTTTTGGGTGGACCAGGGACTTCAACATTCACTCTAGACTTTGGGAGCAGAAGGGAAAAACATGAGACAAACAAATGACTGGCTAGGCAATGCTAACAGGGAAAAAAAAAAAAAAGCCAGTATTCTGACTAAAAGACAATTATATAATTATATTCTATAATTTGGTATATTTGGTAAAAGAGTAAAGATAAATTTGGTACTTGAACTGTGATTGTTTTATTAGTTATTGCATATTGCAACTAGACTGGAAGAATGTATTTATGTTAAGAGTAGAATATTTTTCTTAGAAGACTCATATTTTTGCATGATACTGATACAAAAGTGAGCTATAGAAATATGAGTTCACAGAACTAGACAACACTGCTAACATAGGTTGGTTTTTTTTAATTATTATTTATTTTTGAAAACATAAATTATGATCAACTTGTTGATCACCTACAGAGACAGCCAGCTCCTTTGACAGATGGTCTCAATTCTATCACATATTTATCTGGCATTTTTCATCCAGATCAGTCCTGAAGCAGTTTCCCAGATTTCTAAGGTTAGTTTATAAACACTCTCTTTATCCCACACTGAGTCAAGCTGGTTTAACACTGATCAGATACTGCAAAACAATTTGCATGACAGCCTAAGGTTAGTATGACCATTAGAAACTTCAAATTGTACTAGGTTCACATGAATTCTGTTAACATTGCTAATTTATGAAGTTAAAATAATAGCTTTTTAGAAAAGTGGACTGCAGGTTTAAATCTTTTTTAAAATACACTTTTTTTCCCTACTGAAGACTGACAAGCAATTAATTCCACTGCAAACAGTTTTTCATGACTGAGCTTCTATATAGAATTACAATACATAAAACATGTATTAATGTATGTGTATTATGTACACATATAGATGTACATGTACTCTGGGGAAGAGAAAAAAAAAAAACAAAAAAAAAAAAACAACAGCAACAAGAACAACCAGTTGCTTCCCTAAAACCCTTTACTTAAATCTCTCAAGAAACCAGACACAGGGACACTGCATGGTGACAGACACTTAAAAGAAGTTTCATATTTCTTTTTTCCACTGAGCATGCTCATCTTGCCCAGCAGTAACTGAAGTGCCTGAATAAGCAGGCACAGGTTAAGCATAGCTCTTCCATGTGCTACAGCAAGTATGCTTGTAGTGCTTAGACACGGGCAAATATATAAGATCCACACTCAAAGGCTGAAGACATAAATACTTCATAATATTAAAATTGTGACATCTTAGGGATTTCTTAGCTCCTTCATGACCCTCTGATGTTTTCAGGAAGACATAAGCATTTGTAGAAATTAGGACTGTCAAGTATGCTCTTAGGAGTGTTTGTTAGGTAATTTTAAGTAAAATTTCAGGACTTTGCTGTAGACAAAGCAGAGAGGTAGAAAAATGACAATATGCTGTAGATACATTTTGTCCCGATTGCTACAGACTTTTTAAACATTTGTAAAAATGATTTAAACAAATGTATTGTGTGCTCAGGGGAAAGACCCTTTAACTCTATATGGCCTATAAGCTCTAATGCACATTAAAATAGTTCATTGAATCTTCAAAAGATGTATTTAAAAAAAGTAACAGCACACTTCAACATTAAATTCAATATTTACATGGTAAGATAGAAGCTTACAGTCAAAGAAAGAAATGGGGATCTCTTACCCTACACAGTGAATATATAAATAGGGGGAAAGAAAACATCTGCTAGAACAGAAACTGACTTACTATCAAACAGTCAAAACATCGAGCTTGCAGTAGCACTAGAATAGCCATGGGTAAAACATATGATGAAGTATTGTTATTTCCCTTCTATATGTAGCAGATACAGAGTTTAAAAAATTAAGATACAATTATTCAGTGAAGTGAACACTGCTGAAATATTTTTACTAATTTGTAACACTTTCTGGACTAAATATATGTCAACATGCATTTATGCAGTCTTGCAAAGATTATTATAAAGAAGAACTAACAAAAATAGAGCTCCGCTACTGAGCGTACGCTTCCTGTGTTCTACTGAACTGTCAGCATTAAATAGTCGATGTGGCCATGGAACAGCGAGCTAGTATGGTGGTTTTGACAACAAAGCTGATAGTACTCGTGTCTTTACAACCAAGCAGTGATGTAGGAGACAACGTCGTACTGACCTCCAGAGACCGGTCTTACCATCAAAAGTACATTATTTTCCAGTTGTTTTATATACTATATAATAGGAAAACATGGATACAAGGAGTTAAAGCCACTTTTATAATTGTTTTATCTACAATTTCACTACAGAATCACAGTCACTAGAAAAGACTTCCTCCAGAATAAATTATTTCCCTCCTGAAGTTGTCATATTCTAAGCCAAGATTTATTAATTACTTTTTTTTCCATGAATTCACAGCTTCAGCCATCTTGTTGCCAATTAAAAGAGGAAATTAAAAGTAGGTGTTAGTTAAAAGTAGGTGACCTTTCTGTTCCGAATTAACCTCTCCGATGGAGAGGTTCCACCAAATCTAGCCCTTCCTTATGCAAGCTACATTTTCTAGTCTTTTCAATCACCATACCCTACCTTCTGCTCTTCCCCTCTATCTACTCCCCTCCCTCCTTTGATTTCTCTTTTCCTCTATTTCTCTATTACAACCTTCCTTCCACACAATTTTTTTTTTTAAATCCTTAAATGTTATTGTCAGCTCCTACACTTCCCCTTCTTTTCAAAGGCAATCAAATGTAATGCATTCATTTGCACTCTACAGCTCTTGTCAATCTAGATCATAGCAGTAACAGTATCCTGCAGGTACTTGTAAAGCTGAAAGGTTTTCTCAGTCACATAGAAAATGTTTTAATCCCTGTCCTATCTAATCACATTTTTTCCTCTTTGCACTGTTGAGAGCTGTTTCAAGCCTCTACAAACCTTCTCATAGACTAAAAACAGGACCAATGTCCCTTTCTGAGAAACTACCTGCCTTCATTCTCTCATCGTACTCTTCTTTTCCTGAATTCTTGTCCTAGTCCACGTCCTGGCTTTTCTATTGCCTTTACTTTTGGCAATTCTTTTTTGGAACTCATTTTACTCATCCTGATGCAACCTTTCCATGGCTTGAAGAAGCCTCTTTCAGCATCTCCTTCTATCTTTGTTAATAAAAGTCATGCTGTTGAATAAAATAAGCACTGGTGTTACACTCTTCTCTCAGATGTAGTTATCCACATGACTTCACACTACCTCATATGACCCTCGCTGTTTCTCTCTAAAGTACACGCCTATCATCCATCAGTTCAAGCTAAAGATGGCCAGATTTGAGAGGAGAGAGAGAGAATACATCAATCATTCTAAAGTACGTGTTCAAGTTGATTACACTGAATAAGATTTTGGTCTTTTCTAAAAAAGAAAATGAAAGTCCACCTAACTCTCAACTTTTGGAAACAGCAGGTAACCACTACCTTGTTGATTTTGGACTCACCACCTTGTAAATCAAGGTATTAAGTCCACATTCTAGTGTCATTTTCTAACCAGCACTGATGCAGACCCACAGACAATATCACAAACTCCAAAATCCAATCTTTGCTTCTTACCTCCTTAGCATAGGTTTTAGATTATCTCAGCTCTCTTGAGCTTTCTCTTGAAAGTTGCCTTTCTACAAAACATCCTGGAATTGTTTACAACACTGTGGCAAAGTTTTCTCACTCATTATTTGAGCTTTACACATCCCACTTTCTCATTTTTCCCTTTATCCATACTGTAAGAAAAATTATGAATACTTGTGCCCTCCGCAGTTTTAAGTGTGGGTTAATTCTTAATGCCTTCTTGGTTAGGCCATCTTTCTGCTATTCCTCACATAAATGGCAGAAGGCTGCCAACTTCCCTTTACACACCATTTTTGACAGCAGCCTCTCTTACACACAATGTGTTTTTTTTTTTTCCAAGCTTTTATAATTGATTTCAGGAATATAAATTTGGCAGCATACTTTATAGAAAAATTGTATTTATAATTGTATACATAATACTAGCAAGTGTTGTATAGTAATAACATGATTAAGTACATATTCTGAAGTGTGACACATCAACATCTCTATCTACTACATACTGTATTTCTTAACCTTAGACAGTAAACACATCAAGGGCTTTTTTCCAGAAAGCAAACTAAAAATGTAGTAAGAAGATCTGTGCTTAAGTCTTGGAGGATTCTGCATTTTTAATATTGAATTAACACTTGTTCAGATTACAATAATCAATTTCCGGAATAATATACAAAATAACACACAGCAGCATATTTGAAACTGAGAATACAACTTTAATCTGATTAGAATAAAGGGTAGTAACTTTACTTAATACACTTAATATACTTAAATACTTAATATTATGCATGGGAATAAACTTGCTTAATCATTCAATATACTTGTAATAATTCAGCCTTTTTTTTTACCCACTCTTTTTCTCCCTACTCCTCCTCAGTCTCCCAGATTCAAGTTTTTCCATTGCTTCCTTTGTTGGCATGACAAAACAAACATTTTCCACAGCACTTTTGTTGATGGCTACAAAAACCTTCTCTAAGCAACTTTGTTAAATAGGTTATCTATAGTTTTAAGTTGCATTTTACAGTTACCCTAAATACTCAGCTTGGAAATTCCAACATATTTTAAGAATATGCATAATGTCATAGAAGACACGCAAATATAGACACACACACAAAAGAGTCTCAGTGTCTACAGTGCACATCATGACTGTAGCAGTCCTTAATGAGCTTAAGTATGAAACCCCTTTGAAAGATTCACATGCATTGACAACTGAACTGGACAGGTACACTTCTTATCTCTGTCACCTTAGTCCTTATAACACATGGACGCCCAGGAATCTGAGGGCACATGCTGATTTATATACTTCGAATATGAAAAAGTTATTAAAATAAAACTAAGCAAACTAAATCAACAGTTCAGTGTTTTACGTATCGTACTTAAAATCAACTATATAAAAATAGATACAAGTTAGTATTGGTTAAAAAATCTCAATATTTTAACTGCACAAAGGTCTTACACGTGCTTTAGATGTCTTGCCTCACTCCCAATGAATCAAAACTTATAACTGATGTTTGTTTAAAACCTGGGGCTTTGTAGCAGTTCAGTGAATACGTTATTTACAATAATTAAATGGAGGAGGAAAAGAGCCAGAAAGAAACAAAACAGTATTGATAATTGCATGTTTTATCAACTTTTCCTAGACACGTTTCTCTGTACAAGTTTTAAGTATATTTAAAAAGAAAAAAAAAATCATTTCCAATGGATGCAAAAGATTAGTCATTGTTTATACAGTATTTATGTGCTGCAGTACTACATCAATGCTGTGTTACTACTTAACTGCACAGATTAATTATTTTTAAAGGTGAGTGGGTGTTTGAGAGCATTCAGTGTCCAAGGACTACTCTGCAAGTAAACTTTGCAAGATGCTTTCAGAGTAGTTCACATTACTGAAAGATACAGTGTTAAACAAATTACCTACAAAGTATTTGGAACCCTTCTGAGTGCTTCAGCACTAGTATATTTTAATCATATAAAAAAATGAACATGTTTACTAATGAAAAAGATCGGAAAAGTAGACTAAGGATACAGGGTTACTGCAATAATCATCCACGTACTACAATTCTTATGGCAGAAAGAGAAATGAATGGCTTGAAAAAGAATTCAGCTGTGATTTTTATTAGGATTTTTTCTCACTACTGAGATACAACTTAAAATCTATACAGGTAATGCAAGAGGCAATCCAACATTAGTTTACTCATCTTAAAAATAGCTCTGCTCATTTCAAAATATTTAACGTAAACACATCATTGACACATTATGAACATATTACAGTAACATAATGATTGCTTGTTAAAGTTTACCAAATTGATATTCAAAGAACCAAATATATAAAAAAAAAAAAAGGAGGGAAAAAAAAGCACAAACATAAGGAAGTACGGATGACTGGGGTTTGTGCTATTCTCTCAAGATAAAAAAAAAATAATAATGACATCAATCTCTTGGCATATATTAACATGCATACAAAGATCAACAAACCCATAAAATATCCATTTACCTACTAAATGCATAACAATCAGTTAAGCCTTTCTAATTCTCTAGTAAATCAATGTAATTCACTAGTAAATGACCTAGAAGTAACCAGTACAGAAACATATTCATACCATTCCAAAAACTCCCAGACACTCACCAAAAGACTGAATGCAGGTTTCAAGAAGATCTTCCAAAGTCGCCCCTTTAGCCAGGTGTCCCAGTGGCACCATTGTGACTTGGGTAAGGTTTGAAAGGCTGTGACAATGACTGATCTGCTTCAGCTCAAGTGCTGATTCAGGAACAGTGCTGCATCCTTGGGCAGGTTGCCTAGAAGAAAGCACAGTAGCGAAGTACAAGATGAGTGAGTGGCAAATTTTATGCTACATGGAAAAGGGGGAGAGATTTAAAGGGCAATTAATTCCCTGAAGCTAGGTTGATGAAATACATAGCCCTCCCACTTAATGAGTACACCAAAGAGACTACTCAGTAAATTATTTTTTCTTCCTTCTAAACATGGATTGTAGAGCACACAGTTACAGAGCTCCTTGAATGATCTCTCAGGTTAACTCTCAAGCAAAGCAGTAAGACTTCTGGTATGTTTACATTACTGTTTTAGCACAAGTTTAAAAAACAGCAGCAAAACTTTAAACTGTGTATACAAGCCATGTAACAGGAACATCATTATGCATTAGTGTACCACATATTTTTGTGGTTACCAAAAGTAAAGGAGAAAAAAAATATAACTATAATCAAATATTACACATTGAAAAAACACAGACGAGCTTTATTAATAGTGATTTTCCAAGTGATTTTCTAAGTCCCCAAAATATCAGTGCAACTTTACAGTGGAGCATTTCATAAAAAATAAAAAAAAAAATAATAAAAAATGTTGGTGAGTTTGTATCCATTCTATACTATTAATTCCTACTAAAATGTTTCCAAGAGTGCATACATGACTGAATTAATGGTTTTATTATGAAAGGCTTACAACTATAAATGAGGCCAAAAATAAAGCTAGTATCTAGTTCTAGGCTTGTATTTTGCTCATATTATCATTTCTCAGAGCCTAAGAATGCATACATTACAGATAATATTAAAATATGTTCACTGCTTGTGGACATGTTCTTCTTTCTGTATGAAACATTAAAGAAGAACAAATATCATGAAGAGTGCTGAAACATTTTCGCCTGCAAATAACAGGAACCACTTCAAAATCTGACTTGAGAGCATGACAGTACAGCTCCCAAAAGGGCAACAGTCACTACTGTTTCCATAAAACTCAGGATTATTTCAAGACAATTCACACTCCGCAATCTCCCTAAGGAAGTTACCGCAGCATCTTTAAGTTGCTATCTTAAGCTTTCATACAATTTTTCTTTGACAGAGCACTATGCAAAACTTTTTATTAACACACTGACAATCCTGAGAAGAAAAGGCATAGAAACGTATCCAGTGTGCATACCACATACAGGCAGAGACTGCAGAAACGACGCCAGCATCCCATACAGGTGGTCCCGAACAAATATTGAAATACGGATGCCTGGCGAAGACAGACTGGACCCTACCTCATGTCAGCGACTTTCAAGACTTCGCTTAAGTTTCTGACTCATTTCCACGCTGGAAAAGCCACAGAACTCCACGTGATGTCACTCCTCGCCCACCGCCAGCGGAGCGCAGCCCTGACCCCGCAGAGCCAGCGACCATCGCTCAGCTCTCCTGCACTCAATCTGGCACTAGCTATGCAAAGAATTTTCTGTTCCCTTCCCCCTTTCTCTAAATTTCCCTCGTCGCTCTGTGATCTGACTTCCTGTTCTCGCATAAAGCAGAGCGAGGGCCCGATCAGCTTTCAGGGTTCTCTTTTTACATGCTCGGCCACCACCCCTCCGAGCTTCGTGCCAGGCCCCCGCAGCTCAGGGCAGAGGATGCTCGGGACGCGGCGGCGGCGAAGCCCGAGTTTTAGCGGGGGATATTTTCGGTCTGGCCATCCGAGCCGGCACCGAACAGCGCACAAAAGCAAAGTTCACGGCCCCAAATAGGGTCGGAGCAACGCCGCGGCCCGCTCGGCGGACCCCTGTGGGAGAGGCACCCCAAAACCGGCCAAGCGGTAGCGCAGCCCCCGGGGGCCGCGGAGGGGACCCCTCAGGGACCTCCGCAACACCCGCAGGTTCCCCGGGGGCGGAGGCGCCCCCCGGCAGAGCCCTGTCCCCCCCCAGGCTCCGAGCGCCCCGCGGCGAGCCCGGCGCTGGGAAGGGTGAAAGCGGGTCCTGCCCGCCGCCTCCTGCCCCCCTGCCCCGCAGCCCCCGGCCCGAGCGGACTCACCGGTTCTCCCTCCTCTTGCCCAGGGTCCCCATGTCGCCGCTAGCCTCGGCTCCGCCGCCCGGCCGGCGCAGCGGGGCGCGGGGCTGCGCGGGACGGAGGGGGTCGGGGCAGCGGGGCGGCCCCGCGCATCGCCCGCTCCCGCCTCGCCTCGCCTTAGCAGCTCGCAGCCGAGCGAGCGGGGCAGCCGCCGCCCGTGACGAGCGAAGGCGAAGATCTTATCGGCAGAAGGAAGTCCCGAGCCGCCGGGCTGCTCTTCTTTGAAGCCGCCGCGTTTACCAGGTACTGAAGCGCCGGCTCCTGCCTGGCTCCGATGCCGGCCGCGACCCTGCCTTGGGGGCAGCCCCCGGGGGCCGGCCCTAGCGGAGCCCACGCGTGCCTCCAGGCAAACGCTGCGGCCCTGCACGACTGCGCCCCGCCTGCGGGACGTCCCGCGTGGGGGCCGGGGGCCGCCGCAGCCCCTGGGAGGTCCCGGGGGACCAAACCCTCAGCCCCGAGGGAGCGGCGCAGGGCGTATTAAGCGTGGGCGAGCACCCGCGGGGAGCTGCTCCGTGGGGCCGTGGCTCGGCTTTCCCCGAGGTGCTGGCGGCTGGAAGTGGAGGCTGAGATGCCTTTGTGCAGCTCCTGTCGGCTGCCACCTCACGCTGCCTCGCCGGATGAGATGTGATGTACCCCAGGCATCTGCAGTGCTGACTGTCCCGTTCTGGCCACTGATAGAAAAGAGAAAGAAACCCCTTCGCTTCTGAGAAGAAAAGGCTGGGCAGGAAATCTGAAAGGTCAGGCTCGTTGCACGTAGCACAGTGTGACTAAAAGGGCTTGCGTTGAGAAGTACGACCATCTGAGCCGTGCAAAAGTCACAGGTCACTTAGGCTCCACCACTTTGAGAGCTCAGTTTACATTACAGAAGGCTACTTGGGCATCACATGCCGTTGTACTGAGATCCACACCGTTTCTTTGACCAGTAAGATTCAGATATTCTGAATAATTTGCTACCAACAACCTGGGCACATTCCTCTTTAGGTCTCCAAGATGATCAAATTCACAAATGTGCTCATGGGCATTTTCTCAGGTGAACTGCCACTATCACTGTGAGTTGCATAAACCTGCCTGACCGTGCGCAAGACCTGCAGGTGAAAGGAAAAGCCCTGCATGCAACTGGAAATCACGTTAGTGATTCAGCAGGTGCCATTCCCCTGAGTGATACTGAGCTCATTCCCAGCTTGAAGATCACTATGGTTTATGGAACACAAATGCACAATATATATCCAAGACCACTAGTCATGTAATCTGTGATATTCTCTGTAACACCTAAATTGTTAAGCCAATATCCTGGCCTAATTCTACTTCAGACAAGCCCATCCCAGCTATCTTTGCTTTTTTTTTTTTAACTGTAGTTTTCTTGAGAAGTTCATGTGCATGTGTATACACACACAAATAAATGGGGGGTTGAGAGAAAGAACACTGTCCAGATTTGTAGTTAGAAGGTAACCAACCATCAGTAAATCTTACACAATCTCATACAAAAATGCAATTGTATCTTACACACCTGTATGGCAGCCTGACATACTGAACCTTGAATGTAATGTTTTCCAGGTAAAATGGTCTCCTGCTGTAAAGTACATTCACACCTGTTTTGTGTCCTGTGGAAAGGGAAGGTAATTCTCTTTTCTGAGAGTTTCTATCAGTAGACGATTGTTTTACAGTGAAACTTACAGAGCCATGCTAACAGAGTTGTAAGAAGACTGTTATGCCTAGGATAGGCCATATTGCTCCTGAGGGAACACTTCTGATTCAGAAATTTTAAACCATTTTGTTCCGATCTCTGGAATATCTTGCAGCAGTCAAACTCACAAAATGAATTTTACCATTGGAACTGAGTGAAGGGATCTACTTTTTGCCTCAGAGTAAGTCAGATCTTTGAAGTTCTGCTGTACTTAAAGATACACCTTTTCCCCTTCAAGTTAGTGTGAGTTCACAAACCTAGCTTGCCCTCAAAGTGGAGTAAAAATAATTTTCTGAAGCCAATGGGCCAGCTAGTAGAGCTCTGTAAGCATACGACTCTGCATGCAAAAAATTAATCAAGGAAAAAACCCCACCCCAACTAAAAACGATGCATGTTCTGCCATATCAATTCTTTCATTTCCCCACCCACTCATATTAGTTCAAGTGCTGCCACAGCCAATTAATGGTAAAAGAACAAGACCGCACATTTTTCCAGTAGCATTCACTTAGATCTGTTTTACTTAGATCGTTGTGAAATCACAGCATGAGTGCGAAGGCTCTTAGGTGTTCTCGTGGGATAATGAATGAGGTGGCTTCCTGCACTGACAGAGGACCCTGTTGGGTCATGGGGTCAGCAGAAAACATCAAGAAGGCAAGCTAGACAATCTAGTGTGGAAAGAAATTCCAGAGAAGGAGAAAAGATTACTAATACAATTGGAAAGAAGGAAGCTACAAAGAACTACTGCTGGCTTAACATATGTTATGCAAACAAGTAGTAATCAGAATCACTAGTTCTCTTCAGTTAGGGCCTGCTACCAATTGCATGTGAAAAAAAAAAAAAAAAAAAAAAATTATCTGAGTTGTGATATGCCAAAGGTGTGGCTATGTGTGTGATCAGCTGATACAAATAGCAGCTGTAATGAAGACTTCATATGAATGTGCTTACCTATTATAACTTAAATTTATAGCTGTTGGAACAGTTTGCCTTAACATGAATGCTGACTTCAGTTGTAGCTAGTAGAGCATTTCTAGTGTCTTGTTCCAAGCCTGGGTCATAACTTTTCGTCAGGATTATCTAGAGTTTGGTGTTTCTCTTTTTGTAAAAGTTGCAGTGTTAGTGGAGATTTTCATCCAATAATCCTGTTGAGGTTATCAGACAATAGTAATCCCCTTAGCTATTTTTCTCCTGGTGCAGCTTTGCTAAAGGGGCCAGAGATGGAATGTCCACTTTCTGAAACAATGTGGCATATAGCAGCGTTAGTTTTTTTGTCTTTAGCACATACATTGCAATAGCAATATCTTCCTTTGGTGGTACATGTTCTGGGGCAACAGTTTGGATAACTATAGCTTTTATAAGGAGGAGGCAATAAAACTCCTACTTGCGGTTGTGGAATGGGACCTGAAAATACAAAACTGTAGAATTCAGAGAGTGAATAGCAAATTAAGAGGAATGTGAATTGTTTTTTGTTTTGTTTGTTTTTTTTTTTTTAAGTTGATTTTTAAATCAGGTTGAAAAAGAATGGACCAATCTTATTTGAGTGCTTTGGGTTGTCAGTAAGGTACCTGTAAGGCCCCCATTTTCTGAGAGAACAGAGGGAACTAAGCACCCAGTTGTTGTTGCTTGTACTTAAGGGCCATAGATTTGTATACAGTATATGTAAGACATCTTAAAAAATCAGTAGCTGTGCTACTAATAGGTCTATCTATCCAATCTATCTCTATACTGAGGTTTCTGCTGTAAAGGCTGCTTCTGTCAAACCCATCAAAATCCAGTAGCCAGCCTTAAGTAAAGCCTCCACTGTGAGGGCTTAACTCAAAGAAAGTCAGTACAAATGAATTGATTGTCCACATGTCTTTGGAGAGCTTGAAAATATATGGGTAATATTACTTTTAGCATTGAAGATGTATGACAAACTAAATACAACTTTTATCTGTGAACCTTTGAACATAAGGGGGAGGAAGGTCAGTGGAAAATGTGGAAAATTATATAAAGCAGTGTTGTACACCCATCCCATGCTTAACAGCGTATGTATGTTTTATTGCAGTTCTCATACAGAAAATGTTCTTGTATCATCTAGGTGAACAAGTGCTGAAAAAAATGAAAGTTTTTGATATCAGTGTGAAGATAAACTAGTCCCCTAGCATTCTGTTACTGGAAATTCCTTTTTTCTGTTATAGCAAAAAGCTTTAAAATAAAGATTCTGTATTATTCATGCTTCAGATCTGGTATGGTACTTCACTTATCTGAGGCAAAGCTGAACGCCAGAGAAGTAGTGTATGTGCAATAGGCATTTTAAATGATCACAGTGCATAGGAAAATGCTAAGAATTACCCTGCCTGAGTAGACACCATGTTTAGGTCTGTGGTATCTCTCACGTAAGATAGTTTGTGTGTAAAATCTTCTGAATCCTTCATGTTTTTAAGGATGTCTCTTGTGCTTTTTTTAAAGATAGTAAAAGTAAGATATTAAAATGTGAGGCTTGCTTTTTGTGAAAATACCTCTGGGATAATAGCATAAGCAACTGACTACAGCAGTTTAATAGAGCCCAGTCTTACTTAAACTGGACTTGATTTTTTTTTTTTAAGGCTTGCAAACACACATTGTTCATAAGAAGTGTCAAAAAAATATTCTCTTCTATGGCTGAGTTTATGTCCACATCATTTTACTATTATATAGTAAAATTCCATACTGCTGCAGGTTTCTGTATGATAAGGCACTTAAAATGTCTTTGAATGATTTAGTATCCCAGGTCAGTGAATAGGAATATACAGCATGTAGATTTTCTGAAACAACTTGAAAATGAGTACCAAATTGTCTTAAAATGCTTCAAGTAAATTCTGTGTTCCTTCAAAGAGCAAATAAAGGAACACTGGCTTAGTTTCATTATTCTTAAATTTGTGTCTGATTACCATATACATTGTATAACTCCTGAATATTCAGCAGATTTCTTTGATAAGAACTGATGATTTCAGTAATTTCTTATGGCTGTTTTTTCAGAGTTACTCCAAAACAAAACCTACTAATGATTTCAGTAATTTATTGCGGCTGATGTTTTTTCAGAGTTACCCTGAAACAAAACCTATGCTCTGTGTTTGGATTACATTGTTTTCTTGAAATTAGATCTGCTGGGGGAGGACGGGGGGATGGGGACAAAACAAACAAACAAACACTAAAACAATGGCAACCTTTTCTTTCCTGTTCTCAGCATACACAGCCACTTCCATATCCAAATAACTAACAAGCCACCTGCCTGTGTACATCATGCTTAGAGGACTGGAGCACCTGTTGTACGAGGACAGGCTGAGAGAGCTGGACCTGTTTAGTGTGGAAAAGAGAAGACTAAGGGGAGACCTCATTGATGTGTATAAATATCTGAGGGGAGGGTGTCGAGAGGATGGAGGTAGTCTCTTTTCAGTTGTGCCCAGCAACAGGTTGAGAGGCCCTGGGCACAAACTGAAGCATGGGAAATTCCGGCTGAGTATGAGGGGGCACTTCTTTACTGTGAGGGTGACAGAGGTTGCCCATAAAGGTTGTGGAGTCTCCTTCTCTGGAGATATTCAAAACCTGCCTGGATGTCATCCTGTGCAATGTGCTTTAGGTGATCCTGCTCAGCAGGGAATTGGACTAGATAACCTCTAGAGGTCCCTTCCTACCTCGGCCATTCTGTGATCAGGAAAGGGTAAGTGATTCCTGCTAACAGGACCGCATACAAAAGGCTTCTTTAAGGCAAACATAACACAATTGTAAAAGATCTTTTAGGGTTTGGCATTTAAAGTAAATGACATTAAACAAGATGGAAAAGAGACAAGACAGGAATTCATGTAAAATCAAAAGAAGATCAGGAAAACTGTCAGATGGATCTCAGACTACTAGCAAACACTTCTTTGCAGAACACAGAGTAGAACATGTAGCACTGGGATCTTGCTGGTTTGGGATTCTGCCAGAGCATTTCATAGGTATTAGCCAGCCATGAATTTCCCACCACACTCAGTGAACACTCAGGCTGATCATTACAGCTACTGTGAGTCATTTTGTCAGTTCAGGTGCCACAGGTCCGTGGGATGGATTGAATGATTCCAGTCCTAGTAATGATCCATGTGGGTGTGAGCACGCCACATGATGG
Source organism: Anas acuta (assembly GCF_963932015.1). Lineage (NCBI taxonomy): Eukaryota > Metazoa > Chordata > Aves > Anseriformes > Anatidae > Anas > Anas acuta. Next base: position 39,789,337 of record NC_088983.1, on the reverse strand, counting down.
AACGTCTGTGGTTTTGAGTCTTGGAAATTATAGGCAAGACAGTTTGTAGGTAAAGGCAGCATTTTCTATCAGGCCAACTAGCACAGCTGGAAGGCAAGGTTTGGGGTAGACTTGAAGAGAGTTTCTGCAGAGAATCACAGAATCATGAAGTGAATTAGTTTGGAAGGGAACTCAGGTAGTCTGTATTCCAACTTACTGCCCAAAGCATGACCAGCTGTGGGACCAGACTTGGTTGTGAAGGGCTTTATCTGGTTGAGTCTTGAAAGATTGGAAGTCTGAAGACTGCACAGTCTCTGTAGATAATATGTTGCAATGTTTGACTATACTCATGTTTTGCTTTTGTTAAATAATAATAATAATAATTAAAAAAAAAAAAAGATTTGTCCTTATACCAAATTAAATCTTCTCTTGTTTCAGTTTGTCTCAAAGTCCTGCCATACACTGGTGTGAAGAGCCTGGTTCCTTCTCAATAAGCTTCTCAGAAGCATTATCAGTCTGTAGTTACATTGCTAATTACTCACATCACACACATCGATGTGAGTCCTCTTGGACACCTTGAGGTGCAGGATTCTGCCTTTGTCATGAGTTTCATAAAAGTTCTTGTCAGTGCAATCCTTCATTCTGGCTAAGGCTTTCTGGGTGGCAGTCCTGCCCTCAAGCACACTGGCTCGTCCTCCTGGTTTGATGCTGCTTGCAAACTTGACAAGAATGCACTCTTGGACTGCTGAGGACAGTGTTAAAAAGGGCTGGTCCCAGGATAGACCACTGTGCTACTCACTGCCAGACTTGTTAGTGTACAACATGTACCCTCTGAGCCTAACCATTCAAATGGCTTTTTACCCATCTAGTTGTACATCCTTCCAGACCTCAGTGTCACAAATTGAACACAAAGATATTGCGGGAAACGGTGTTGAAAGCTTTATTAAAGCTAAGAAATAGCAACATCTGGAAATCTGTCTACTTTATCCTTTATTATACTAGTTGGCCTAATAAAAGGCATTATCTCTACCTACAGATCTTGTCTTGCCTATGTCTGTAAGCCATTGCAGTTATGACAGTGTTACCACACAGAGATGCCCATTGGAGAACTGTAATCCAAAATGAAGAAATTCATTTGTGTCATTGCATGTATGGATGTCTATTGCCTTTAACTATAAAGCAAGGTACAATTTCCATCATAGCACCTCTGCTTCATTCAGATCATAGTGTGGATATGTAAAAAGAGCAAATAAGGAAGCATATTGATGAGAGTTATTTTCAACAGCTTTGGCTCCAGAAGTTGGATTGCATGAGACCATTAAGGAAGGAGGAATGTACAAGTAAAAACATGGTCTGGTGGCTGAGATAAATGTAATTTATCATTAGTTGTTCGTGCAGATAATTTGCAAGTTGCTAGTGGACAAGTCTTGCACTTTCAGCTATATATAACTAAACGATTGAAACAGGTGGTTTTGGTTTTAATCTGGAAGACTTTAGATAATGGAGTAAAATGACTTGTTCCAGCAAGAGAGCAATGAACGTATATGTTGATAATATAGGGAGACATCAAGTCTAGTAAGTTAGAAAATGCAGTTAGCTGGTGGCATTCTGAGTAGGAGCATGCTTTGATTTTTGTTTGAGTCTCAGTCCTACAAGTAATATCTTGGCCTTTCTATTGAGTAAAAATTTTGTTTTCCTATTTAGAAGAATGCTGAAATACAGTCAGCACTGGTCATCAGCCTAGAAGGAAGACTTGACTACCTTGCATCCATGTGCAGCTGTTTCAGAAGTAGCACAAAGTGGGTTTGTCTTTGAGATATTATGATATTGCAATACAGAGTGAGAGGTAATGATATTGCTAACTGCAGTCTGTTCTGCATCACCAAAACCAAAAGTAGGTTTAATTCTAGCAACAAGGAAATACAAAGCTCATATTTACTGTAAGTGAGTCCAAGAGCAGTGTCGTCATAACTTCTACTTTATGTCTTAGAGCAGCCCATAGCGCTTACTTTTATTGTCTTTCAGAAGTAAAATATTTCATCAGTTTTGATTCAGGTCACCAAGATGCTTATGTGTGCGTACAATTTATGAATTGATTTTGGTAAGAATTGTACAAAAATGCCACCTCCCCCCCCCAAGCAAACAAACAAACAAACAAACAAAAAACACTAAAAATACTGCAACATCTTTTTTCTTAAAATGCATGCAAGTGAAATATGGGAAGAAAAAGTGATAAACGTGTGGTACCTTGAAACAAATTATGTCCAGAAACTGTGAGAATCAAGGTACAGAAAGGAAAAGCATAACAGTGCTACTGAGAATGCCTCTTTTTCATTTACCATCTGCTTTAATAGAACAAAACTGCTGCTTGAACAGGATGTAGATAACATCATCCTCAATGTTCCTTTGTAAACATTTTCCAAGGAGACAGTGATTAGCTACTTCCTTCACAGGATATTTCCTGGTCAGCAGCAAGAGGCAAGACACCATTCAGTAGAAATATATAAGTGTATTGTTTTAACATTTTTAAAGTGGTTTCACAGATAAATTGTTGTGGATCTGACAGTACATTTGAAAGTTTGACAGGATGAAAGTCAGGCTATGTGAAATGTATTTTTATTTTAATATATTTATAGCTTAATGTAACACTTCCTTTAAAAATCTGTTTAGCAAATAACAACTAAAATTGCAATGATCCTTTGAGCTGGAAAGAAATGTAGATACATGATTTCCATCAGAGACAGCTGCTTCAAAATTTGCAAACAGTGCAAAATTTCATTTTGCTGCTGCAGGCTTGAAGGCCAGTCTTAATGATATTGCCTTCTTTATTAGCAGTGACAGAGGTGTTGTGTGAAGAAACAAGAGTGAAAGATGAGGAGAAATAAGGAGTAATCACAGGGGTTTCACAGGATGTGGGTGTGTAGGGAGTGGTATTTCTCTTTGCTGCCTTTTCTGACTGATCTAATCTGCAGGGCAGAAAAGTTTTCCAAGGGGATTTCACCCTGAAGTGCAAGGTGGTGCTGATTTGAACCAAACACTGGATTAAGTGCTGAAAATGTAGGTGGACATGATACACCACATAGATAAGGTCCTCTCCCAGGGGACTTTCTTTCCTTTTGTATTGCTTTAGGGGAAATGCTCTTTTCCCTTCTAACCTGGTTTTGCTTGCCCATCTCTCTCCTCTCAGTATGCTCAGTATGTGAGTCAGCTGGGGAAGAGAGGAGGTGAGAGGACAGGAGAGGAGGAACAGCATCCCTCAAACCTGTTCCAGCCACCCATGGAGCTCCTGGTGCTGGAGGATCAGTAGGAAGCACAACAGGGCTGGGAACAAAGGCAGGGTGGATGCAGCTAGTGGCAGCCCAAGGTTTTCTGTCTTCTGTTGCTATTGATACAAGAATTAATGTAAGTTGAATGTTATTTAAAATAAAAGAATCATAGAATGGCTTGGGTTGGAAGAGACCTTAAAGATCACCTAGTTTCAACTCCCCTGCCATGGCAATGTCTTATCTGTGGGCTGAATATGGTAAGCTTACCAGCCATATGTATAAATAAAGAGAAAGATTAATCTTTCCAGGACTCCATTTGTCTGTTATGTTCTCAGGAAGGGAATGTAAGACTTGTTCCTCAGTTTGTTGGACTCAAAAAAAACTTGGCAATAAATTAGGTTGGGAACAGAATCAGGCAGATGAATGCAGTAAGGAAATTTTTGAGTAAGCTCAGAGATAATGGGCCACCTTCATTTGTGGTCCATTGTGGCTAGATATAAAATGAATACAGGCAAATTGTTAACTACCTAGACCTAAAATCATCCAAGTTTTTTTCTGAACTCCTAAGACCTTTTCCTTCTCCTCTCAGTTTTGTCTCTCCTCACCTTCCCTGCTTTGAAACAAAATGTATTGTTTCCTGTTTTACAGGACCGGTCAGAATAGCAATATTGTCAAGCATTGCTGTTGCTTTCTGGATTAGAAACATTATCAGTTGCTGGGTTCAGTTTTAATCAGGGAGAGTAGTTGAAGCAATTCTGAACAGAATGTAATTGCAAACATCTACCAAAAAAAATATTCAATACCATATCAATAGTTGTATAATTTGAAAGTATTTAGGCACCAGTCCAACAAACACATTTAAACCCACTCTTATTTTAAAATTACAGGCAGGGAGAGACTTAGTCATATGCAGAAAATTAAACTGGTTTAAAAGAAGTCCGTACTTGCTAGGAGCAATATAAGGAGTTCTTATGAACACCTAGCCCTTCTTATGAAGACCTAGACATTGTTAGCTTCAGGAACTTATACTCTAATTATTGGTGTCTCTGTGAACATCCAACCTAGAAAGCAAGGTACAGCTATCAAGATGTGCTGTACATGTCTAGTGCTAAGATGTCTGCCAGTCAGGTTACAAGAGGGTTAGGTAAAGTACCCAAGACTTCTTGTAGATTCAACTGGATGGGATTATGGAAATAGTTAGTTTGCAACTTTTTATTTTGTCAATGCCAAAATTTTATCAATGTCAAATTTTGTCAATAAAAAACAGTTAACAGTGCCCTTCTATAATATCTTTGAAAGTTTTTAAAATCCTGTGTTAGGAACATGAACAATGAAGTCTTATGACAATGTGAAAATAGTCTGGTAGTGAAAGTTAGAGATTCTATCGCTGTCTAAAAGTGGTAGTTTGGGTGGGTTTTCTCTTCTCGCATCTACCTGTCCTATTTCATTGCTTCTTTGGAATTTTGAAGGCAAGGGTTGCTAATGGTTTTTTAGGGTGACTCACAGGTTAAAAAAAATGATTTGTGCCATTTCCTTGTCAAATACAAGCATATTTTTAAAAATGAGTTTAAAGTTAGTGGTATCTATCTTTGAAAAGTCAGAAAACCAAAGGGGAAGGGGGAAAAACATTGTCAGTAAATTGTGTAAATAACGAGTCAGAGTAACTTGAACTAATATTTTAAATGTAGATTGGTTTTCATCACTTTTAAGAACATGACATACATTATGATTTTTAGTGCTAATTGCATCAGTTATAGAGTATTATTTAAAAATGGGGACAAAAAAATTTTTAAAGTTCTTTTCTACGGTAAAGGAAAATGACAAAAATGAAGGAAAATTGTGCTTAAGTGGACATGTCAGATTCTACCAATATTCAAATCACTATTTTATAAGGTGCAAACTGTGTACAGACAGGAAAGCTATTTAGGTGCTTTTGTTTCAGTCTGTGGTTGTGGCAATGAAAAAACAGTTCAGGCTCTAAAACAAAATAAGTTTTCTAGTCTGTAGATCCCTCAGCTTTTTTGCAGGATAGATAGCAAAAAATAGACAGCAGCACCATGTAGGAGTAATTGCTGATTGAAATTCAGAACCTGATACCTCTTTTACCTGGGTGTAGATGAGAATAGCTTTTCTGACTTGTCTGAGGCACTCTTGTATTTACACAGTAGTTACTGAGGCTTCAGTTTGACCCATCAGTGGGAAGCATTCACATACCACAGTAACTTTACAACATCGTCAGGACCTACGGAAGTCATGCATATGTAGATGTGCTAAACCATTTCATTTTCATACAGATTTTCAGCACTGTGCTATGCTGATAATTGCGGTGATAATGCCAAGATAAGCAGATGCAATGTGAATATGTTTGACATTGTTAAATAGGAAGTTGTTGTTCCATTTTTGCTGCGTAGATTGCAGAACATAGTTAGGGACTGAAAGGAGCACTTGATTTATTTTTTTGTTTTCTTTTCATGTTCTACTTTATCTGCCATACTTACATCTATGCAGTTCAACTTAATATGCAGCCACTTTTTCAAGCATTGCATGTATCCCTCAAAACTGCTTATACCATTTACCCGATCCTCCTCTTTCCTGAAATATCATCTCAGTATTTTTGTTAATTTTGGGGAAAAGAGATGATTCAGATCACCCCAGCTATCTAACAAGCCTATTTCAAACATGGGCCTTCTATCTTTCATTTTTCTGCCATTTACCAAAAGACGGTGTTTTCTGTTTGTTTTAATTTTATTTTTAATTTCATCTGTTGTGAAAAGATCATCTTTTCCTTTTTTATTTTCTTTATATTTCATGTTTCTTTTTTCACAAACAAATTGTTTAACAAGACAATTATTCCAACATGATTAGCTTATAGACTATATTTTGGAAAACAACAAAAATGTCTCACTATACAAAGTCCTTGTGCTACTTTTTGACATACTATGCATTTTGCAGGCTTAATCCTATTAATTTGTTGATACTTGCAAAAAATGCATAAAGGAATCTTTTAAATTGAAGCTTTTAAACTTAGTTAAATAAATGTCCATTGTATCTTTCTCTCACTTGTTTATGGGATGATCATTTCTGATTTTCTCACAGCTTTAATGTAGTTAATCCCAGAGGACCTGGGGCAGGTAGGAAACTACCAACATCATCATTGTACTAATGGACATCTCAGTCCACAGAGTGTTTTATATTTCAAACTCTTTAGATCCAATTTAAAATTCTTAATACCCTGGCATAGCTGCTTCCTCACCCTGGTGGCATCTAAAGCTCCGTTATGAGACAGGTTGTAAGCACTCAGCAATGCTGATGCATCTAAACCTCATCATAATCCATAGGCTGTTTGGTCCTCTGGCTATGTAACCTTAAAAACTTGATCCAAGCACTACTTAATACTTAATATAACAGAAATGGAACTCAATTTTCTCCCTTTCCTAATAAACTGTTTTGGTAGTTGGCCATGTTCATGTTTGTTGTTTGTAGTCTCTGTGGTTCAGTGGTTCTTTAATTATTGAATAGGAGAGAGTGAGAGCACCCTTTCCTTTTAAATATCCTGTAGCCTGCCATTTAAGACATTTTTTCCACTGAGATGTGGGAGTTAAGATTTGAATTTCCATGGACAGTGGAAGGAATTGAACCGAGGCATCTCATACCCTAGGAGAGTGCTGTGGCATGTTAGGCATTGAATTTAAATGCATTACAAATGTATTAAGAAAAGTGCTGCCTTCTCTGCCCTTTGAAAGGAAAGTTTCAAGAAGCTACCCATGGAGAGATTCCAAGCCTCAAGTAAAGGAAGTGCTTTTTTTCAACAGAGACTATGTATGTACCTCACTTGAAGTAATTTAAGATATGGTATCTCAGTAGGAGTTATTTACCTACATTAAGCTGCTCCCAACTCAGAATGCAGCCTATTGTAAATAAGTAGTTTAAGGTTCTCAGTTCTGGTTCCTTGGCCAAGCACCTAAACTTGCTTGTTATTGCTCCTAACTTCTAGTCAACACCATGCTTCAGTGAATCTAAACTGGGAGACACACACTCATGGTCACAAAAAAAAAAGTTGTGGAAGAGCAAAACACTGAATTTAGATGTCAAAAATCTTAACCAAAAGCCAGCCTTCCTCTCTCAAATATTTCATCATAATTTAATAAACATGTCTGAAGCATGCTATTGACCTATGTGTTCATCTTTCCCTGATTACATCATTTCCTTGCATTGCAGTTGTATTACTCGTCTGAAACTACCACTCTTTATAAATGTGTAATTGCAGTGATTGTGCAATCATCATCTGTATGCATTACTATAGTAACAAGCATAAATACATTCCCTAGCCCAGCCCATATAAAAAGATCTTAGAGTTTCAGCTTCTCTCCTTCAATTTTATGCATATGCTGAGTGAATGTGTGTGACACAATGGAAATTACATGCTTTGAAGGCTGCTCACATATGTGAGGGTGGAAAGTTAAATTCTACTGAAACTCTTGTCTCAAAAAAGGGAAGAAAAACTTCTGACCTGCTCAACAGGACTCAAATGAAGCACATGTATCCTCTCTCCAGCTTCCTTCACGTACTGCTGGCAGGGTACTCACCAGCTAGGAAGAACAGCAATGCTTGTGGTTAGCAAAACAAGTTCCAATACGAGACAGATGCTCAAATTTCATATTATAACATGAGAAGTTGAGTCTTTGCCCTCCTTGAGCCTTAATGAGGCCTTGCTTATGCTGATATTTTTGTAATGACAACCTTGTAATGACAAGCCTTGCCTAATTGTAACATCTGATATCACTAACATAAATATTCTGAGTCATGAACACAGCTTTGCCCCAGATTTTGTCTCTCTTCCTTCCTTCCCCCTTTGAATACAGTATCAGGTAGTCAGCCTTGCACCTTGTGTTCCAGAGCTTTCTCCAGAGGTTCACCCTCCACAGCACAGAAGAAATTTGAATGGTCTTGAAGGCTTTTCGTAACAACATGATACACACAAATTGAAGGGAGAAATCCACATAATTTATGCATGTGCAGTTATTCTAGTTAATTATTTCATTATAAATACTGCCATATTTATTTGTCTTCCTTTAAGCCCCTATTACTGCTGTTGCATTTTTTCATGAGATTCTGTTTTGTTCTTGGCTTTTTTAATAATACATTTCTTAATACAGAGGAAAACTTGAAAACCTGGCTGAAGGGATCTGTGCATTGATCTGTTAATAACTAAATGAAAGTAATATTTTTTCTACCACATACGTTTTCAAGGGTCTGTGATATTTGCTCCCAGGCTATGGGCTGGCATTTACAATTGTCTCCCTATTTTCACAGTTTATGTAAGAATTACATTATGTTTGACACTACTACTCTGTGTCAAATTTTGATAACGTTTGCCAGCAGGCTCAAAACATACTACTTCAACTCATGTGCATGTACCCATACACACCCACTGTGATTGCAGAAGTTTCATTTCCTTAGGGAACAAGACTGAAAACAAAAGGCAAAAATAAAGAACTCAGAATTGTGCAACATGCCACATAGATTCTAACAAGTGAATAGATTTAGTGTTTGGTCTCCCCTGCAAATTCTACAGGTAAAATGCAGCATGAGCCACACTGCCTCTTGGACTTAAATGCAGTTAATGTTGATATCATTGTTTGCTATTAGTCACTTGTGTAATTTTGGACATATTCTCCTCTCCCGTTTCCCCTTTTGCCTGCTTAGACAAAGTTTGGTCAGGCAGGAGCACTTTCTTCATGCCTTAAAGTGCTTAGCCTGCTTCTGCCCACAAGAGACTGAAAATCAATTCAGATATGTAGTGCTGCATCTCTCTAGTTGATTGCTATATGAATAACCAGAACAGACACAACATCTGAGGACTTCAGTAACCAGTATAGCAGTGAAGAGAGATGGTCACAGCTAGATTTTTGAAATCTGTCTGCAGATCAAAGGAAATTTGTTCATTGACTTTGTGGACAATTTTAAACAGGGATTTTTTTTTTTCTGGATCATTTAAAAGCAGGAAACAAACAAACAAACAAATAATAAATTGTTTCTTATGAAGAATGAGTCTAAGTTAGTAGTTGCTTCTACTCTTAACCACTCTTCTTAAGGATCCTTTTGTTAAGCAGCCATTTCTTCATCTATTTAGAAAATGTGAGAATCCTGTGAGTGAATGATGCTCTTGCTTATTACTTCTCCTTTTTCTAAATGGAAAATGAAAACAACATTGAGAAATTATGTCTAGTTTTGATGTTGCTGGTGGTGCAAGTGCAGACAGCTGTAGTAGAGATTTTTAAGTGAGTTAAAAAGAGTTATAAAAGCCTGGCTTGTGCTGCACCTTACTGTAAACAGCTCAAGGGAGGGGCTCCTCAATAAGATAGTAAGCCTACACCACACCCTGCGTTCAGTTACTTGAGAAACAGTGACAGGTTTTCATTCACACTGCCCACCTGACATGCTGTTTACTTCTGCTTTCCTTTCAGTACAGTTAGTCTGTACTGAATGATGGATTAAGTTTAATGGCTATAAATAAGCATCCTAAGTTGTTAAAAAGCCATCCATGGCTTAACTGTAACTGGGATGGTCTCATTGGGCATGAAAATTATGTGCTGTGCTTTGAACTAATATAATGATGATCCCCCCCCAATCCTGTGCAAATTTTGAGGAACAGTGAAACTTGAGCTTAGATGTCTACCACTCTCAGTTGTCATTAAATCAGTACTAAGTTTTGTAATGGCAAAGCCACCTCCTCCCCCCAGTTACTTTTAGATTTTCTTCACACACAGTATATTTACAAAGGTCTGCTTCACTTTCATGCACTATTCTAGGAATTTCCAGTACTCAAACTTCTGATAAATTTTTCTACCTGTTTGATAACTGATCAGAATTTGTTCTTGATCCATAGAAGGAACTTTAAGAAAAAACTTTGACAGCAAGATATGCTTATTACTTGGAGTATCAATTAGCAAAATACTTTAAAAATACCAACACCTATGCAAATCAGCCTGAAACAGTAGTGATGAGTACAGTTAAGCTGATGAATAGAGGTTGGAATAGTACAGAAAAGCAAACACTTTGTCTGTGCTAGGAATGTGAGAACTGTCATTGAACAATGCATTAATGCTCTTTCATTTCAACCTAGAACTTTGTATTTATATGATACATTGTGTACTTCAAGCAAGATGTTAAGAGAAAGAAAAAAGTTTTTACTTATTGCTTAAGCAATTACTTCTATAATGTGTTTTTGTAGACTTTATAATACAATATTTTATACTCAGACTGCAGCTTAGAAAAAAACAACACCCAAGTAGCTGGAATTCAACCTTGTCATGAATGCAACAGTACTGTCACAAAACATGATCTGTTTAGATTCCCTAGGTGGAAAGAAATTTTACTTTGAGGGTTAATTCTAATCCCACTTGTTTTGTTTGTTTGTTTACTTGTTTGTTTAATGAGTTGTGATGAACTGTAAAGCAGTGTATTGTGCAAATTTTGTGCAACTGTTAGAACACTGTTTTGCAAGATTGGGTAATTCCTTATATATTGAAGATCAGAGCAAAAGCATCAGGAAACTGGTGTCAAAGAAGGCATTTAAAAACAGAAGATTAAACAAACAGCAATAAAACCAAATAAAGTGGCTTTGGGAGTCATATGCCTTCCTTGACAGTTTCTGTAACTTAGATAAATGATATTTACACAGACAGTTTTATGTGGAGCAGAGAAGACTCTTTCAGGTTCTGGGCAGGCTGAGATAGATATAATGTATTTTTAGAATAAATCCTTACAACAGAGATAAATGAACTTACTATATAAAAAGCTTCAGATGATGAATAAAGGAAATAACAAAATAGAATATATCACCGACTCAAAAAAAAATACATGGAGATTTATCCTTTCTTATCAGTGCATTTATGAACAAAATTAATTTACTGAGCTTTACACATTTATAAAATCCAGCTTGTAGCCTCCTGCCATTCATTAAACATTCCTTATTAGACCTACTACATCTCTTAAAATGACTCATGCACTTGTATGTAGAATTTCAGTAACATCCTGGTTGCTAGGGGACATGTGATCACTCTGACATATAAAGTATCTGCTAGAAATAGTTTTTAACTATATAAGGAACAAATCTGTAGGGTTTTTTATTAAATAAATATTTCTGTCATTAGTTAATTATGCAAAACAGGATGCTATTTTAAGCCTTCAAATACATTTTGAGTATATTCAAATATATTTCAAGTATATTTTGAATATTGTACACAATTCCTAGTTAATAAATATGACTTTTTTTTTTCTTCCATTTCCTTAAACTTTTTATTTCTGCCATATGTGAGTGATACAGTATTTTTACACTGGGTGATTTTCCTTGACTTACTTTTTTCCCCACTGGCCTACTCTGTCTACATTGTTCCTTGCCCATAACTAGTTTTTATCTTTATTTCAAGACCAGCACATAAGCATTACCCTGTGTTTGCATATGGCTTTTAATATGTGGTTTTATGTCTTCATCTTAGAACTAAAGCCTTGCTTATGCACTTGGCATTATGCTTGTCCCTGCATGAAATGCTTTCTTTCAGAAAACAGCAAGAATTGCAGGACTGATCAATTCTCCATTAGTGCAGCCTTCTCCAGAATTTATGTTCATGGATCCTGTGACATAACCACTTTAAGACCAGAGCTTTTTCTGTCACACTGCTATTTAATTTTAAATTGTGTCCTGAAATAATATGTTAAAGGAACATTAAACCTGTGAAGTGCTCCCTAAATTTATACAAATCCTTACCTCAGTCTCTAGGTGAACATGCATCATTAGACCTAGATAAGAACGTGTTAACTCTGCAGGATTCCTACCTGATGGCTGTGCCTTCAGCACACACGATAATCAACACTCTCTAATTGGTAAATGGACTATGATGTGATGGAGGAAACTAGCTAAAAGGAAGATAACAAGTGGCACTGAAAGGGAAAGTGCTCTGTTACCAGAGCATGACTGGTGGAGCTCTTCAGGGCTGAGTCTTTAAACAATTTTTGTTTTATCATTTTATAAGTTTAGTCTGTAGAGAAAAGTGCATGGTGATTAATTTGCCAATAGCAAAAAAATATGTCTATTGTTAATAGAGAAGAAAGCTGCAAGGTTTGGTAAGAAATGAATGACTGTAAGGACTGCAATAATGTATAAGGGATAAAATTTGATAGTGTGAAGTGCAAATACAATGCAGGACTAAGAGCTGCTGTTGTTAGCTCACTGACTGGAAACAGCTGTGGTGGGGACAACTGCAGAGAGTGGTTGATCACAGTGATTTATGACTCACCAGTATGATATGGCTGCGGAAAAGACAAGTGCACTAGATGAAATTGGTTACAGTAGTGCCAGAAAGAAGTTGTACTATTTGATGTGCAACAGATTCCTCATCTATGATAGTCATTGGCATCCAAGCTCAATGAGATGAATTCAGTGTGCAACACACACTAAGAAATGTTACAGAATGAGGTGCTCCATTTTTATGCTATATTCTATCTATCATAAAATCTTTGTTCCTTTAGCTGAATATATGAAAATCTGTTCTAAAGGAAGATTAGCACAAGAACAGACACAATCTGTCCATGAATAAATTCAGATTGAGCATTAGAAATTTTCTGGCAAAATGAGTGAAATCTAGAGATGGCTGGGTTGTGGCTTCTCTTACTCTGGGCAAGCAATACAATAAGCTTTAAGACAAATTTTGAGCATTAGGAAAAAGATTAGAGTATGTGGTTGGCTGCAATTGCAGGAAATTAGATTTTGTGACCCATAGCATAATTTAGGTCTGATTGTTGTACGGTCTTATGAACAGTTTGCAATTTTCTGCAGCATGTTGCTCTGTGAATTATTTACAGCTTATTGCAGTCTGTACTGAGTTCAGAATAATTAGCTTCCTTTTTGCAATTTCTGTTGCTATTACTTACTTAATTTTATTAAGGATTGAAAGAAAGACTGTTCATGTTGTATGCATATAATACCAAAGTACTAAGAGTAAAAGCCAGACAAATAAATGAGGTAATGTTGGGTATCCAGTCTCAGATACCTACAATCTGATCTTCCAAGTATTTAAAAATATATATTCAAATCTTACTTATCACCAAATTTAATTGAAGAAACTCAGCTCTGCTGCAAGTCAGACCACAGCTGCCTTTTTTGTATGTGTCCTGATTGATACTTAGACTGAGGAACTGTATTGAAGAAGCAAATTTATAGAAAATTCTCTGTTGTGTTCTATAACATTAGCTTAAGCTGTAGCAAAAGATCCATTGCTTTGCACCTGAGCTGTTCCTAGCAAGTAGAGGTGTTTATCCAAGCAGTGTTTTAGCTCAAGGTGACTGTTAAAACGGTTGAAACTGAAATGGTGCTGATACGCAGCTTATGCAAAATATTTAACTGTACAACATGGTTGAATTGACACCATTCTTTTTTAGATGCTCTGCCCGTCATGGTTGTTATCCCCCAGAGCTTTGGTTTAGAGGAGAACCCCGCCAGGCTCTAATTCCACTGTGCAACACCTCAGTGGTAGGGCCAGTCTGAGGCGTTTCAGTCTTTCCTATCCAGCACAGACTACTCCAGTGCTGCACCTCACATCCCCTGCCTTGTAACTGCCACTGGTGGTGGGGCCGTGTTGTGAACCAAGTCACTCAACCAATCTGACCTATTTGTGCATGTTTTCTTTCTTTCTAACTCAAGTCAGTTAAATCATCCAGTTCACAGAATGACTCACAAAGTGTTGCTCTGGCTTAATCTAGAAGGGGGGCATGCCCTACCACCTGAATGCAGGAGTAAGCAACCTGAAGAGCTCATTAAGCCACTGTATCATAGAACAAGGACTTCTGTGTATGTCTGTGTTGGACACCAAAAGTGTGACCACTGCTTGGTGAAAAGAATTCAACTGTGAATCCATGTGTGGTAAAAGTAACTGTATTCATTACAAAGTTATCAAATGAAACAAATTTTAATCAGTGCAGGCAAATCCACACCATCATCCTGGTGAACTTAACAAGGCATGACTGATTATTTGTCCCATAGTATGGTTTACAGGTTGATCCCATGAGATTGTCATTAAGCTCAGACAATACAATGTACTTGCTTTTAATTTTACTATAGGCAATAGTTCCATTAAAGCAGCTGAAATCTACAGAAATATCCAGCCAGTGGCAAACAGCAGCATGAAAAATTTCAGCCTAAATCATTGGCATACACTATTTTTACACAGGAGATAATAGAAATTTATAAGGATAACAACACTGACAAGATGGTTTTTTTTTTAAAAAAAAGGCAGGAATATTGTTTTTAAGCTGTCATTTTACCCTGTCCTTCAATGATCTGCTTTGATTTTGACACAGCTCATATAAGAGCTATTAAAATCTGAGAAATTATACATATTTTTAAAGTGTGCTTCTGGGAAATCTTCATGCCTGTCAGGTACTGATTTTGTAAAACTTGACAAAAAAAAGAGAGTATTAATCTCATCACCAGCTACCAGTTTCTTTAACTTTCTTTCTCAGTAATGTGCAAGGAGTTTCTATTTAGTCAGAATTCCTGAACAGTCAGACCTGAACTTTTCTCGCACTCGAAGGTGCTGCAGCTTGCACAGGTGCCTTTGAGAAGTGTTTTCTCTCAGATGTTTATTGAAGTCATGGGTTTAAGCTAGAACTTGTATGTTAATGAACTTCATGTTATGACATTCTATTATGCTCACCTGCCATACAGTTTCACTAAGGGAATCATTCTGCTTTTCCTACTGCTCCTTCAAAGTGAAGTTAAAAGATTATAAAAAGTAACTGGAAATTTTAGCAGATGGGTTAATTATAATCAAACAATTATATATCTTTTTGCATTTGCTTCTCATAACTATCACGTAAGACATAAGTGTCCATATTCAGCTCTACCTGGTGTTGAACAGTGAGCAGTAAATGTAGTACTTCAAGTTACCTTCATTAAAGAAACTGGGAATGACTTCTTAAGGATGAATCAGTGCTGTGATCTTTTTTATTCTGTCAGTTTAAATATTGCTCACCAGCTTGCTTGCTAACTCAACTATGGCCTTATATTGAGTCCAAAAAAGGCACATATGACGGAGTGATTTCAAATTAGTTAATTAACTAACCTAACCTAACTCAATTGTAAGTACTGTATGCTGTCAACATTGTGACAAGTTTTTAGCTCAGTTATAGCCTAGGTTTATACTTTATAAAGTACTTGTTTCTGGTATGAAGTTGGGGAAAAACTTAAAGCAAGTAGATAGTGAAACATGAATTCTAAATGTGTTTTTAAAATCCTGAGTATCACCTGAAGTCCCATTCTCAATCCAGGCTTTTGTGTATAGGAATAACACTTGTACTTTAAATAGTATATCCATGGGATGAAAAGTTATTTCCCTCTTATTCTATGTAAAACTGCAGACAAGCCTTCCTATAAAGGGAAAATATATCCAGTAAGGCAAGTGTCATTGAAAATTCACATTTCTTTAACAGATAGACTCTTCTTTTCACGTTGTATGGCACCTGATGAGTAAGACTAGACATTTTGTAAAGAAATTGTACAATTGAGAAGTATATTAAAGTCATTGAACAACCTAGTTGTGGAGTAAAGTTTTGTGCTGCATCCATCACTGAGTATGGAATACAAAAGCACATTTCTTACTGAAAGAGTTCCCAGGCATTGGTTCACCTAATGCACATTTTTTCCTACTAAAAATGTTGCTTTTGTTTCAGGTTTTTTTTGTCATGCTCTCCTTCTCCTGTCAGAGTAGTAATTTAATTGCTGTCTTTTAATTCTCAAATGTGTCCCTTGCGATCTAACCAAAGAAATGATATACTCTTTAGAGAAGGAAACAACATCACAGCAGAGGAGTAGGAAGAAACTACATGGCCTTTCTGCTGTGAGGTGGTATGCCATGTGTGCCTAATGGGAAACTGCAGCCTTCTTCCTCAGTCCATGCCTAAAAAATTCTTTACTTTGTAATTTCCATGATTCACTGGTTACTTTAAGCTGATCCACCTATGCATATAAGTAATGCTTGTAACTGAAATTTTCAACTAAAAAATCAGCCTTACACTCTATCCTACTATCTAGGTTGACCTACTATCTAGGGCATCCTGATTTCTGCACCGATATTATATACAAGCATCCACATGAAAGACCAGGGATGTGGACCTCTACCCAGCTCTTGGTGGAACAGTGTAACCAGTTGGGTGCATCTTTTGCTGGATGCATGTGAGTGCACAGGCATGAATATTATTTTCTTACACAATGTCAAAAACAAAGACAAGAACATTATCTTCCTATTTTGATCTACTTTCACCTTCACAAGAAAAAAATTAATGTATATATTTGTCACAGAAAAAAGTACCCATTTTAGTAAGAGCCTAAGTTGTATAGCATTCAATATTTAATTACTTATTCAATAGGCAACCTCCACTATGTCCCTTTCAGCAGCAGTGCAAAGGAGTAATAACTTTAAAGAAGCAATTTTCAGAGATTACTATAGATAAGTGCATAGAGTTTCAGATGCAATCAGCAGTGTTTCTGAGCTTTGCAGTGATTGATTAAAGAAGCTCTGTTACTCAGCATTGACCCAAACAGGAATAAATATCCTCAGGCTCAGAAGAGATCTTAAGTAGACCTTCCATTTACAGCATGAGTACATGTTGGAACTAAAATGGGAAGGGAGGAAAAGAACAAAAAGTTCTGTAAAGAAATGTCAAAAGCCATTAGAGAAAGAGCTATTAAAAAGGAAACTGTAACATATGGCAAAATGGTCAGGGACTGCTATGTAAAGAGAAATATTCAGCTATTAAATGAAACTGACTGATTACATCTTAAAAGCAGTAGAAATTCAAAATTTATGAGACTTGTCTGTGAGGTGTTTTTGCTCTGTTTAAAAGCTGTTGTGTATAACAGTTACCAAAGCATGAACATTTGTTACTTATCTGAATTCAATTTTTATTTTTAACTGGAAAAAAAAAAAAGAAAAAAACAACAACAACATTGTTCATATATTGAATGTAGGCAATATCTGTTTTTTTGTTTGTTTGTTTGTTTGTTTGTTTTAAGCTGAAAAATATATATAAAAACAGTTGAGCAGGTCTACCATTTTAATGAATTGGATTAAAAATACTAGAAACACCATGTGGTTTAGTAAATAAGAGAACATATTAATTAAATGGATGGTTGACATGAGAATGATCACTTTTAGTCATATCACCTTAATGAGGTCATTTTACAGTTGATAACTCAAACCATTTAATACTGGATTAATTGATTTTTCTTTTCTTGAAGTTACTACTAAACAACATTCTTCTCTATTGAATCTAGTTAAATCTTTCTATATCCATCCTTATATCTCTATTTTATGTAAAAATGGCCTCTCTGAAAACTTACTATGTGGCAAGTTTTTAAGAACTGAAAAATTCTAAATGGCTTAAAATGCAAAATGTTTTTATGAACCTGGACCTACATCCTTGATTTTAGAAATGCTTTCTCTAGTAGAGAAGCAAGCACACAAGTTTATTCAATCACACAGTATAGTAAGAGAGAATTTGACATGACAGTTCCTCTTAACCAAAATAGTCTTAGCATAATGCAAAGGGTAAACAACAAGGCTCATTTCAAAATGAAGTATGAAGTGCCCATTAGGCACTTAATTCCTGTAGACTCTTTAGAAAATTCAGTTACAAAGAGTATCTAGTCAGGCATATGATGTTTTCTATGTAGCATAACATCATCTGTTGGTGTTTGACCTAGTTCTTAATCTCATATACTATGCATTTGATATATTAAAAATAGGTTGATATATAGCTATGATTAATTGCATTGCAATTGTGGAACAAATACAAGCACTGATTTTTAATTGTTTTTTGAAATTATTCCTAGATATTGCCACATGTTTAATTTTGTATTCTGTCATGATCCATGTTTACAAATTATTTAGTCTGTAGATAAGAATCAACATATAATGACAAAAAGCGTAAAAATAAAAATGTAAAGAAGTAAGTTTCTAGTATATTTTTCTTAGTTCTGATGTCTGTTTTGTATTACTGTTTTAAAGGTGCTTAGTATATATTGTCAGGGGAATAACAACTCCTGTTTTACTGAAAGAAATGAGTTATTTACAGTAGTAGCTTAAATGCTTGTTTTTCTAGAAAGCACATACACCCCATTGGATGGATTAGAAGTGATGTTTTGCAATACAGTGGTTGCACAAAGAAAATAATCTTATTAATTTTGTCAATATTTTCATGATTTTGGTCTAAGTGGCATGTGACTGGTAAGATACAAGACTGCTTTGTTCTTCTCAAGACTCGTCCACATCATTGGATGGAGAGAATAGCTTGTCCTGTTGGAAGATTATGTCTTCACCTCATCTTCAGCTTAGTGAAAGGGTAAGGAGCAAAGTTGGACAAGCAGTGTAGGCAACAGATGCCTCAGCTGTGTTGGCCATGCCACATTGAGCAAAACTGATGAAATTTCTTTCCAAACTGACTCTTGGACTTGGAAGAAATGAATTGGAGTAAAAAATCTATCAACACACCTGCGATGTGCAGCATTGCATCCCTTGAGACATGCAAAGTAAAGGATTTACAGAGTATTTACAGTGATGCAGGAGTCTCAGGTAGTGAAGGCATTTAGAGTATATGTCATTCACTGCATGGTGCTCTCACACACAAATAAATGGAACCAGACAGCTTAAACATTTAAGGAACAGTTTCTGGGAAATTACAAGGAAAATCAATTGGAAAAAAAATCAGGAAAATATATATTTACTAATCTAACTAAAAAGTCCAACGTGAATTAGGTAAGGGCAATAATGCCCAAACTGCTGCCCAGTAGGAGCAACTCAATCTTCGGTGCAATTCAATACTTCAAGAAGTTCTTGAAAAACTTTCCAAGCTCATGGACGTGAGAAATGACACCCACAATAGAATGATCCCTTGGGTAGAACTGGGGTTGCACAACAACAACAACAACAAAAAGGTGAGCTTTCTTCTTGGTTAAACTTTTGCAGAACAAGAATTCTCATATTGGAAATTTCTCAGACATGACCTGAAATGAATGCATTTCCGAGAGTAGTCTTTTATACTCAGACAACACTGGGTGGCGTTGTGCAATTTATAACATTAATAATTATTAGAATTTATCCAGATTTTTAAAACGTTTATCGTCTTCTACTCCTCCAGGCCCTAGATTGTAAAAAAGTTGGGAGTAACTCACTGCCAGCTTGGACACACACTTGCGCTGCAGTTACAGCTCCTGAACACACAGATGGATGTGATTACATTATTGCTACCTCTCAAAGGAAGTGTTTATGTCTTTGTGCATAATTAGCTCCACTGAGAAGTCCTGAGAAGGAAAAGGCTTGGTTATCTTGTTAGACTTGTGGTTCAGCAGGGTTGGAGGTAGTGAGATAGAAGAGAGGGTTTTTCACTTAGTCATAAGCTGTACTGGAGGCAAGTAAAATCATTAGTACCGACTGGCTGAGTATGGGATTCCATTACCAGCAGAAAAGAAGAGATCCAAAACCTGACAGGGGTTTCAGAGAAATGCTGCTGGGTGGAAATTCCACCCCGTCCTGAAATCTGGCCCTGAGGGAACATGAAAGAGAAATAAATTTCTGTGCAGAGAAACAACACCCATACATCAAATGACACAACTAGACAGAGATTTGAATGAGATTCCTGATTGTATTGAAATTTGTTTTCCTTTCAGTTATTCAGTGCTTTATAGTTTCTAGCAGGTAACATTTATTATGAAATGCTACTGAAGAGACACATAAGCAAGGACAGTGTAAACACTTACCTGTATTTAAGGAAATCAGTTGATAATCTAGATAATTCAAAAGAAAAACTGAAATACAAATAAAATGTGTTGACTTACTGCCTTATACTGTCCCTGTTATCTCTCTGTATTCACCTCATTAAATTTTAATGTTTGAGACTTCTGTTCAATGTTCTGTCATTCTGTTCAATGTGAGCAAGTCTGCTCACCTATACAGGAATTTAATGTAAGTACATTAAAATTTCTTTCTACAAGACTAACAAAATAAGGATATGCACTTCGCAGGTATGACATGATAAAGCCACTGTATCATTATTACTGTGCTGTATTTATTTGCAGTTAAACCTGGTCTGTACATTCTCTTATAGCTCTCCTACCTATTTATGCTTAGATGGCTGAGAGTATAAACACATTACTGTATTTATCTTTTAAAAATCTGACATAAAACTGAAGAATCAGTCTTCTATATAAACCCATCTGCTCCCCTGACATAGTTATACAATACTAAAGTCTACAGGTGTTTCACTGATATTTTTTGAATCTTGTTTAGCTTAAAGTGAAATGCTAATAAATGCGTGTATGAACATATATATGTATATGTAAAGAAAGACATTTAGATGGCATTTTATTCTATCTTATATCACTTTGAATATTACAAAGCCACAAGGATTTTAATTGAGTTGCTGTTGATTACAAGTTAATTAGTATCATAATAAAAAAGAGAAAAATAAGCAAGAGTGCTGATCATAATGGATTAAAAGTGTTTGCATATCCACACCAAAAAGTTTCAAAAATCCTTAAGTGGATGAAATCACAGTATTTAAAACTTTAAATCTTTATCTGCACTTTGTTTCCAAAAGTGCCAGTCACTCTGGGTATTTCAGTTTTCTGTACACTTGGTTTGTAAATCCAGATCTCTGGGGGGTGCCCGTTAGTGACTACATTGATTATTCGTAGTGCTAACTACTGCTGTGCATCAGGTCCTAGATATTTTGATCTGAATCTGTCAAAATGGCATTTAAATTCAAAGAGCTCATAAAAACTCGCAGCCCCTTTTTTATTTATTAAGTACTTTTCCAGTCAACTCTGTGAGATCTGTTTAAATTAGCAGCCCAGGTCTTAGCGGTAAAAGCTGGGCTGTAACATTCTGACTACTCAGGATGGTTAGGTTGCCTTCAAGATCATTTTCAGCACCTGAAGCCCTGTAAGCCCTTTTTTTCTCTCCTGTGTGCACCTTATCTTTCTATCCTGTCCCTCAACTGGCTCTCCTTTGAAGCAGTCTTGGTCCTCACCCTGGTATTGTATTTCCTAGGTGCAGCATGTGAAGTGCAGAAGGATATGAAATCAGGGACAGCAAGCTGTGGAGCTACTTCTAGTTGGTTTCCTGTGCTCAACCCTTTGACACACAGGAAAGCTGCAAACACACATAGAAGAGGAGGGGCTAGTGGAAAAGCAACACAACTGACTTCCAGCCCCAGCATGAAGGAAAATTCCTGGGGATTACATTCAGAGCCTTTTAACGTGGATGGTTAGAAGGCCTGCGTTTAAGGGCATCCTATCATATCTCAGAAATGATATTCTCACCAATTTCACATAGACATGGGAGCAATGAACACTGCATAGCCTAAATACTGTTAAAAACTGCATACCTAAGATAACAAAGCAGTCTTCTGAGAATTTATTTTTTAGATGTTAAAGTCTGAGCTATTTTCATTAATTAATCTTCATCATTTTCATTAAGGAAAAAAATGTTTAATTTGGACATTAAATACGATGAAGATTTGGCTTTGAAAATTGAATAAGTAACAAGGAGTCATCACCCAACAATAAGTAAATAATAAATGAAATCTGCTAAATACCACAAGTTACCTGTTGCTCTCTGCACATTGCTTTTTTTCATGTCAGTCACGTACAAGCAGTTATCCTGGCACCATGTGTTTGAACCTTGGTAACTGACTCAAACAGAGTGGGAAGGATTTTAACTTTTCAAAAATCAGCAGGTGGAAAGTGAGTTGGTAAAAATGACAGTTGACTGAAAAAAAGCAGCTGCCTACTCTTTACCCAAATGCTCTTCGGAGCAGTTGAAAGTGAAAGATTTAACACTAAAAGATGGAGCTTGCTTTACTTCGTGCTATATCATCACATCCAGCAGCATTAACAGCATACGAACGACAAGCAGATTATCTTCTTCACAGAACGTGCAAAAGACTTGCAACCCATTCTGCATCAGATAGGTTTTAACACAGTAACTGCTCTAAGCGGAGGATCTCTCAAAACGTAGCTTTTGTTCTGCAATTAGCTTACGGTTTTTCAAGCAGGAAATCAGCATCAGAGGTGGTGGTTTTTCTGCAGCTAACAAAACAAACGTAGGAATTGTTTGATCTTTGCAGGTTTTGAAACGGATATTTTTGTGCACAGTCAATGGAGAGAGTTAAGTATCTCTGCAGCTACCTGAAATTATCTCATAAAACTACAAGTAAATGGATGCAGAAACTACTGAAACAAGAGCTTATTCACATTCCAGTAATTTTGTTTGCCTATTTGCCTATTTTGAGAGCTTAAATATTTATGAAAGATGGAAAACAAATAGAAGAAATAATATGCTTGCATGATAATATGCAAATAAGTTTGTTTCTTCTAAAACATGAAGGAGGGAAGTTTTGCTTTCCAGGGGGTTACAGGATGTAGGCTATTTAAAAAAATATCTGACTGGTAAAGGGAAAAGGGGAAGATCAGTCTGGCAGCTGTGACACTGGAACTGATGGAACCCATTCTTCCACTGGATAAATTTTCTCTGACACTATGTGCAATTTATAGTCTATTTCTATTTGAAATTTTTCTTTTTTACTTTTCCTTTCTGACAAAAATAGTTACAAATACCACAATCTTAAAGGTGCATCTTTTTTTTTTTATTATTTTGCTGCATTCCTTTATTTTTTATTGTTGAAGGAAAAATGGATTGTAAACGTTTACTTGAAAAACATAAGGTACTCACAAAATATTGTAGCAATTTAAGAGTAAATTAAAATTGGATGGAGCGTGGGAAGCTAAAATGACATGTAGCATTTTTACCTTGACAGCCTTTCACTGGAGGTGGAACAGCAAAAGATCTTGACACGTCTTGACACCTTCAAGTGGAAGGCAGGTAATTTATTTCAGGTGCAGTAAGAATCTAAACATAACATAGTCATGAGACCAAAAAAAATAATGGATGAACTTCAACATTTCCTAAATGAGTGCTGATTTTGTGTATTTTTAGAAGCAAACTTCTAAAATCAAAATACATTTTAAAATATCATGTAAATAACTTACATGTAAAAACAGTTAGGTGTAATTAATTAGAACTAGTTTGCCTAGTAGTGTAAAACTGGGAAAAATATGTTCATTATGGGAATTTGGAAAATGGAGATTTTTGGAAATGTCAAATGAAAAACAGTGCAAAGTTCCAGACACCAAAAAGAACAGAGAAAATTTAAGTATAGAGCAGTAGGTTCGTATTTACCACTTTTGTTAGGTGTCTGAAGTAACTTTACGTTTTTTTCTTCTGAATTGCTGCCTTCTCTTTAGTTCTCATTCTCAGTGCATTTAGTGTATTTCATTCATCTTTTAAGTTTTCTTCTAAAATAATTGAAAATAATCAATGAATTGATCCTGCAAAATTAATAGTTTTACTACCTGGAATTTTGAGTTTTTATGCTTAAGTGAGGCTGTTGACTGCATTAATATTAACTATGATTAGTTTTCAGTTATCTAAGTTGATGAGAAATGAGACAGTAGTTAAAACATACATAATAGAGTACTTAAGTAATAAAGCTAGAAGAACACAGAGTGAGATGCAGAGATGAAACTACTAACCATTGAACACTTAGCTGTGAAGTGCAGACATTTTCAAAAGCCTGGAAGTTCACACATACATGGATATGAGCTAGGGAAGCTGCATAGCTGTAGTCCATTGGGATTGCTTTGAAGCCATAAATCCTATCCCCCAGGCTGGGTTACACAGGACCACACCAGGCATACCCACGCTGTAGCCTGTAGAGATCCTGTTCCAATACTTGCACACGGAAAGGAGACCTGAGCTCCTCTGCACTCGTAACATGCTTAGTCTGTAAAAAGGGATTAAGATCCACCCACAAATAATAGAAAGGTATCTATATGTGTAAGAGGTTTCAGTATTGTGGCTTTGTAGGCAATAAGACTACTTGTAACTTCATTCACATATAACCTTTATGACAGTGACATATCAGTGCTATTTATAAAAGTAACTGTAATGATAATAAGAGTAACAAATGTGACCTCACTACTGCCACCTACAATAATGCTGTGTGCTTTTAGTGCTCTGCTTAGATAACAGAATTTCTGTTTAAAAACTCTGATTTATTTTTTTTTTTGAGAAAAAAATACTGATTTTCTCTAAAAGTTTGTCAGTAAACTATTCAGATCCAAAAATGAGAGATAAAGAAGTTATCCTGCTGGCTCTTAAAACAGCTACCACCATCTAAATTGAGGTCTGTCTGGATTTTTCTCCATTATACTTACTAACCAGTCCTGACTTGTGAAAATGTACTTGTGTTGGCTAAATTATTTGAAGGTATGCTCTACAATATGAGCTGGACTCAACAACCATTAGAAGTCTTTGTCTGTTACAAACATAATAGGATGAGGCCCTATAGAAGAAATGTATGTCTAAGTCACACAGTACCACTGTTTTTACCCAGTTTGAATTACTGATACGTTATAAAAAGTAGGTTGCATAGGTCAGTGGGTGGTGAGTGGGATTGAATTTCAAGAGACCTGGATTCTGTTTTTAGCTTAGCTATTGACTGTCCTAGACAAGCCAACTTATTGATCTGTGCCTTTTCTACGTGAATACATGTTGCCTTCTTCATTTGGACTCCAGGGTTTTCTTAGTATGTCCTGTCTCTTACTGGATTTGTGTAGCATCTAGCATAAGTAGGCTAAAATGCTAGCTAAGTCCAGAAGGCACAAATAAACGTTTAAAAGGAAAGAGAAGGGAAAATAATGAAGTAATGAAAATAAAAATATTCTTGTTCATACAGAATTATCTTGTCTACCTGAGGAGGAAAAAAGAAAAAAAAAAAAAAAAAGTGGATTTGTATAAAGAAATCAGACTAAAAAAATGCCAGAGATGAAAAGAATGGAACATGAGTAGGGGGAATATATTAAGTAAACACACAATATACTTATCTACTCACCTTTAAACATTTAGTAGAGAGAGCATTTTACAGATGGAGGTTTAAGAGCAGCCCAGCACCACACAGTAGAAGGACAGGGTCCAGATTTCCCATCCCAGACACTGGGATATAACAACCCTAAAACAAACAACTGGCTATGTAAGGGATGAACATGGAATGACTAGGGGGGGAAACTGAGGAAGAAAAGCCTGTGTTTGCTCTTCAAAGTAAGTCTGTTTGAAACTCCACATCAGGTTGTTTCTAGGTCAAAGGGTGTGTTTTGATTACAGATATGCACTACAGAGCCCTCCAGTGACATGTACCTACCTATGCACCATACGAACCTCAGTAACAGTGGCAACATCAAGAATATTATTTACAGAATTTGTTTCTTCAAACACTGTGGTATGTTAAAATAACTTATTTCTGCCTTGCTGCATGCACAAATACCCCATTCCATGGCAGAAAGAGAATGGGGTTAAAAAAGGGAACCTGTAGCTTCTGTTCTCTGCTGTATTCCAATCCTCCTTTGAATTTGCAGATGAAATTTAGTTACAGCTTTATCCACCTTGAACACTACTGTAGATTCAACAACATGAGCCTCAAGCCTGCAGTGAGGCTGTTTCCTAAGACTGTATTGCAAAATGATATAGTGATCATTGTAGCTAACGATATGTTACATTTGTAAATTATTTAAATTCTAAGACAATTGTGAAAGTGGTTTGGGACAACTGATCTGTAATGAAGAAAAATACTTCTGTTACATTCCAATCTGCTAGTACCCTTCAAACTGATTTGAAAAACCAAAGGATACTAATTGTGTAGGCACAGCTTTAAGCCTAAAAACCTTTTTATGCAAGAAATTAAGTCTTCATCAGGAAAATAACTGTTGAAATCTTAATATCTTTCAATGACAACCGCATTTGAAGAGCAATTTTATAGCATAATGATCCTTGTTGCATAATTTGGACAGGCTTTTGTTCTAATTTTAATTTCCCATACACAGCTTGCTTTACCATCTCTCCTTCCCACACTGAAAAGGAAAGATCAAAAGTCAGGAGAGCAAACATCAAGATTTGTGTCTGGAGCTAAACTTCTGAAGATTTCAGAATAGCTCCTGCTTCAAATATGCCATGGCATATCTGACTAAAGCCTTGGGTGCCTAATAAAAGACTTGGGCAACTGCATTTCATCTGAGATCCCATTTCAGGCACAAGTGTAAAAAAGCAACCTGTAAAACCCCCACTCGGCTTCCACTCAGGGCTAGAAGTATCTAAAATTCCTGCTCTTTGAATTTTATATTCTTAAGGCATCTAGAATATGAACATGTCCAGAACGCATGCCAGAAAAGAGGTAATCTTTTTCCTTTCTACTTAACCTAATATCAAAGGTTGTCTGACATCTTGAAATTAGTTCCTTAATCTAAACCCTCTTCCAGTAGTGTTCTGATGGGCTTCCTCACAATAGGCCTACAGGACTGGGTAGCCAATAAAATAGATTATAAGATTCTTGTTTTATTATCAGTGTAACTGCAGGAGAGTTCATACCCATCTTTCATGCAATTTCCTAGTAGTTACAGCATTTCCCAAGGAATGGAATTTTTATTTTTTTTGTGTTCGACGAGTGAACCACATATTGTTCTCCCATTAGAAAGCCTGTCTATCTACCAGATATTAGTCTATGATGATGAAGTAAGGGAAGTGGAAAGAAAGGAGACTTTCCACTACTTCTAATAAAGATACAGCAGAGGGAAGGAAAAAAGAAGATAAATTCAGTGAGTCAGAAAAAAATAAAAAATAATAAAAAAAAAAAAGTAAGTGCAACAATATGACTCATTCAACAAGTTAGTATCAGGATACTCTGGCTGCCACCCCCGCACCAAAATAGTTCTTTTAATTTGTACTGAACTCTTAGCTGGATAAAATAAATAAATAAATAAATAATAATAATAATAATAATAATAATAACAGTCTTTGGAACATAGAACCAATATTTTTTCTTATTTTCCTTCATGTTCTCTTTCCCTCCCACCCAGTCCCCATTCCAGTAGATAAATAAGAGCCTCTCTTCTACTGCTAACCTGGTGATTAGGGCATGTCAAGTGGTGAACAACAAGGATCTGAGCTCCCCTGAAGTAGAAAAAATAGCAATACATACTTTTAAGTTTCATAATTAGTGCTTTATTCAAAAGGATAGAAGCAATGGAAAAAAGAAAGCAATGTTCAATTGTTTGGAAAAAGTGATTAGGACACCTGCCTCTAAAAGAGTGGCCAGAGTTCCCTTTTTCTGCTCTAAACAAAGAGTTATGCTTCTTATGAAGTGCAAATGAACACAGACTTCTGGATTCCAGTCCAGACAAAGCACCTAAATGCTCCCAAGTTTTAGGGGCTGTTATTTTCCATTAGCTGCCAGGCCACCTGGACCAAGACAAAGGTTTAGAAGATATGCACAGCTGTAAGTACATACCACTAACTGTGGTTAAATATAGCTAGAAAGAGATTGGAATTCATGATAAGCAGATTGATTAAATGCACTTTTCAGAATATATTAAAAGAATAAATAGCATGTGTGAACAACCCAAAGTAAAAATGAAAATGCCTCCCAGTTTTCACTTTGCTAATTAAAGATATCCAGTGGTCCCTTTTAACCCACCATTTAAAATGATGCAAGTGTAAGTTCACATGCATCTATCAATTTTGGTGAATATCTAGAAGTGTTCCCAAAAGTAATTAACGTTGTGATACATTTTGGGGGGTGAGAAAGACAGACCTCAATTTAGATGATGGTAACTCTTTCAAGAGACAGCTGGATAACTTCTTTATTACTCATTTTTTAATAGATGAATTTATCTATCTTGCAATAGATGTTTTGAGAACTTGCTAGGGAAGTCTGCAGTCTTTACCAATACATGAAGAGGTGCAGCAGCAGCTAAGAACCAGATTTCCAAATAAGCTTGTATCTTTCCGAGATATAAATAAACAAAAGTATTTATGTACACTAGTAGCAGGGAAACTGTCATTATCCTACCTATATCCTTAGATTAGGTTTTCAGGTAATAGCTCTTTTAAGACCATCTGGTACAGGTGGAGAAAAAAATAAAAAAAAAAAAAAAAGGATAAGTCTTTAGGCACTTGGGCTCTTTTTCAAGCTTAAAATAAACACTGGGTAAAAAAGGTAAAAACAAACAAACAAGACAGTTGAAAACTACTTAAAATTGTCATTAAATATATGCATCACTTAGGCTACATTTTGCTTTGTATGTCTTGAAAGTAAAACCTAACCATAGAATTGCTATCCTGAATGAGAGTAACAAAGACTGTTACGAATATCTTCTCTGAGAAATGGAGTATCCTAGGAAAATTAAATGGAGTTAAAAGATTATTTACCTTGAGGCTAATTATCCTGAATTGCCTAGGATGTCAATAAATATTGAGCAGTGATTCTATCTACTGTAGGCTACTATTCACAGAACTACTAAAACTTTAAGTTTTACTGATAAACAAAACCATAATTTATAGGACAGTAATTTGAATTCTGGGAACTGTTTCCTGGGCTTTTGAATGTCTTATGCACTTTGGTCCTCCCTCAGAGTCCCTGTTGTAGTACATGTATATTAAGGTGGAAATGTGCATGATCAGCTTGTGTGTTAGCTTTAGACGTTTAATATTTCTGTTAAATATGTTAAATATTTAATCTGCAGAATGCAACTCCTACCTTTTCATTTTGATTCTTTTCTTTCTGGGTATCTGTCTTCTTTGATGTAAAGATATATACATATATAAAGACATAACTAGCAGAAATGCAACCTGAACAAAGTGTAGAGGACAACTGGGAATTGAAGTAAATAATTCCTAACTGAGAGATAAAACCAGGAAGAGGCAAGAATGAGGAAGGATATTCAGAATAAACTATACTAAAAGACAGACACTGAGGACATTAGCATGTAAATGTCCCTCATGCAGTTGATTTTCAGTTTCTCTGGGTGGTATGGTCCTGCATATCTTGCTGCCCTGAGCTCATTTGGTTGAAGAGGTAAGGTAGTACCAGTGTGAGGGATACTTACGCTCTTTCCCTCCGAGTTTTGAGTTTGTTCCGTTTGTTTGTATTTAGGAGTAAGTTCTGTTTTCCCTTCTCCTCATAATGTTACTAGCTTGTTGAAGAAGCTTGTTTCTGCTTTCTCTGGCTGAGTTTCTAGTTGTCTCAGCCACTGAATGTTCTGAGTGGTCACTGAAATTAGAAGGTTAGTAAACATTTGAGTTCTTTTTTAAAGCTCTCAGTTCTGGAGTAGCTTCCAAAGTTCACAAAGCCCTATACTAATTTCAGGTGGTTTTTGTTGTTGTTGTTGTTATTGTTTTTTAACTCCTAAAATGTAAACATTTACATGTAGTGAATAGTGAAAAAGGGTGTGTGTGTGTACAAACACATTTGTAAATTACATGTTGGATGTAAAATGACCTGTAAACCTGACCGACCTCATGACATGAGTTATAACATTTACTTCATTCAAGACAAGGTTTTCCCTGTAGCCTCTGAAAATTAGAATTATTTAAAATGTCAGAAGCTGGTAATGTCAATTCTTAGACAATTTTGCAGAAAAAAAAAAAAAAAAAAGTCTAATAGCTGTTTTTGCTTTATTTTTTTAGCTCAATTTTGAAAGAATGTAATAGATTGTTGGGATGCTAGAACTGGTTCCTAAATTAAATGCCTAATTCTTATTTGCAAAGTATTTTTCCGCCTCTGTCTCTAACTGTAAATAAAGCAGAAATGTGTTAAAATAGTCACCTAGAGGATATTAAAATACTTGATGTTTTTGGCAAAATACTTAAAGCCACAGTACTATCTAATGCAAAATATATATATATAAAAAAAAAAGACCTCCATCACTTTTTAGATTACAACAGAGAACCCTAAATGCAACACATACTATCATCATGTGTTTTTTCTTAGCGAATTCTGAATAGGAAAGATTTTACATGGAATTAAAAAATATTTATCAGATCACAGCTCCCTCTTGTGTAATTTGTCATTACTGCAGAAAACTAAGTCGGATGGTGATTACTTAAATTAAATTCTAAGATATCTACTTTATTTCTTGGAGATTTTCCCTGTTGTGGGACCCTTGAGGAATATTCATTTTTTATATCATCGCATCTACAGTCATACTGTGTTTGTATGTGTTAAAAATAAACTAATTTATATTCTATAATATTAAATTTGGGCTGTTTTACTCATTTATCTAATCTTTACTCAGGCCAGTAAATGAGTAAATGAGAAAGTAAAAATGAGTAAATGAGAAAAGTAAATGAGACTATTTTGTGTTTGATATATTTCACTAGAGTAATGTTAAAATTTGCAAGGATGGGGTCCTATATCTATTACTTTTACTCTTGTACTTCTTATCAGTGAAGTATCTTCAGGGTTTGGAATTTCTTATTGTCACATAAATGAAGCGCCAGGACAGTACTTACTTAGACTGCACTAAAACCACATTTACAGGACTATTAGATGTGCTCAAGGACACAATGATTTTGACATCCATAATCAAAATCTTGGGGTTTTACGTGAGAAAAAAATCACGTCTAACCTGCTATTTATTATACAGGGAAGGTGTGTGAGGACACAGTGAGGAATAGGTAAGCAAGCCCAAGTTTAGACAGTACCCCGGTGCTGGTGGTGACACTGCCGCTGTGCCCGGCAGTAACGGCGGTCCTGTGCACAGTGATGAGCCAGGGGAGGTGGCTCTGCACGCAGCAGTGCTCATGTGGGACAAAGTGGCATCGGTGGTTAAGGTGGGCGTGAAGATCTTCACGGCTTTCTGTCCCCATTTATAGTGTCACTATGGCCAACACTGGCACCCTGCATTCCTCCCTCCCTTGAGAATTCAGCCCAGTCGCGGAAGCGCTGCGGTTTGCCGTTTCAAGTAGGGATTTATTTGAAAACAAACAAAAGGGGTGGGTGACGCGTGCCGGGAGCCGGCTGGGGACGCTGGGCGGAGAGAAGGGCTTGCGTGGCGTGGCGTGGCGTGGCGTGTCGTGTCGTGTCGTGTCGTGTCGTGCAGCAGCCCCGTCCCTGTCCCTGTCCCCCGGGCGCCCCCTCCTGCCGGTGGCGGTGGCAGTGGCAGCGGGCGGGCGCTGAGGTAACGGCCGCGCCTCGCCGCTGGGGGGCTTGAGGCGGCGCTGAGGCAGTCGGCGCGAACGGCCGGAGGCGGCGCACGAAGCAGGCGCTGCCGGCCCAGCCCCTTCCAGCCGTTGGGCGGCCGGGGCCCGATTTCGAACGGGAGGCAGCCAATGGGAGGCGAGGCCGGGGCCGGCGCTGGGTTTGAGCCCGGCGGCGGGCGGGGTGGCGGCGGCGGGCATGGCGCTGCGCTGGGCCTGAGGGCAGCGGCATGGCGGAGCGGCGGCGCGGCGTGCAGCGCCTGGCTGTGCTGCAGGAGCTCCGCGCCTCCTACGGCATCAAGGTGAAGGGCGGCAGCTGCCCGCCGGCCGCCAGGACGCACGGAGCGACGGCCGCGGAGGTAGGGGGGTGGCGGTGGTGGCCCGAGGGCGGCGCGTCCCGAGCCCCCGCCGCCATTTCGGGGCGGCCGTCGACAAGGGGGGGGTGGGCGCGGGTGCTCTCGTCGCTGTGCTGGGTGGCGGCGGCCCCGCGTGCTTCAGGGCCGGTGCTGGGTGTAGGTTCCCTGCTGGATCCTGCTTCATAAAACGTGGAAGTGACCCCTGTCAGAGCCTAACCGAGACCCCCGTGCAACGGATACGGCCCAGAACTGAGTGTGCCCAGCACGGGCTTTCTGTAAGACCGCTTCCGTTGCTGTGAAGGTGTTACAAAGTGCTGCGGTAACCCTTGGGCAATGTCAGATGAAGATGTTGCAAAAACACTCAAAAAACGAGGGAGTGAGAGTAAAGTTAGAATGGATGCCCTCCCCCTTGTCAAAATCAACAATATGAGTGTAGACTTTAGTTATATTACTGGAAGAAAAGGTTATAAGGACTGAATAGGTATGTACGTGCATCATGATAAAAGATGTCTATAAATCTTCCTGTAGTATTTTAATACACAAGGAAGAAAATTAAATAATAAATGAGCAGGGTAGGAAAAAACAGAGAACATCTGTTTTGCTTGGGCGATTCTATTTCAAAGGAACAGGCATTGTTTCAGTTCAGTTCTTGAAACAAATCATGACTTCTGATATGCCAGCCAAAACCCAGTGAGTGAGTGATAGCAGTTATGAATTTTAAATATAGAATTGCAAGTTGCTGGAATTCTCTATTAAAGCATCTCATAAATACAGAAAAAAAACATTATATATTGGAGTTAAGCTCCCTTTTGTACTCAAGGGTAGCAATCTGGAATACGATGACAGAAGCATATGTTGCTTCATTTCCCTTATCTGTCATGTGATGTTTGTTTTCTGGAGGATAGATAGGCCAAAGGTGGCCTCATGGATTGGTTAGTTACTGATTAACTGTTGTCTGAATGTGGTCAGCAATTTGAATTTCGGGCAGAAATGACTGAGAATTTGTATTCATCTCTGATAACAACAATATTGTGTGGACTGATCAGGCCCTTTTGGATGGAAGGTGGTGGGGGAGGCTTGCTCATGTTTTCTGTTAATTTAAATAGAAAAGAGGTAGGGTAAAGAAATAACTTGTATTTTTAAATCAAATTGTAAGCTTCTATAACTGAAACAACTGTGCAGTCACCTCAGGTAAACGTTTAAAAGAAAACAACATAAAAAAGGGCCAAAAAACCACTGTAGATGCTCATCAGTAATAATAACTGAAGACATTATGTATTTTTTAATGCTCTGATGTCATCTTGTGAGGTGAAACTATTGTAAAACTGAATGCTGAAGTTCAGGAGAGGTCTCTACAGTCCTTCCTGAAACATCAGTCTTGTGTGCTTCAGACGATGAGAAAAATTGCTTTTTTTTTTTTTCTTTTTTTTTTTTTTAAGGTTGTTTCAATGTTGTGCTGATTTGGTTTTACTTATTTATACTTATTAAAGAAAAATGGGATTTTGTCAATTTGAAAAAGTGAGATGTGATTCCAGAAGAGTCTGTGGATAAATACCCTTACCAATTTTGTGGCCTTATAGCAAAACTGACTCCTTGTGAAATAAAATATGCAAAACATACTGCAGAAAAGCTTTCTATTATTTCACAGCAATCTAGTTTGTTACCTGTAACTAGAATCAACATAGGCTCATGTATTTAGAGATGAAAGTTTTTCCTGGCAACATCTCATATTTGAAAGGCTTTCTTTTTGTTTAAACTACTTTTCTGGTTGTACTCTGTGGTATTATGTGCATTTCTGTAATAAGTAGTTGGTAATTCTGTCAGTCTTTGAATAACACTGAGTTTTATCTTATAGGGTAAGATCTTTGGAGTATCTTTTCACGCGTTACCACAATCACTTGTGCCAGGATATGGGTATATTCCCAGGTAAATTAACACTGTATATATGAGAGAGAGCAAAGAAGTGTAAATCTAAATAATAGTGTACTCATCAAGGGGAGGGTGGGGTATCTTTTTTTTTTTTTTTTTTCAGATCTGTTAAATATTGTAGGGGAATAACAATAGTTTCAATTGGGGGAGGAGGGAAATAGAGATTAGATGGGGGGGGGAATTCGGAGCCACAGCTTCTTTATTGTCGCTGGGGAAAACAATCCTATGTATTAAGTTTTATCTATTTATTATAAAGCAGTTTTTCTGGGAAAAATATGTTCTGAAGGTCAGAAGTATGTTGCTCTTCTTTCCTTAGTTTTCTGGTTGATGCCTGTGAGTATCTGGAAGAACATATTCATACTGAAGGACTCTTCAGAAAATCTGGATCTCTTGTTCGTATCAAAGCCTTAAAGGTATTCCCTAAAGCTTTTTTTTTTTTTTTTTAATTATCAGTGTTTCACTTGATCATTTGTACATCGTAGTTTTTGGATGCTTTTCAGTCATATTTGAGTTCTAACATTGGAAGTAGACTGGTAACATTATCTGCTTTAGAAATGAGTTGCTGCATCTAGTGCAGCAACTGTCAGACTTGACTTTTTTTTTTTTTCTCCTGAGAAATTGTTCAGCTTTCCAGATTTGGGGGGGCATGACAGGACATACTTGTGACTGAACAAATCTGCTAGCAGGTATACATACTGGATGCTGAGGGTATTTGTTTAACAGTGTTCTCCCAGAAGGATATGTACAGGGGAGAACCAGTAAATAAATACAAGTTATCAGATAACATCATCTGTGTCTTTTTGTAGATAGTGTAATTAGGTAAAGCATGACAAGGCTAAAAGTAAAAAGTGGGGAAGATCGGACAGTCTTTTTTCTGATACAGGTTAGAGAATAATGCATAAAGTTAGAAATCTGACAGTATGTTGAAGACTTCATTTCTTCTGAACAATTTCAGAGTAAACTGGATCAAGGTGAAAACTGCCTGTCAGCTGCGCTACCATGTGATGTTGCAGGGCTTCTTAAACAGTTCTTCAGAGAGCTGCCAGAACCCATCCTTCCACCTCATCTGCAAGAAGGCCTTTTTAAAGCTCAGCAGCTAGGAAATGAGAAGAAAACTGCAACTATGTTGCTTTCGTGTTTAATGACAGACGGAACAATTGAAGCTTTGCGGTTCTTTTTCAAATTTCTGAGAAATGTGTCCCTAAGGTCAGTGTCCCTAAGATGATTGTAAGCAACTTGAAGCAAGGTTAACTTTCTTTTTCAAGCAATTGCTGTACCTTTCAGTGACTTTAAAATTTTCTTACATGCGGTCATTTACTAGAAGTTGGGCATGGTCTTCATAAATCCAAAGTGTTTTCTTATGAAACCTTCTTATGCTGGAGACTATTCCAGTCTTTCATAGCTGTATTTCTTCCTACTTTGGAAGGCAAAAGGGGTAACTCATGAAACTAACATAATCTGATACCCATCAGTTTTTCTGAGTGCAAGGTATGTATAACACGTTGAATTCAGTAACAGTCATACAGACACCGAGCCTAGGGTACAGAAGCATACACGTTAATTTTGTAATGTGAGTACCCAAGTGAATAACTGCATTTTTTTTCAACTGTGTTTGTTATTTGGCCTTTCTCTCTGTAGTGCTTATGTCCTGATAATCTGCATTAAGAAATATTTTTGTCTCATTAAGATCCAATGAAAACAGAATGGATAGCAGCAATTTGGCAGTGATTTTTGCTCCCAACCTCTTGCATGTGAACGAAAGTGAAAAGATGTCAACCACCACAGAAAAAAAAATTCGCTTGCAGGCTGCTGTTGTGCAGACATTTATTGATCATGCAGAAGAAATTGGTAAGTGATAAATGTTTATCAGAATGTCATCTTGCATGTACTTGTATACAGTTTTTTCTTTATAGCTTTTTAAATAATATTAAAAAATATTTCTTAACCAATTCAGGACAGGTACCAGAATTTATCTTGGAAAAGATTCCTGCAATGTTAGGCGTTGATGCCTTTCAATCTACTCCCTCACTGAGGGGCCATGAAGACAGTGAAAATGAATCTCCCAGTGAATGTAAGAGGAGGAAGCACCGAAGTGTTGGGGGTAGGTATGTGGTGTGAAAGCTTCAGCGACTGAAACAGTTTTTTGCAGCTTTAGGTATGCTAACCTTGAACAAATTAGACTTCTAGAAGCACGATATTCCTGTGTAAGCTAGAAATTGTCAAAGAATCAGATATAATATGCTGATATATCTTTCTTCAAGAGCTAGTAGTACGACAGCACCATCACAACTGTGTATCTTGTGAATGGGATGAAGAAATTCAGGGAAATACACTATCGAATCTACATATCTTACATATATGCAGGTTATGAATCATTAATTTTTCTCTCAGTCCACAACATTAATTTCTAATCACTTGCCTGCCATCGTTTTTCATTTGTGCGATACATTATTACTGAGCTCTAAAATACTTAATAGAGGATAAATCAAATTAGTTTCAGTGAAATTTAAACCAACCCAGTAAGGATTTTTCTTAGTTTTAATCTTTCATTTTTAGGCAACACAGATGTAACAGATTTATACATGCTTTTGTTTTCTCATTTTTAACAGCTCCAGGCTTAATTGTTTTTAAACCTAGATGGATGAGAAGATGGTGTTTTGGTTGTTTTTTTTTTGTTGTTGTTGTTATGCATAAATAAGGAAAGGACTGTATGAATTTCGTTGAGACTTACATCTTTTTAAAAAGTGTAATGTGTATTACCTTGAAACTAATATGTGTGTCATCAGAATGCCTGCTAATATTAAAATACTAAGAATACGTTCTTGCTAAGCAGCAGAAAAGCACTAAAGCTACCCACTTGTAGAAACTCAATGTGAGTTCTTACTGAATATTTTCCACTCTATCATGGATTTGTTCTTTTATTTGTAGTGTAGCTATTCAATAGGTTGTTTGAGCTAATATGGACAATGTCCACAATATGTACAATTGGTTAACTGAATGCTTTCTGTTCTGTTAGACTTGGTTCTAATTATTATACTGATCTTGTATGTATTGCTATAAAAATATGAATATATATTTAGCTCATATACTTGGAATATTAAACCTGACAACAGTTGACATTAACACTTTACTACTGTATATGTTTAGCCAAGGCAAGCTTTTGTGTAATATGCTTTTTTGTTTAGCAAGATTTTCCAGAGTTGTGAAGTGGTAAATGTTTGTGAATGTTCAAATTTTCGGAAGCAGCAGCTAGAATTTGTAAATTCTATTGAATATATCCTGGTAGGAGTCAGCTTCTGCTCTTTCTCCAGATGTAATAGAACGTAGCGTGACTACACTTCATCTTCTTTCAAAGATGAGTTTTGAAAAACTTCCTGACACCGGACACTAAAAAATAACTACTTCAGCCTTGTAGTTTGCTGAGCTTTGCAATGAACATATGGAAATACAACTGTAGGATGCAGTAGCACTTAATAAAAATGATTCTGGTTTACTCTCTTAAAAGCAGGAAAATCAGTAAGAGTTCATGCATACGTTCTACTGGGATTAATTTCTTAGAAAAAGAAAGGAAATAATTATTAATGGAAAAGCAAGATGAAAAGATGAAAATTTATACTTGTATTTGGGCCTCTGCCCAAAGTGCTTTTCAAGTACAAGAGGACCGCCCAGTAAAGTCTGTGAGAAAGTCTTCAATGGATTCTTTCTAGATGTGCCTACAAGAAATCAAGAAGGGATCTCTTTGTATTGACCAGTAGAATTCACTATGAAAAAAAACTGCTGCCTTTGCATGATTTTTTTTTTTAAAGGGGGGAAAAAAGTTTTAAGCTATTGTGAAAGCAACAAAAAAGGCTTTAGGTTTCTGTACATAAAACAGCCATTTAAAGTGATTTGTTTTATATATCTGAAAGAATACAAATTAAATTTCAGTTGAAACTAGAGCAAGTCAAATTTCATATTTGAATTTGATTTGCTTGGTGTGTCTTGCATTTCAGATATTGTTAGTGGAGCATTGAATAAATTTAAATCTAACAGAACACCCTCCACTACCCCTCAGCAAGACAGAAGCGGTAGGTACCGGTATATTTGTACTAAATAAAGCGCATGCAGTATCATCTGGATTTGTACACTATATTCTACAACGAAGCTCTAGAGCTTGAACTGAAGATAAGTGATTATGTTTAAATTGGGTAAAACTTGGAATATAGTTGCATTTTATTGAGGATACTGCATTTAGTTTAGTTCTTGGAGCAGCTATAATCACTGCAGCAGTGCGCTATGGTTCTAGCATTAGAATTTGCGCTTTTTATCTAATGCACATTAAGGCTTCAGTGCAGTAGTGCGATACTTTATCTTGAGAATGAATTTTCACTTTTACTTTCAAACTTACAGAAAAATGACTATACTTAACTTCTTTTTTCTAATACCTATATTTTATTACTATGTGGTTTTGGATTTTCCTTTCTGGTACTCTAGCTTATGTGCGAAAAAAAAAAGGGGGGGGGGGAGGAGAAGCAAAAAAGCCTCCACCAACAAATGGCTGTACCTGGCTACTTTTGCCTGTTCAAAATGCATGCACTTTGGCTAAGTTTTTACAACCTCTTTTTGGGGTTAAAAAAAAACAAAAAACACAAACCTGTCGTTAGTAAACTGTCACGCTTTTAAGCTGTTGTTGAAAACTTTGGTTTTCTTAATTTCAGTCCTTTCATCAGTGACTCCTGTGGTTCTTACTCCAAGTACCAAGCGTAAACTTCCAGCTGATTGCTCTCAGGGCTTGTCCAGCAAGAAGAGGCGATCTTTTAAGCCTAATTTTGCTTTTGAGTTGTTACCAAGTAGCATTTTCAACAGCAGCTTGACACCAGCATCAGGTATAGTGCCTTCATTTTTTTTCTTTGCTGCTTGAAGTTTTTATTTTTCTGTAGCATGCATTTAATTGCAATCCAACTTTTATGGCTGCTACAAGCACCAGCCTCACTTAAATAAAAGCAGAAGTTGAAATAATTTCAAGTCAGTATTGCAGAAAATAAGCAAAGTATCTACTCTATTAAGACTCTTCTTCAGTGTATTATCTCTAAGTCCTTATCTGAAAACTTCGTGGTTATTTTAAGATCATGTGTTTTGTTTCTGTAGTTCACTTTGAAGCAAGCCCTTCTGTGTCTTTTGAGTCATCTCAAACCTCATTATCTCCTTCAACTGGTGGTGAAAATCATTTGTCTAGTACAGGGAACAGAAGAAGTAAAAGACTTGCGAACAAAAAGTTATACAGGTAATTTGCCTTAACTCAGAAGCAAAAAGCAAATGGATCTAGAACCCTTTTGTGATAAAGTGTAAAATTTCTTTTGGTTTTCAAAATTATACTTGTGGGTTTAAATCATAAGAAATCTTTATAGTATTCTCAAAATCACTATACATGGCAAAATGTGACTCAAAATAAGATGTGGTGTAAAGGCCTCAAAAGAACTTTCCTGGGCCTATTAAAAAAACTTGGCATGAAGGTAATAGAAGAATTCAAACCAGAGGGAATAAAATAAGCATAAGGATGGTTTCATTCCTCTCCTTAAGAGTTTTGTATTACTTATTCCCTTCTGTCTTCCCAGGGCTGAATCAGGAAAAACAGGTTGTTTTTCTCCAAAGATTAGCCGAAAAGAGATGGTTCGTAGGTCATTACGCTTGAAGTTTGGTTTGGGGAAAAGCAATAGAGACGTAAGTATGCTGCTGTTGTTACAGTGCAAATTTTAATGTTATAAAGTTTAAGCACTGCTTTTCAATAGCTGGAAGGACTTAATTGCTAATGGTAGGACCACATCACAAATAGACCTGCTATCAAGTACAAGAATCTGTAGGTTTATTTCCATAGCAGTAACTGATTGTCTTATTGTTTCGGGTTTGTCTGTGGTGGTGCAAAAGGCTGACGGGGTGCAGCTGGGAAAGCTGACTTGAATTCACCAAAATAATATTCCATGTCCTACAATGTCATGCTCAGTGATACAACTGAGAGGAAATATTTTCAAAGTAGCCAATAGTTGGGGATTGGCTGGGCATCAATCAGTTGATGGTCAACAATTGTTTTTGTATCACTTGTGAGTTGTGTTTTTTTTTGTTGTTTTGTTGTTGTTGTTTTTTGGCAGATTTTATTTGTTGACTGGGTGGTGGACATCTTTTTTGTGGCATTATATTTGTTTTTTCCTTGCTTCTTCCCTTCTGGCTCTCCACCAACCTTTTTGAGGTAGAGCAAGCTTACCTGACAGTTTGAGTGAAACCACTGATCAGTAGTTCTCACAGTTGAACCCCTTGTTTTACAGAGGCTGTGCCCTGTAAAACACTATAATAATCACTATATTCAGGGTGTGGTTAAGCTTGCCTTGCTGTAGGCAGGCTTTTCACTACTTAGGTCTGCAGAGAGCTGAGGAAAGATGAAGTATGACCAGGAAAAAGCTGCTATGGCTATTTTGTACAGCCTTTTTCTAATGGCTCATCTGTAAATGAGATTCCAAACTTACAAGTTTATATAAGGCTCTAACTTTTTTTTTTTTTTTTTTTTTAAGAATATTGTATCAGGATGTGCAGTTGGTAATAGATCTGAAAATATTGGAAGGCGTCTTGCAAGTCAACAAGGTTTGGAAAGCACAGATGAATGTGCAAAAAGAGATGTACTCTTCAGCCCTTACATCAGTGAAAAAGTCTGTAGGAAAGGTAAATACCTCAGAATGTATTACACTGGAAAAGCATATGTAAAGCAAAAGTAATGTTATGCAGGGAGGTATAAAAACAGTTGGTGTGTTTCTAGCTAGTAGGGTAAAAGCTCACTGAATGTCAGTGTCTCCTGGGGGAAAAATGGTTTAGGACAAGCTTCTTGTGTTTTTAATGTATGTTAGTCTTCTGCTAGTTAAGCATGATGAGATGTGACTTTAGTTCTTCATATTGTGACCTCTTTTTCCACACCTGAAAGTTCAGGGTATAATGGTACCTTTTAAATTCAGTGCTGCTTTGGTAGCATTTTTTTTTTATTTTTAAGCAAGAATTTTGCCTATACTGGTCATTTTAAATTGTAAGACCTTATTCATAAACACCTGTGATATTTATTTTTAAGGTTCAAAGAATGTGAGCAAGTCAGAAGAAAACTTGTTAACTCCAAAATGCAATGATAAAGTAGTTTACAGAATGTCATGGAATAGTCCTACTGTTACAGATTCGCAGGAGATCAGCTGCAATGAGGGAATTTTGCCAGGACACGCTGAAACAGGAAACAGTTCTTCAGAACCTGCTTTCATATTTGGAAAGCCACCAGTTGTTCCAGATGAACACAGACCCACAGCTGTAGACAAACAAGACAACAGGTTAAAACTCTGTGAAGAAGAAAGTAATTTGACTGCTGAAACATTACTGAAAGTTAAACAAGCCTTCTCTGAATCTGGAAGTAATCTTCAAAGTCTGATAGTTGATACAAAGTCATCTTTCACAAATGTACCAGGTGAAACATTACATGAAACTCTGTGTCTCACAGGGCTCAGCCCAGAGAAAGAATTGGCAGCTGAACTTTCTGGAAGTCTATCAACTGCAGACTCCAGAGAGCTGTTCCACCAACGGAATCAATCTTACGCTATTGACAAACAACAATCAAACAAAGATGCAGGTAAAATTTTGGAGAAAAGAAGCTTCAAAACTTCTATAGAGATTGAACTTCAGGTCCAAAAACCAGATGTAAAAAATATAATAGAACAACTTCCTGTGCCACAAGTACAGGCCAGGGAAGATGAATCATCTGTTCAGAACAGTCCAGCAAAAAATGGCATAAATAAATTAGATTCCTTTGAAAGAAAAGAGGAAATAGAGTTAACACATTCACAAACATCTGAAAACCATGTATTAAAATGCTGTAATTTAGAAGAAAATACTGCTGAACTTTCTGGGTCAGGACAGCTTCCTGCTTTGCAGTTGCCTAAATCAGGATGTGAAGTAGGCAACCAATACTCGCAAGCTGAAAACCCTGATAAAACTTCAACTAAAACATCATCTGTTTCTGACCATGGAAAGGTTTCTGACCACATACAATGGTTCAACAAGCTTTCCTTAAATGATTCAAGTTCTGCAAGTAAAACTAAACCACCTCTTAAATTCCAGCGTACTCCTGTTCGACAGTCTGTACGAAGAATAAATTCCTTATTGGAGGCTAACAGAAGATCTGTAAGTTCTCAGATGGTTAGAGGTAATGATGTTGGTTCACCACTTGTTAAATCTTTGAGCTGTGATTCTGCACTCTCCTACTGTGCAGAAAAGCTGTCTAAGAATTCCACAGCTTTTTCACTCAGGAGTGAAAGTACATATGACCAAGCTTCTGCATCTCATAGTCAGCTTGACTTCACATCCAAATCATGTCATAGATGTCTAAATCCATCAGATAAGCCTGATCTTTCTGTAAGAACTACTGGAATCTACGAACAGAAAGAGACTGTTCTTCCATCAAAGTCTGTTCTGGAGGATCTAACCAATCATGAAACTGTGAAATCTAGTTTAAAAGTTAATGCAGATGTAAATGTTCCAGGTTTTGCTCCAGAAAAAACTACTGTTGCAAGAAGTGCTCCAGGAAAAGAAAAACTTCGTTATAGAGGCTCTCCAAAGAATCCAATATCTAAAGTGAAACTGCTACCAACTGCAAAACCAGTAGACTTATAAGATTTAATATGATTGCTAAGTGGGC
Organism: Anas acuta; assembly: GCF_963932015.1. Taxonomy (NCBI): domain Eukaryota; kingdom Metazoa; phylum Chordata; class Aves; order Anseriformes; family Anatidae; genus Anas; species Anas acuta. The sequence goes on along the minus strand of NC_088983.1, from coordinate 39,746,970 downwards.
TTATCGTAACTTGGATAACCTTTGGAAAAAACTAAATTTTTGTTTTCTGATTTACAAGTTACAGACTTGTACAAATAACAATTTTGGTTTTATGTTGAGATTTTTTTTTTAACTTAGGCTTTTTTGTAACTGCTAGTTCACCCAAATGGATTTGATTTTTTTTTTTAAGCGTGTTTTTACAAATGTTTGCATTAAAGCTCGTACTTGATTACCTCAGCTTCTAAAAGCATGCTGCGTGTCACAAAACAATTTCTGCAGCATTTAGACTAAATACCAGTTCACAAAAAAAAAAAAAATCTCAGACATTTAAACTGAACAGATGTGAAGAAAAGACTTGATGAATTTTGGTACATTTGTTTTCTTTACTTCATAGTTTCAAGTGTATTGTAGTGCTACTCTGATATTTAAGTTGGACCTTACACCAGCTCTACTTCTTCTGAGACATTTTTGAGTAAAGTGGGAGTACAGTTTCCTTGTTAAGTAAATGAACTATATTTCGACATGTACAAATACTGGAAAATGTGCTGTTTATTCGAGCAATGGAAGTCTTAATATTTCATCAGGTGATGTGTTCTGCAATACATACTATGTATCTTCACTTGTGAGCAGTGAAATGTTTTAGTACAAAAAGATAATCTTAACTTATTTTTAGAGCTGTATGATAGTGTGAACTAGATGGTGCAGAAGCAGAGTTTAGATGCTGATTATGTTGCAAGGGAGATGAATGTAAGAAGCCATAGTCTGTTAAAAGTTGATTTGCACAAGCAAATGTTTACATCTCTTGGAATGAAAACTGTTTGTCTGTCATCGGTTGTAAAATTATTTAAGAGTAAACACTTAAACTGTTAGCTTTCTGTATGTGCAAATTCTTTATTGGCAAAATACAAGAGCTGAAAGCACTGGATGCTTTTGGTTTTAATAAAACCATGGTTTTTGTCCCTTTTCTGAGCCCATTCTTCTATAGCGACTTAGAAATACAACTTTGTTGTCATATAGACTGTGGGATTTAATGAGTCAGTCTGAAAGTGCTCAAGTCAAATGACATCTGGCTCTCCTGGTTGTTTATCAGGTGATGCATATTGGTAATTCTCATTGCCAGCAAAAGGCATGATATAAAATAACCTAGCAAGAGTAGGCTTTTAAAGTGATGTGTTAATGAAAGGACTTATTCTCATTGCTTTCTGTTCCCCCCTCCCCTTCTCACATAACCACTGATTCACAAACTGGATTCTTTCAGCTCTCATGGAAAGCTGAGGCCCAAATGAGTTGCCCTGCTGTTGCTACAGTGTTGTTGTAATCTAACATTGGGAAAACAGGAGGAGGTAAACAGCCACTACAGGGTCCTAACAAGATTGTTTGGTGTTACTGCTAAGTATTGAATGGGTGAGCTTCATGAAGTTAAGAGCCCATGTAACAGTTCACCATCATCTAAGGAGGAAGTTACTTCTCCCTGCTCTCAGCTTTGTGCTCCTACTCTATCTTTAGTTGACAGTGACAGCAGAGTGAATATAGCCATCGGAGCACCACCTTTTGTATCATTTCAGCTGAGAAGTCCTAGGAAAGTAGCTGCGAACTCACAGTTGGTGAAAGGGAAAAGAGGTATGTGATGAAAATAGGACAGAAGGAGGTAGAAGTAATGATGTGAGGAATGAAATTAGTTCTGACCACTTCCATAATAGTAAGCAGTTATGCCAGTTAGTGTTTGAAAGGGTGAGGTTTTTCTGCCGATTTAGTATTCAAAATATTTGGTACTCATGTGGCTTTGACTGCATTGTGGATGGAGCATCCATTGTTTTGGGTGGAGCTTTGCTGATCAGGGGTCCATAGTTGGAATTATTCTTCATGCTGTCCATGTTAATCCATCATGCAAGGAGTGTAATATGCACTTTGGGTTTGTGAATATATGTTGCTGCCTTTAATCATGATTAAATGTCCCTATGGTCTTAAATACTGAAAGATGTTTTTCTTGTGTAATGCCAAGGTACAACAGTTCTCTGCAGAAGTCTACCCATTTGCAACTGATCAGTATCCTGATGTTTCTTGTACTTCAGAAGCCTTAGGTTTCTAGGTTTAGTCATCTGAGACATGGGGTATTAAAATGCAAGTTCCCAGTTTTTTTCCATTGGTACTTCAGGCTGTTATAGAGCTGGGGGTGCTGGGAGCATGAGTATTGCTAACTTGGTAGCAGTTAAAGAACTTCACTAACTAATGGTTTTGAGACCCTAAGCAAGCCAGGAAGTAGGATCACTTCTAGAAGACTGGACTAAAGCAACCATGAGACTTTAAAGTAAGTGAGAAAGCAAGCTGGCCTTCAATTAGTAGACCTAAAGTACAGGAAAGAGAGGGGGGTTGATACCATCCCTTAAACAAGGGAAGGTTGTCACCTTGATGCTATCACTTGAAAGTGATAAGTTTTGTTTTTAGACATTTTCCAGAACTGCTTAGACATACGTGATTTTTTTTTATTTTTATTTTTTTTTTGTCAACATGGTTTGAAGAAAGGGGCTAGAAATACTAGACACCCAGTAGAAGTCCCTGCTGCTTAATCCTGCAAGCTACTGAAATGTAAAAATGCTCTAAGGCCAAGCAAAGGCGAGCCGTCTGCATCCAAAGGTAGCTCCTGCACCTGCTGTGTTCTCGAAGGTTTTCTGTAGATATCGCTCCTCCTGAAATGGAGGACATCGCCAGCAGCTATTACTTAAAACAGCCTTCAGAAATGATTGTTTTGCTAAGTGCTATTAAATGACAAACCTCACTTAGCAAGATCCCTTTATTGTCTTGTTGCTAACCTTCGCTGCAGATGGTGTTTGCGATGTGCTTAACCTGGCGCCCTGCGCCCGGAGCATTTTGCTGTGCTGTTGCCTTGCAGCCCCGTGATGCTCCAGCATCCCTTTTATCCAGGGAAGGGAAATCTCAGCGGGAAGCCGGGCACAGCGCCGGCGATAAGCTTTTTCACATCCCTCCAGCACAGTCAATCCACCAGCAGCTTCCAGCTTATTTTTAGCCGATACTGGAGATCTTCCATAGGGCATCTCCATCCGAGCTTTGTGCCGTTTTTTGTGCCCCCACCCAGCGCCAGGTGCCGGGGAGGCGGGCGGGGGCCGGGGCTGCAAACGGAGGATGCGCGGCCGCGGAGCCGCGCCGGGATCGGGAGGGAGGTGAGTGCGGCTCGGCTCGGCTCGGCTCGGCTGGCGGCCTGCGGGCAGCAGCTGTCCCTGCCCGGGCTGGGAAAAGGTGAGGGGCCGTGAGCGGGACCCCCCCGGCGGCTGCCCGAGCCCGGAGGTGCAGAGCGCTGCGCTGGAGCCCTGCACAGGCGCGAAGCGAAACAGTCCCGGCGTGGCTTTTTTTCGTCCATTTTTGCCTCAAAGTCATTTTCAGGTGCCTTGTGCTGGCTGCAGGGAGGAGGAGGAGGAGGAGGATGGGGGGCTCCGTGTGCCAAGGGATGGGGAGATGCGCGGTTGCGCTGGCAAAGGAGCGCTCAGAACAAAACGCTCTGATTGCAATTCCGCCCGAGACAACAGCAGGATTGTTGTGGTGGTGCTGATTTTATTGTTTGGGTTTTGTGCCTCGTAAAGCTACCCACTGCAGCCGCTTGGTGAAAGGTATTCGAAGAAGACAAATGAAACCTCTTTGCTCCTGGTGATGCGTGCGAGACATGGAGCTCCTTGTCCTGAGGCAGAGACAAAAGCGGGATGCAGGCTGTTCGGCTGTCCCTAGCGCTTCGGTTAGGGGCAGTGCGAGGAGACACGGCTCCCAGCTGCAGAAAGCTTTGCGCCGAGCCCAGGGCTCTGCACAAGAGCATAACAAGCGTACGGGGGTGGGGAGCGGGATGCTCGGTACACGAAGCCGCGGATCCATCTTGTCTGCAGTGGCTGGGTAAGGAACGGTACAGGGAGACGCGAATTAGGAAACTGATTTTGGCAATTCACTTTTCTTTTAGAGGGGAAGACCCTCTCCCTTCTGTTTCCCTCTGGCCTCACAGATTTTTTTTCCATCTGGCCTCACTGTGGTAGTGAGCCATGATGTGCAATGGTGGGATCAGAAGAGGTGTTTCCAGCACATATGACAGACTTGTTTTCCACTTCCATATATAATCATATTATTTTCTTTATCACAGGCTACAAGCGGCTACCAGAATGACACCCATCATGCTTTGTAACGTGATGTTCATGCTGGCATTTGGATGGGCTTCAGCTTTCAGCCACAGCCCCAGGACCCCGGACAGGGTTTCTGAAGCAGACATTCAGAGGCTTCTCCACGGGGTCATGGAGCAGCTGGGTATCGCCAGACCCCGTGTAGAATATCCAGCACACCAGGCTATGAACCTAGTTGGTCCACAGAGCATTGAAGGTAGCAAATTTCTGCTTTGAATAATGGTGATTTATTGATTTACTTTTGTATCTTTTGGTAATAATTATTGTCTTGCATATGTGTATATGCAGAATATCCTGAACTTAAAATCACAGGTTTCTTCACCCTGTTGTTGTCCAACCGTCATCAATCTTTTACTTTCCTTAAAGTGATGGTTTTAACAGAAGAAATAGTGTTGTTGTTGTTGTTTGTTTTTTGTTTTCTTTACAGGCTTTGCAGAAAAAAATACATTGTCTTAATAGTATCTGGCCTCTAGTATCTCAAAACAATTATTTACAAAAAATTACCCCCGTATTGTGTATAAATATATCCTATATATTTTTCACATGAAATAGATGTTAACTGTAGAACCCACATCTCACAGATTTTTGGAAACATTTGTGGACTGGAAGAGACCCACCATTTGCGGTGTCATACAAGATAAAATAAAGGGAGAAACCTCATGGGGGTGGACGAGTTCCTACTTTCCCCAGAAGTCTGTTTTGCCCTGGGGAAAGGACCAGTGATGTGGTGCACAGGGCTGTGGGTGGCGTGGAGCCCCAAGCTCCAGCTACAGGAGTCAGAAAGACAGAGTTTCTCTCCTCCTTGCAACCAGCAGTCACAAATCAAGACTATGCTGCTCTGATGAATACAAAGGACTCAGGTTCATTTTTTTGGCCAGCATTTCTAGTCTCAGTGGAAGTAAAGTTTCCTTGGAATCAGTCTGTTATAACAATGCAAACCATCTGAAATATCTGGCTCAAATGTTAGGGTATTGGGATAATATTGCAAAATGCATTGCTATTTGTATCGTAATAAACTGGCTTTATTTGGGGATTACAGCAAAAGGTTGAAGGTATGCAACTCAGAACATTATGGTTAACATTCAGGCATCAAAACAGAACAGAAAACCTCAGCCCTTCTCTGTCTCGCCTTTAAGCCAGTTTGCATAGCGTAGCAAATAGCTTGAAAGTTTACAGCAAGGCTGTGTTCCTTGTTTTCTTCACATTCAGATCTTACGACTGTCCTAGACGAAGAGATAAAATTGCCCTAGTGAAGATGAAGAAGAGGACTAAAACTGAATATGCATCTCCACCAGATAATTGCAGACCTAAGTTTATATATTTTCTAAAGAAGCTTTCATCATCGTCTGCTTTTCTGCAAACATATGTGCAAAAGAGAGAGAGTAAGCTTAGAGAGTAAAATTTGGTCCATGCCCTTCCCTCTTTTACTCCTTTATCAATGTTGATATGTAGAGAAATTGGGACAGACTGGTAGTTCTGGTAATTTTCTGATAATTTTACTCTCCATCATCCTCTTTTCCTCATTTTTTGTTTTGTTTTGTTTTGTTTTGTTTTTACCCTAGAAGTATAAGAAGTAGCAAATTTCTGACCCCTGAGGTTTTGTGTGTATACACATATATTTTTATTTTTTGAAAAGCGGATGAGTTGTGTTTGACTGTTATGAAAAGTAAATATAGACCTAAGATAAATATTTCATCTCAGCTGTTTGCCATTACTCTTTAATTACAGTGTTAGCAAAAACAGATTAAGACTCTCTTCTCTTAAGTATTAAAACTTTTCTGGTACCTGTGAAAATATAATAATATTAGTCATCCACACAATCTACCACAAAAAGGAGGTTGCACAACCCATTTTTTATTTAATTTTTTCTTCCTTTTTAAAATTTAAATAACGATACTCCTTTTCTGTATATATAACAATAAAACTGAAAGGCAACCAATCTAATTTTTTTATTATATTTAACTTTCTACTTTTGATGAGATGAGAAATACTTTCAAAAGAAGATTCAATTGTAGATGTTTAACAGCTTATTGAGAAATCTTTGCAAAAGCAGAGATGAATGACAGCAATCTGTATAGAAACAGACATGCAAATCCAGCCTTCATGTCAAACATTTCATGAACTCTTCTGTGGTAAGCTTTTCAGATAGTAATCTCTTGCTCTTTCTTCGGTTTCTTGTGGTGATATATGTCTATTTCTATACAGTTATATAGATATCTGATGAAATACCTGATTAGAAACTTCAGCTTAAGAAAAATAATACTTTTGAATGTTTTGAAAGTGTTGGTTCCAGTTAATATGATCTTATGGCATCAAACATAACATTTTCTTATCCTGCCTTTTTAAAAAGTGCATAGAGCTCACCAAATTTTCACTGTGTTTCTTTTAAAATGTAGACCATGTATGACAGGAAAGCTAATCCAACAAAGCCAGCATTTCATTCCCTACCAGCGATTTTAAATATTACATTACGAAACACTTTAGAATTAACAGCACTCTATTTTATCCTCTTTGTATATTTATTTTTGTATAATTGCAGCAAAAATTACATGGCGGTTTTGACTTTCCATTAGGTGTCTACTTTGGAAACAGAACTGCTAAAATGGCATGGTAAGACACATTCAAAATAGCCTAGTTTTGCAAGAGATGTGTAATACTTCCACATACGGTATCTGTCTGAAAAGCTGCAGTTGTGGCTGCTTTCCCTGCTGTCTGCCCACTAATCTGTTATTGCCAGGAGACTGACATTCCTGACCTCTGAGCTGCTCCCTTCAGCCAGCGTTTTCTAACCAAAACAAAGTAGGAAATGGATTAAAGCAAGGGCCTTGTCCCTTGGTGAGGAAGGCTCCCATGAGCTGTTGCCCCATTACAGGCAGAGGAAGCGTAGTGATTGGTGCAATAATAATATTGTGACCTTTTTGAACTGGCTTTTTTGGATTGGTGTAGGGTGTTGTTTTTGTTTGTTTTTGTTTTTTGATGTCATATACAAATATGAGGCAAAATTCCATCACACGATTTAGAAGCAGAATTTGCCCAGAGAAGGCACTCCAGTCTCTGTTCTGCTGAACAGAACTTGCAGGACTTTGTGGAATAAGGTTTCTGACAGTGCTGAGCTCTTAGATTTCACCCGTGCATCAGATGCCCCTCGGCCAACATACAAGGACTTGAACTGAGAAGCAGCAGCACAAGAAGCGGTAGCAGGGGGTGTGATGTTTAAGCCAAAAAGCCTGAGCACAGGTGTTGGCTGACACATTGTCTATGGATTGGCAGAGAGAGGACTTGCAATTAATATTCCCAGTGGTACATGTATAAACAGTAAACAATTTATGCTTGAGCTACAGAAAAAAAATAACTGCACATGTTTTTAGATGACATCAGCTCTTATTCTTGGGGATTCACATGTGGACTTTCCTCAGTGTGCAGTTACACAATCATCACTGGCCAATAATTGTGTATGCAAGTGCTTTTAAAAATCTATGATATAATAGAAAACTAAGAGGGAAGGAAGGGCAGAAAGATACGGGCAGAAGTACTACAAACTCAAAAACAAAGGTCAATGGGAGTTTTCGCTTCAGATCAAGAGGGGAGGCAGGGACTGGAGTATATCACAGCAAAACAGGAGTTTCATGCTAAATGCTGTCAGTACCAAAGTGATAATTCACCAAATACTCTCATGAGGTGCTCTCTTTCTTGGGAATTTTTGCCCAAAAGTTGGGGAGAGTAGAAATGTGTATGAAACTCATTACCTGTCAGAAATTCTGAGCTGCCAGGAGTGTTGATGTCTGTCCATTTTTCACTCCATAGTTTGCAGTGACCAATGTGGGCAGCTAAAGCGTGCTTCATCCCATCCCAGCATCATTATCACCAACCCACGGACCATTCTGGAATGCAAATATTTCTCATCTCGATCATGTCTTGCACCTCAGAATAATAATTTAAAAAGTCACAGTTTAACTATTCAATACATTTATTATGTTCCTACAGAAAACTGTTTGGATCATGTTTTTCCTGATAAAATGGTTTTTTTGGACATTGCTCCACCAACTGTAGTGTAGACCTGAAGCTGAGTTGATAAGTGTGGCTGCCATCACCTTCAATAAAACCAGGATTACAAAAGATTTTCGAAAGGCCACGGTTTCACCAATTACATGTATACTTTTGCAAATGAGGTGCTGCCAGGGAAAAAATAAGTTGTGTAGCTTTGGAATTTGGAAAAATATTTAAGCTGCCATAATAAGCTGCCACAAGTTTATGCTAACTGCCTTATTATAATGCAATCTTCTGAATGATAATCACAATAACCTTTTCCAGCTGAATAAGATCTTAATTTTATACATAAAAATACTATCGCTGCTAGTTCATAAACAGATTTCCTAATTATGGCCATTTTCCAACTGTGTTATCTACATTTTTTCCACTGTTAATCATCATATTTTGACTTTAAAACACTAAAAAACAGGTCGGATATGTTTCAAGGAACTATATATGGTCTTTCCTTTCCTTTCTACCTCTTCCCCCAAAATAAAGGTTAGGGCTTACTTGGCAGTAGTCAGTAAAGTCAGAAGCTTGCTATGTACCAAAGGCAACTAGAAGATGCACATTTCAGAAAATACATTTGTCAGCATGCTCTCTTTCCTGACTGACCAGATCAATTTCTTAATGATGGACAAAAAAAAAAAAACAAACCAAACCAAAACAAAACAAAAAAACAGACAACTAAACAAAAAAGCACCAAACACATACAGCTTGTTATTTAAAACATGAAGTTACTGTCTTTTATGTTGAAATCTGGTAATACCAGTCTACTTTTTTCTCCTTCCTTTATGTCTGTCCATTTACCTGTTATCTCAGGTGAATCTGCTAAAATAGGAGTAGAGTCTAACAGATGCCTGACAGCAATTTCTTGTCAGATTAAACTCTGTGCACTCTAGTCTGCCTATCACCGAAGGAGACTGAAGGTCCTGAGGACGATGGGAGTGAGCGGTGGCTTTCACCTCCCAGGGGCCGTACTGGCTACTAAGGCGACATCAGTCCTCATCTGCTGCTGGAGCTCTCTGAGCTGAGTAGAAGCAGTTTTCAGGATAAATATGTCACAAAAATGTGAATTAGAAAAAGATGCACTGGAGTGGCTTACCAGTGCTGCAGAGAGGAGGAAGAAATACGTAAAAACAACATATAATTTTTTAAAATGAGAATCTGTGTTTCTGTAGTTACTGTTTTGGTTTCTTACTGCATGAGCACCACTATGATATATTCAGGTTTCCTACTAAGAATAACAGGGCTGCGTCTATGTTAACAGCACAAAATAATAGGATATATGTCTTCAGCTTTTCAAAAACAGGTGCTTTTTTCTGCCTGTCAGAGAGTTCAGAAAGTAAGAGACTATGTGATTTTTTCTTTCTTTCCTTGCATATTTATAAATTTAGCCAATATTTAGTGTTTTTGAGGGGCAGAAGGGATGGAGAGGTGAATCGTGTGTGGTTCCAGTGCCCAGATTAGCAACATCTCTCGCAGGCACTGGGGGGCACCAGTAGCCCAGCGCGGGCAGTTCAGAGTGCTTCAGAATGGTAAAAGCAAAATCTTTTACTTTCGCAAATATTGTCTGCTTACATTTTCGTTTCCTCCTGTACAATTCAACATGACAGAAAGCTTCTCAGTTGATTTTTTGTTGTTGGCTTTGGCTTGGTTTGGCTGTTATGTTTTTATTTCTTAAAAAGCATCCAAACAAAATTATAGTTGTCAGAGGTGCTGGCATGACAGCTGAGAGGCTAAAGGTTTCGATCTGCAGAAGAGTCCTAATGTTGTCAACCTCAGTGAAAATACTCAATAATGTCTCTTTAATCCTGATCTTTTGTAGGAATAAAAAAAAATACAGTGTCTCTTCGGGAATGAGCAAGGCTTTTCAGCCTCCTGCAGAGACTTCTTACAGCTGCTGAGGAAAGGCTGGGTTTCATTTAGTTATTTAGAAAGGAAATATATACTTGTTTCTCATTTTAGGAAAAAAAATAAATAAATTAAAAAAAAAAAGTTAGTTCGTTTTTGCCTGAATGAGATGATAAAACTCAAGGAGCCTGGAAAGTTTTGTTGATATCTTCACTAAGAACTAATGACTTATCAGCACAGACTACATACAAATGTGCCTTGCATAAAATGTACATTATGAGAAAAACATGCAGAATATTCACATATTACATTTTCCAAATAAGATGGGCTGAATTGCCTTGCTGTCTGCTCTGTAACACGTCTACAAGGCTGCTACTTTCTTCCCACAAAAATGGTTCAATCCTCTTGTTGCTTGTGAATGAACCTGGTGAAACTAAGACAAAAATGACTGACCACTGCACTCGTTTGCTGTTGGGCTACTGTGTGCTATGCCTGTGCCCCAGCACATTTGCACGTCCTTGGGTGACTGGAAGCAATATCCACTGACAGAGGCAGGGGAACAGAACATCTGAGGGTCAGCAAGCATGACGATGGTGTGGCGGCATCCCCTCTGTTCTCATTTACATCTCCTGTGCCAGCATCTGGGGGTAGCAGCATAGGAGTCACTGAGCTGGCACTGTGCCGCTGGGCTGGGGCAGACCTCCCACAGCCAATTTTGCTGCTTCGGGGCCACTTTGTAGTGTCAATTTGGTGCACAGAGACCACACAATGGTTTGGGATTTGGATTATTGTATCTGTTCTATAGAGAAAGTCCTGCTGCAGTTAAAACATACAGTTACATTCACAGTGGGACTGCTTTTGCTGAAGCACACATGACTTTAATCAAACACTGTGTTATGGGCCTGACATTTAACAAAGAAAATCAAACCCCAACATCACTCTACTAGTCTGTAGTCTCTGCTTTCAGGGTTGGTTTTGGTTTGGTTTTCAAATTAATGAAAAAGCCTAACAAATATTATTTCAAAATTTAATATGGGCATCTTGGATTTGCGACATAAACTGAAAATGGTAAAGCTGTACTTTTTATATATAAATATGGTAGACATCTGGATTTGTATAGATCTTATTAAAAATATTTAACATTGTCTTTGCATTTATTCCAGAATTATAAAGTCAGATACAGCCAGAAATAGAGTATCAGGAGGTGGTGCATGTCTTAAGAGAAGCAATTTAAGATGTTAATTCCTGCATTTAAAAGCTAGGAGCCAAATTACAGTGGTGCTTTATAGCGGGTTTTCTTCATCTGAAATTGCACATAAAATAGTTTATACCTATATATCCATAAACAGAAGAATAACAAGATTTGAACCGTGTTTTTTTTTTGTTTGTTTGTTTGTTTTTAAATTATGTGTGTATGCAGTCTCCTCTTTTTGTGGTGGCAGGAGGGGGTTCAGGTGTCACTGCTGTAGAGAACCAAGAAGATAAAGTAACCCCAGCTCCTGAAATTTCCCACTAACTTTGTGAGCAGCTGTTGTGCAATACAGACCTCTGCTGCTATTTGCAAAGCTATCTCTGAAAGTTGCTACCAAAGGAGAAATCAGTTTGAGATGGGGCCCTTTTGTGGAAGAAAGGTGGCAGGCAGGTCGGCAGGAATTAGAAGTAGATTCTCATATACCTAAAGGTAATTAATCAATTAGAATGGGATTAAGCAAATGTTTATATCCAATATTGTATTTTTGTGCATGTTAGTTGAGGGAAATAAACTGAAAAGGGAGGCAAGAAATCTGAGGAGGAGGTGGAATATGTTAGCTTCTGTATTGTCTGTTGCTTTACAGTACTACTGTTTTCTAGTGTTGGCAGATGGTATGCAGAAATTTAATACAAAATTGTAAAATTTTATCTAGCAATGAAATATGCTCCATAAGTATTTAAAAATCTGCCAGTGAAGATTGGCCAAATTATGATGAGCTCGTGTTTTCTAAGATTTTTTCCCTGCTTGTCTTTCACAAGCATAAAATAAGTCCTTGGGTGCATTTATTAGGATTTATACCTTATTGCAATTGTTCTCACAGTCATGTGCATTTTCCCTGCTCCCATCTGGATTTTAAATTAACTTGCAGTAAGGAAAGATTCCTTAATTTATTTGGTTCTATGAAAAGATATTTTAAAAGTCTAGACAAAGAGGAGATTCTTGCTTTTCTTGATTGTGGTGTAGTGTGCAGAAGATAGGATCTCTGGCATGCTCCAGAGGTTTCCAGAACTATTCTCTTTGTGTTTCCCGTTGTGAATGCTTTCAGCAGTGCCCTCACAGCTGCTTTGGGAATGAATGAGAGGAGGAATGTTCTCAGCTGCTGAGCGGGAGAGAGAAACAAACCAGCTTCTCCCCTTGGGATGCTGGAGTGCATCAGGTTATCCAGCCTGGGTCCCTATCATAGATCGAAGAGCAGTTTGGCCTGGTCTTACCTGACCCTTGTGTCTCCATTGGGTGTCAGTGCTTGTACTCAAGTGCAGGAAAACCTGCATCTTGACTCAGGCTGTGCTGGGGGAATTAGTGAAGAGCAAGGCCTCTGTATCTGTGGTTGTGAGGCTGTACAGCTCACCAAAGCAGAGACTTAGGAAACCTGTAACCTCACACTGCTGCTGTTGATGATATGATCATTTCTGGGAATTAGAAAACCTATGCTGGTTGCACTTGCCAGAGTTCGCAGTTGTTAAGCAAAGCTTTGAAATGCTTCTGGTGAAGAACCAGCTGGGACTTTGTGCCATCTGCATGAAAAATAGAATTGAAGTGGATATGAATGTGAAACAAGCATGAAAACTTCATAAAGTTCAGTGGAACAGAGGATAGAAAACATGGTCCTGTTCTAGGTAAATCAGTTGCTTCTGTGCTTCCCATTGTAGGATCCAGAGGCATATTTTGCTGTATGTTGGTAGTGATGGATCTTTTGGACTTCTCACAGACCCATGTCAATGCCAGTGAATAAAGTGCTCTACTCCTTAGCTGGCACATCTGCATTTACAGGATGGGAATAGTGTCGCATACCTTGTGAGATAACGTAGGTCATCTGCTTTCTTCTGTTGTCTGTTTTCACAAAGCCGTGTGCTGCACACATCGTCATTAGATCACACCTTATATGCCAGGAACAGGCATATGTTTCTTGCTGGACATGCTTTTCCTTGACCCTGCAGGTGCACAGTAGCTGGAAGTCAATGTGGCAAAGGCTGCTAATTGCCGTAGGCTGCACTTTGTAAAAAGGCTGAGCTTATCTACACAGTGAAGTGAGAAAGCTTTCTACTCAGGCTGAAGGCAAATTAATATAGCCATTACAGAACTGCTGAACAAAAGGAGACAGAAGAGATTGCTTTGGTGCTCTGTCAGCAAGTGAACTGCTAGATATTTTTATTGTGTTTGCAATTTGAATAATGAATAATAATGGCATATAAGCTACTGTTATAAATTCTTTGTGAGAGAGGCATGGGCGTTGTTTGGTCCCAGCCATTTCACAATAAAAGCGTTTTGCATCATAAATATCTGTACTGTTTGTAATTAAAATATGGGATAAAACTGAATCATCCACTGAAAACAAGGTCAGTAATTGTATGATGTGTGTGCTAAAGCTTTACAAAATACATTGAGAGGAATTTGTCCCTCTGCAGAGAAAAGGAAAATTAATGTTTACAGTTTAAAGAAACTTTATGCCATTAAGAGGAGAGGAAGCTGACTCTGGAATCTGGGATGCTTTTTTATGTGCAGTTGTAGTTTGCTTGGGTTTCCCCAGGCATGCTCTTAAATGGCTAAGGAAGCTGGCTAGATTTGCTTTTTTCCATTCTTGGTTCTCTTGTGCACTTTCTCCTTCCCTGTTCTCTTATTTATCAGCTTCTGTGGAATAAATAAATGTTATTGTTTCTAATTTCTTCTGTGCCGCTCATTTCCTGACCTTGATTGATCTCAGCAACAAAGAGTAGTACTTTAAGATGAAACTAGCTGAAAACTCAGAGGGGGAAATGCAGTAAAGTTTCCAATTATGTTAGAAAGGGTAAGAAAAATTAAAATGCATTTCTTGCTTTTTTTTTTTTTTTTTTTTTTTTTTTACATTCATGATATTTTGGACAGTTTGAATTAATCAAATTGCATTGTGGGGACTCTTGCAGATAACAAATGAAATGAAAAAGGTTAGTGGCTGATGTCCCATTTTAAGGTACAGAAGTATCAGAAAGCATACTGATGAACTTGCCTTTGATTAGGAATTAGACATTACTTTTGAATGCAGCAGTGACACAGCAAAGGTAGATAGGGCAGGATGACTGGTGTCGGAATTGCAGTATGGTATGGAAAGCTGTCACGATGAAAGGAAAAAGCTGTTCCTGGATCAGAGAGGACACACTGGAAAAGGTGTTGAAGATTTTCACCAGTTACAAGAACTAATAGTCTAGATTAACAAAACATTTTGAAAAGAAGTAAAGATGGTATCGAATCTCTGATTAACATCTATTTAAATTTAATGAATTAACTTACAGCAGAGAAATAATATACCATACAGATCTTGGAGACCAGCCTGGGATGCTGCCTGCTAGAGTTCTTCAGGCAGTTAAGTTTGCTTTGCATGCCTGGCGAAATTCAAGGCAGCTGCAAAGAGCTGCCAGAGGAGTCTCCCCATGTGAAGAATTCCTCTCCAGCATCACATTTCCTTGTCTATCATTTCCTGTACTGGTCATCATGTGAGGGAAAATGGCAAAAAGGGTGCATGTCAGACAGATTCTTGGTACACTTCATCTCAAGCTGGCAATGGCTCCCTGGGGAACCTTACACAAGTGGGATAAGGTATACCAGTCTTCCCTTGCAGCTCATACTTGGCGTTTGTACAGCTCAAGATGGATTGAAAGAAGTGCACTTCTCATGTGGGAGGACTCTTCCCCCACATGTCTGGGAGGGCTTGGGCACTTTAGGAATCTAAATGCTTCATGATATTTAAGAGTAAAAAGGTGAAAACTAGAATAGCAATCATAACTCTGATAATAAAGGGCTTTAATTTGGGACTTGTTTACTCACAGCTGACACAATCTGTTCTATTTTGTTCTTCTGTGCTAAGATTGGCCAAAGAACCTCTTTTCTGAATTTTTTAATGGGGTAACCTTATCTACACAATGAAGCAGGAAACTATTCTACTCAGACTGAAAAGGAAACATGTCCCGTTATTTGTCTTGAAATGTTTTACAAAAGTTTTACATTTTTTTGAAGATCAGTTCTTTCTGGCCTTATTGAAATGACTTTCAGGGGGTAGTGGTGGCTGGTTGTATTAAATAAGAAGGATTATTTCTGAGAGCAGATGTCTTTCAGTTGTACTTTGTGCCACTAACAGATGAGTAGCAGCAACCAGAACTTCAGCTTTTCCATCAGATCTGTTTTATCAGGGGAAATATTCAATACTGGCAGGAGACTAGTTGCTCTCTGTCCTTCCTTTTCTCCCTTTTTCCCTTTTCCCTTTTTGTTTTTTTTTTTTCCCACTTCTAAGAACAGAGTGGTTTTGTTGTCCTCCGAGCCACAGAGACAGTATTATTGCTACAGAGAAATGAGCTAAAATGTGTACTTTAAATTTTTAGTCATTCCAAGTATCTCTAATTGAGATGATAGTAGCAGTTGGTGAGATAATTAAAGACTTTTTCAGGATTATATGAATGTGGGGAGCAATTGATCCATTTCTTCTTTTCCACTCTACTACAGTTCATGACCAGTACCAGAACATGGCTACGTATATGCATATGTTTCAAATGAAATCCAAAGCTTAGTTATGACAATACAGACCTCAGTCCAAAAGACCTAAACTTCTAGTTTATCCTATAGGGAAGTAAAATAACCACATGCTTACACAGATATCCCACACATGAAAGGGAGCTGATTATTTTTGTTTTACTTTTTCTGCTAGTACGTACTGCACAAAGCCAGTTCATACAAGAAGCAAGCAGAGAGGAGAAAAACATACAGCTATCTAGCCCACCCTTTCTCAGTACAGGACTGTTCTTTGTACCGTCCCTCTGGATTTCTCTAGTCCAGTTTCAAACAATACAACAATGGTGTCTCTCATGCTATGCTTGGATAGGAAATTACAAAAAATTCCTCAATATTTAGTCTTCTTGTCATTTTACTTCAGTCTCGTCCTCAAGGTTTGGTAGAGACCCATTTTGTGCTATTTTTTACATGGCAGTGTGTATGTTTGTGTTACAATATTTTGACTTGGTAGCTGCCATATATTAATCCTAATATGTTGCTTAATATCAATAACATTACAATACCAAAACTAATGCAGTTAGTGAATAACTGTACATAATACTCACATTTGGTATATTAATAGCATTTCATTTTTATTATTGCAGTCTTGATTGAATGGACTATTTATCACAGCTTATAAGGAATGGTCTTTGCTAACACTATTAAGTCACTCAAGCGTGCTAAATTGTGGCACCAGAGCAGGTGCTATTGTATCCAGTTCTTTTGGAAAGAAAGGAAAAACCCTTAAATGATCCTGAACATTTATACCTAAAGGAAACAATCTTTTATATTAATATAAAAAGATTGTTTTGTACTCAGTCAAAAGAATTCTTGGCAGTCAGTTTAAACTTGCCTGTATATATAGCACGCTGGAGCCTGCTAAGTACCTCTGTTTTCTTTATGGATGAAGCCTTGGTGCCAAGAGGTCTGCACCACATGCAAGTGTAGATACGCTTGTATCTGATGGATTGTCCCATAGTGAACCACATTGTATACAGGATGTTCAAACATGTATTGATTATGTGGTTCTTTAGTTTACAGCAGAATTATAATCTGATGCTTTAAAGTACATATATGCAATCAATCTTCATGTGAAGGATCTCAGTGCAAAAGTATTTTATGCTGTATATTAGATATTTGAATAATACCATTAGAAAAAAAATGTATATTATACATTTTTAATGTATCTCCGTAGCATTATTGTGAATTTATACAGTTCTTTCAAGCATCATCTTTGTGTTGACTATGAACTGTAAATGTATAATAAAGTTCATAGTGTGTGTAACTATTTTCAGGTTTTAGTACCACATCTCATAGTCAGCTACATGAGCTACAAACCTCATATAACACAGTTACAAAGTTTTTATAGGACTACGTTTATGTTTGTTACATATCTGTAAAACTTTCCTTCAACATTGCATTATAGAATAAGAAATCTGTATTTGAGGGGAAAAATTACATTTTGATTAGATTTTAGTCCGTCATGCAAATAAAATTTAAATATATATGCTTAAAGACTAAGTTGCTTCTGGTACTATGGTGCCAACTTCCAACTGCTTATTTGTGAAATACGGAAAACTTGACAGAAATACTACTTCTAAGTGTAGAAACAGATACAAAATTTCTTAAGACTGACTTATGTTAGCAATTTTTGAGAGGGATTATGTTAGTTTACAATGCCTAGCTGCATAAAAAATGCAGCTTATGCTGGTAATATTTATTTGTAATTCAGGACAGGAGTACTTGAACGATTCTTCTGGAGCAGCTTGTGCATTTTCAGAAACTTTATTCCAATCTTTTGGAGCTATGATAATTACATAAATTGAAAATAAGACTTTGTTGATAAGATGATGATCATGTTATTTACCTAAACAGTTTTATCTGCATTCACTCTTTAACTCATATTTTTCCATCACTCAAATTCCTTTTCCTCTCATTCACTGGTAGTGGAATCTCTCAATGGACATTACATTTTTAGTCCTCACTATATACTGTTTTAAAAATGTTGTGCTGTCACACAACCATCTCAGTACTCAAATATACATTAGCTGTTGCTGCAGTATGTGTGGTGTTTGCTTTATGGCAGGACAAAGAGCATACTTGAAACTAAGTTTTCATTGGTCTAAAATTCAAAAAAATGCTGTATTCTTCGAAGTACTTAGAAAACTCCTCAAGCAGCTGGGTTTTAGCATTTAGATGCATTTGGCCAGTAATGCATGCACAAAATATAAAATACAAAACAAAAAAAATATATCTCTATATTCTTTTCTACAATTATGTATGTGCCCTTGAGACCCTGATTATCAGAGGTGAGGAGCCCAAGGCTGAGGTGCATGGGAGAAGGAAGGAGAGCCACAGCCTGCTCTCCCTTCCCCAGTCCCACTGGCTGCAGCATGCCTGTTGTGTTGCACTTGCCCAGGAGCAGGAAACACCTCTGCCTGCCCTGCCTGGCAGGGTTACGGAGAGCTGCTGCACTACCACAGGGCTGCGCGCTGCCATTGTGACCTGACAGTCACGGTGCCCTGTGTCCTGCAGGACAGGTATGAAAGCTTGAATCTAATACTGAGCTAGTAGGCAAAGGTGTAAAAGTCACTGAATGTGATGTTTTGTACCAAAATGACTGCAATGTAGGTGTACGTGCACAAGAATGCCTTGTATACGTCCAGTGTATGGACTCTTAATCACTTTTCACTGTTAGTGCAGGAAACTCAAATTTGCATTTAGGAAACAGTTTGATTTTAAAGTCATTTTTCTGGCTGTATATACCAAATTTGATATGGTGTATTGAATCCCTTCACATGACTGAATTTATTAAAGTATAAATAATATGCAAGGCTGTAAACATAGTATTATTTCCTTTTACATTGTCATTAATGTAGCATGATGATATCTTGCCACATCTTCTTCAGTTATTACTTGCTTCAGTGAACAATAACATCATCAGTGAGTGAAGATTGTATAGTAAATATTTTAAGTTCCGTTACTGACTCATGTTTATTTGTTTTTGCATTTTCTTACCTATAAATTATATAGTTAATAATAATTAAAAAGGGGGGGAGGGGGAGAGGGAAAGAAACCCTGAGATTAATAAGCAGCCACCTTTGTTTCCTAGTTTAATTTCTTGTTACCTGTTATTTGATTTAGGTCACATGGTGATATTTTTAAAAGAGACTTTTGAAATCTAAATTGGATCTGTCTCTGTAAAAATTATATGTATTTTTAAAACCTAAATCTGGATTACTTAGAGAAACTAAAGCATTTATACTTTTCATCTTGTAAAAAAGCTGTGTATAAATCTTCTTTGCTAGGTGGTGCACATGAAGGTCTCCAGCACTTGGGTCCTTATGGCAATATCCCAAACATTGTGGCTGAGCTGACAGGAGATAATATACCAAAGGATTTCAGTGAAGATCAAGGATATCCTGACCCCCCAAATCCCTGTCCTATTGGAAAAACAGGTAATTCTGCTGCAGCCTTCGTACCTCTGCATTTACTGTGCTACTGAGTCTTCCAGTGATGTGCTAAACAGTACAACAGTTGATCACTGATGTGTGTTTCCTGTCTTTCTGTACCCTGGGAGAAGAACTGTAGAGCAATCAGTTGTTTTATATTAGATTTTATTTTTATATATATATATATAAATATATGTACCTTATATATATATATATATATATATATATATATATATATCTGCACCTTCTCTGTTGCTATATGTCTGCTAGAGAAGGTGAGATGGAAGAAATCATCTTGACCTTGGAGTAGAAGTTGGTGAGTTTTGTGATAGAATCTTGTTCCTGAGGGAGTTCATTTTTAGGCTGGCCCCTGAAAAAAAAAAAAAAAAAAAAAAAAGTTATTGTTCTATACAGATGAGGTTTACCCTTATTTTGGAGACTTTCATTGTGCCAAGAGGAATGAAACTGTCTGCCCTGATCTCCAACCCAGACCATGAGTCAATATTTAAGATACCTTGGCTCTCATCCATGTGGCTTTATAGCTCACTGAGGGTGCATCCGCGCCAAGAAATGGAGAACTATGTGGACGTACCCCAACTCATTACAAGCAAGCTAGCTCCAGCAGAGTAGCAGTGCAGCTGGGGAGAGTGGGAGTGGTGGTATACCTGAGACACCTAGCGCGTCCCTCATTTGGTCGGACCAGTGTGTTTCCTAAGCCATGCACATGGCTAGTGCTCAGTGGTCTCTAAAGCAGCACTACATGTGCATGATATAGACATACCCTAAGGAAATAGATCTTTTTTCCTGTTACTTGAGCCAAGGAATGATTTCCAGTACAGAAAATAGTAGTAAAATACCCATTGGCTGCCTTGGATGCTGGAACTCGGAATGGGAATGAGCACTCTTTTTTTTCTGTCGCTTTTTATTTGTGAGCTAAGAGATCCTTTCAAAATCTTTTCTCTTCAGTCTTCATTTATGTTCTTTGGTAATGCAAAACAGTTGTCCACATTTTTATTTAAAAATATTCTAACTAGCTTAGAACTGATTTAAAAAATTGTCGTGAGAAGCTTTGCAAACAGTGTTTTTACATTGCATTCAAAACATCATATAATAAAAGAAATCCAAATAGCCATCCACACTGATTTCTATTACAGCCTGTTTGGTGATAATGGCTGCATCACTTCTGAAGTAGTCTCATCTTCCATTTGTTCAATATAGCTGCATCTGACAGGTTGCAAATGATGTTTTCTCACACACAAAAGCACATAGACTTTTTATCTGCTTTGCTTGTCCAGAAAACTTCTGTAAGTGATTAAATAAATAAAAACCTGGCATCCAGAGAAATGACTTTGAAAATCCCTTTAATTTTTCTTTCTTGGGTGAAATAAAAGTTGTTATCTAGACCAGTACAGTCAGATATGAGCATGGGGAGAATTCCTCGAGAAGTGCTGCCTGCTCAGATAAACTCTGCCATAGGTACGCTGAGAGTGAAGATAGCATCTACTAGGATTAGAGTAAAATGTTTTTCAGAGCCTTAAATGGAAATTCAAGTGGTGACTGTTAAAACTGTATTATGCATACAAATTACCGGAGGCCTTCCTCAATCAGGTCTGTGGATTTGCTTAATGGAAAACAATTTTTCCAGTCACTGTCTACATATGCACATTCCACAGCAGGAATACATAAGCCTCGAGCACTTGAGTTTGAAGACTTTTTGATTAGCAGTCGCAGAGGGCACACATATGTCCAGCTTCTCTTTGTGTTTTCTACCCAAAGTCATAGACATAGACAATGTGAGGAGGTCAACCACATTTCTGTTGTCACCTACTACTCTCCTGAGATGGCCTTGTCCCTGCTGAGACTGAAATAAATTTTAAGTGCTCCTAGTTAAAAAGAATATTAGTTTAAGTGCACAGAAACTAAGTGCGTAGTTTCTGTCTGTTAACTAGCATGGTTACTTTTCCCACTTCTTACATCTTTTTCTTCCTAAAGAGAAAAGAAAGAAAATGGGATCCACTGGAATAAACCTCCTTAGGTCATTTATTAATTCATTTTTATGTTAGGTCTTTACTGTTTCCCACATCTAAAGGAAAAAAATGATCCACCTATAAAGTTTTGTACAAGATGATCACACAAGGATGGAAGGGAAGGTCCAGTGTTCCTTCTGTAGCGTCTGTCTTCTGGTGGATGCAGCTGCTTGCTGCCCAGTGTCATGCCGTGTGTGCTGGCATCTCCTTGGGTATGTCTGTGAGCAACAGGGATTGCAAGTGCATGATGCTGGCAATGAAAAGAGAGCTCCAGGAGCAAAACTCTATCCAAAGAGCTAATCTGGCCTCAAGTTCCTGAATTGTTGTTTAATCTAAAGGTCACTTATTTTGGTAAAAAGTCCATAAGCAGACTTTTTAAAAAGATATTATCCTTGACATGACAATGTCTGCAAAGCCATCCATTGTGATAAAAGAGATTTCTACACTCATCAGATTAGTATCAATCTGCACAAATACCCTTAGCTTCTGCCACATTGCATTTTTAAGGGAATGTATGATGTGTAAACAAATTTAATCTATTTTTAACAAAATAGCAAACCAGAAATGGAGCCCCACAAATAGCTAATTAGTGAAGGAAATTCTGCCTTTGCTTACAGACTCATTTTACCATGAGCTTCAAAAGTATTGTTTAAACAATTTCTATCACTTCCTGAGGGCATTTAAAAATGAAAATAAGATCCCTTCCAAATCAGTGTAACAAGCAGTTCTATGTAAAATTAATCTCAATCACTGCTTTAAAAGAAAAACAAAAAGGAGATGGGAGAGCTTGGAAAATAAATTTTGTTAGTTTTGGAGTTTCAATAAATTGTGGGGTTCTTCAAGAAATATGGATCCTGACAAACTCCTTGCAAAAGATAAAAAAATAAAATAAAATTGTATTTCCAGTTATCCAGTTCTTTATATGCTTTTTTAAATTGCAAAACTACATTTTAAAAGTTTGCTTCTAAAAGTGGATATCTGTGTTTTAAAGCTACTAAGGACTCACTGCTTTCTAACATGCCTTTGTAGTCAATGATGGGTGTCTAGAAAACACCCCCGACACAGCGGAGTTCAGCAGGGAATACCAGCTGCACCAGCACCTTTTTGATCCAGAGCATGACTATCCCAATGTGGGCAAGTGGGTGAGTTGATATTCTTGATATGTTGATATTCTTGCTGCTTGTGAACCTGAGTTTCATCTGCTGCTGCCTCGGGTACTACAGAGTCACAAGGAGAATACTGGGCTCATTGCTGATAGAATTATCACCCTAAAGGAAGCCTCTTAAAAAGATGAACTTGCCCTTAAAAATACAGAAATAGCGGCTAAGAGAAATGATCGATGAAAAGCCCATAAAAGCAGAAAATAGAAACCCCTGTCTCATTATGTCCCAAAGCATGACAACTATGTATGTGCGTGATAAATGCAGCAAACCACATTTCAAAATGCGGTGCGCCTGTAGCCAAAATCGGCTCAGCTTGTTAGTTATCATGAGGCTCCAGAACATAAGTGGGTTCCTGGGCAGAGCCTGGTGCAAACCAGACTGGGGCGGGTAAGCAGTGCGGGAGGGGGCAGTTTGCCTTTGTGCTGTTGTTTCCCCCTTCCACTGCTTTTGGCTTGCATGGGAGCAGAGCATCAGTAGGCTCTATTGGAGCTATTTTATAGTATTTTTTTAAAAAACTATTTTATACATTGCATATAATAAATACAGCGAGATACACTAAGGGTAAAAATCTTGCTTTACACATACAAGGACTTTAATAACTCCAGCTAGACTATTTCTTCAGGCTAGAGGCTCCAAAGAAAGCTCTGCCGCTTAATCTTAGATTACATCAGTTAAATGTCCGATCCCAAATCCATCTTCAGGCGCCAGGAAAAC
The DNA here is from genome assembly GCF_963932015.1 of Anas acuta. Lineage (NCBI taxonomy): Eukaryota > Metazoa > Chordata > Aves > Anseriformes > Anatidae > Anas > Anas acuta. The sequence goes on along the minus strand of NC_088983.1, from coordinate 39,723,810 downwards.
AATAACAATGATCATAATTTATGCTGCTAGAGCAAATCATGAAATCTCATTATACATTGTTACAGCACTTTACTTAAGATTGCCCTAAACCCGTGCTCTCTAAGCGTATATCGACAAATAGACATGTTTGGCAGCCTCTTCTCCGGCTGTAATTGTGAGACAATGATTCATCGTTCATGATCAAACCAATGTAAGATTTATAGTCTTAATTACTTATGTGAGTGCTAAATTTCTACAGACAATCATGCCAAAAATCCAAATTTTGGAAACCCCTGTTGCATTCTAAGTAATTACCATCAAAGGTTTTCATTTTAAAAACACCAGATGGTGAACTTTATTATTTATGCCAGATAATGCTGTTAGTTTTCTTATTATTTAAAAGTAATTTACTTTCATAATGCCACTTTGAAGACTATAATAACACTTCTGCAAATCTTTGGCCTACAGCATTATTTCAGAATCAATGTACATACTGTGTTGTCATCAGCAACACACATAGTTAACAAATGGTAGGTAATCCTTAGCGAATACTGGCCTTTTTTCATTTCTCCATCCATCACTTTTAATTTAGGGAATAAACTACTCACACGTGGATTAAAAGAGATTGTTAGGTCCCAAACAGTAATCATATCTAGCTTCAGCAGAGCCAAGTCCCAATCTTTTTAATCAGAGATGAAACAGCTGGTAATGTACATGAGTAAATGTTCTGCCGAGATCCAGGAGTATTGCCCTGACTGCCTCCTCACTGTATATTACTACACATTAAAAAGATTGGGAAATACAGTGGTATCCATTTTTATGGCTGCTTTTGTTATTTTTCCTTTGCCAGAAAAAAAAATGAGAGCTGAAAAGCACTCTAAAAATTAGCTATCTGAGACTTTATAACGGAGAAAGAAAGTCAATCAGATCTTTCTCTTAGGTCACTTACTGTCATCTGGGCGAGGTCAGGCATAAATGAGCATCCCAGGGGGGTCAGGGGTTAAAAAGAGAAAGTTCAGCTTTGTTTTCTTAAACCAGTATCAGTACAAATAGTAAATTAAAAGCAACGATGTTTTTCAACAACACTTTTTTCTACTGAAATAGTGAATAGCATTTCACTCTCAGGGTAGAAATAATGCCAGTTGTGCTTATCAGCTAGAGAGGAGGGATCAAATTCAGTAGAAAGAAATGCAAATGGGAAGCAAGGAGGAAAACATACCACAAGACTGATCTCCTTGTTAAAAGAAGCTGCCATCTCTGGCTTTCTAATTTTACTGAAATCCTGAAACTAGTCACTTACAGATTTCATTTTATTCCAACTTCAGTTATAATGAGCAGTGTTAAGTGCATCTCGCTTTGCCAACTGACATTTTAAAATATCTGGCTGGCAATGGTGGTTATTATTAATGGTGAGTTCAGTAGGTTTGGTACCCATCTTCAGTTTCAGACAATAGATACAGGTTATTGAACTCAATGTAGTACGCTTGATGTAATAGCAATTATCATGCTTGATATTCTTGATGGACTGCAAATTGACTAACGCAGGAATAAAAAAGCCCTCTTGAAAGTGTGCAACCTTGGTAATGCAATTTTCCTTTTCACTTTTGCTTAATAATTGTGCAAGCCCACATTACAGAGCTGCTGATCATTACTGACCTAAACAAGTTTCAGTGACCTCTGAAAGACTGAAGGGTAAACCTTTCTGGCATTGGTTGCAATCATTTTAGTTCCTGAGTTCTTCTGCCCAAATCCCAACCTCCAAGTACCTGGTGGGTGCAAGGGAAGCTCCAGGAGCAAGAGGGAAGCAGTGGTTCCTCGTGCCACTGCTGTTCCTGCAGTCCTGAGGCCCTGCAATGTGCCAGGAGTTCCCCTTCACTCTCCTCCCAAAGCAACATCTCCTCATCAGGCGTGCAGCTCATCTCCAGCTGAGGCTCATTTTTAGCTGGGGAAGCTCTGTGCCTCCACGCCTAAGAAGCCCCAGGCGCATGGTGAGAACAGCGAGTGCTTCACAGGCAAAATTCAGCAGCCGATGAGCTCAGGGCCTTACGCCACGGCACAAATTTCCAGAGCTGTGGTTCGCCATTCATGCACACCCGTAGATCATGCTCCATAACCCCATTTGCTTTGCACTGCATGCAGTGCTTAAAAGTAGTAGTTACGGTCTTAATGCATTCCCAAACAGACAAGGCAAATATGACCTTCCTGAGCAGGAACACTTCAATTGCAAGGAATTTTCCAGAGGGACAGGAATGTTAGCTTCGGTAGTCATGAAATTGTTCTTATTTCAGCGACATTATTTTTCCTCTCATGAAAAGTATAGCCATATAGTTTATGAAGAGAGGCTTCAGTGGCACTTTGTTACTACAGAGAATAATTTACACGTTTTTTTTAAATGTTAAATTTACGTTTTCCCTAAGTGAGTTTGCACAAATGACTAACCAAGAATGTCTCTCTTGGCCAACTTCATCTCTGTTCCCTTTTGGCACAGTTCAGATAAAATAACTGAGGTTGGGCAAGAGATAGGCCTTGCGAATTTTGGGCTTAATGAACATGAGAAGTACAAACCAGACAATTTTGGCAGATGTCATTGTAACACTTGAAAATGTTTGTTTTTTCTCATATCAAGGCTGTGCAGAGGGTAGAAGTGTTTTGGTGAATTTGTCTCGCGCTAGAATTACACTTTCTATTTATATAATCAACGTTAGGTCAGTTGTTTATAGCAGAATTAATGGCTTTGTTTATACAGTGTTCTGCTTTTATACATCTAATTCTTCTTTCCTTCCATTTTCAGGTTAGGGTCTTGTTTTGTTTTTCTGTATAATACAGAACTGAAACAAAATGTGTTGAGCATGTGTGTGTTATTCCAGACTTTATTAGAACTCACTACTTGTATGAAATATAACAATATGTGGATGCACTCATATAAACCATGGTCAGAGGGTTTTTTTTTGTGTGTGTGTGTGTTTTTTTTCTTTTTTTTTCTTTTTTTTTCTTTTTTTTCTTTTTTTTCTTTTTTTTTTTTTTTTTTCTCATCATCATAACTTTCCTTTCTGCCAAGATGTTTTTGGCAGTTTTTAAAAGGTTCACCATTAAAAATGTTATGGACCAAATGGTTTTTAGAAACTTTATTGAGGGCACTACTTAAACAAAGGAAGAATTGGCGCTGAACTCATTTCAGCAGAACTTTGCACTGTAAAGTGTTGATATCTGAAAGGGAATAAGCAAAGACAACAAAACAGTAGGAATCACACTGACTATAGTTTTTAAAATTCATTAGAAAATCCCTTGTAAAAGAAATATTTTTGCTTCTGTTCTTGTCACCTCAAATCTATAGAAAGATGTATCAGAGATAGAACTTCTCTCCCTCCCCCTCCCCATTTTTTTCCTTTTTTTCTCTTTTATTTTTCTTCTTTTTTTTTTTTTTTTAACGTATATGTATTTTTACTATGTATGTGGGACATTATGTGGGACTTCCAACCTATATCATTATACAAGCATGTACTTAGTGTGCTTATGCATTAAGCTCAAAGATACAGTGCAACACAGTGGAAAATTACTGGCTTTTTAGTTGTTGATGAGACTGACTGCTCCTGAAGAACTGCAAATGTTTATCTGGATATTTCTGCTAACATTCTGGATATATTTATCTTTCCTGTAAAACTACACACCCATCTAAACTTGCTTATGAATTGTTCATATGCTAATATTTAATAGGAAGAGTAGTATTTTTAAAAGAGTGTAATGAGTTTGATGGCTATGTTTTTTCCCCTTCCAGAGCAAGAATTTACTCTTTGAGAAGATGAATGGTGGTCCAAAAAGAAGAAAGAGGGTAACTATCAGAATAATTTATAGTCCCTCTATCATCTACAGAGCTAATAAGAACTAAAATCATACTGCTGAAAAAGAAAGTTAGCCTAATGCATCCATGTTATACCTTAGGTAATGCCTGAAGTCAGGGAGTGTCTGTGATAAGCTACTACAGCAGGCTCCGTGACTGTCACTGAGTACAAGATGTAATTCACTAAAGCCTGTTGCATTCTGAAGATGCACTTCAATGCAGAGCATTTGTTGACAAACTTTGTATTATCTGTGGTGATCCTGATTCCATGAAACCATCTGAAATTATTCAGATTTCTTTAAAACAAAATAAAAATTTTCCTATTAAATGTATCAGTAAAACTAATTACCACTACCCATACGTGTCAGTATGCGTTTGGGTGTAAACGACAGCAGAATTGGTCCTTAAGCCTATGAAATTCAACTAACTTGCACACTGCAAAGCAGCTCAGAATTAAACTCCTAGCTCTGTGTCCCACTTGCTGGGCAGACAAGGATGAATGGGTTGTTACCTTGCTGGCCCTTACACTGAGGAGATACACACACCACAGAGAATTTTTGCACAGTTCGTGTCACTATATTCTCTTGTTTTTCAGTAGCATCAGCTTGTCATTTATCACTTTCAGACAGAGTAGCAGTCTTTAGCTTTGCTGCTGGTATATTTTTTTACAAGAAGAAAACGAGGCTTTACATGAAGAAGCCTAGCTCTCTGCCAAAAAAAAAAAAAAAAACAACAAAAAAAAAGTAGCTTTGTAAAATATGACAGCACAATTTATACTGTAAATGAAGTAAACTTGAGTTGAAATAACTGAAGCATAAGTGAAGGTGATTTATTTATTTATTTATTTGTCTGTTTAACTCTCAAACCTAAAGTTCTTTCCAGAAAGGGAAAAGTCAGCTGATTTCTTACTGATTCACACATAACTGGTAATAAACCCTGGTCGATTATAGGTAATGACTTATATTCAGCTTAGTGTCTGCCTTCCATTTCCATTTGATTTTCAAGTTACATAAAAGAAAATGAAAAAGTGTGGACATACTATATTTGGTCTCAAGTAAGTAAATTTTACTCTGGAAAGATAAATACAGAACACCATTAGAACACTCATTAGAATACTACGTTAAAGTATGAGTAGTGAGATAGATACATAAGAAGAAATAGTACATATACACATTTTCTGTTCATGTGCTGAGTGATGTAATCAAATATAAGGCAACTAATGGCTGTAGAGACATGATAGACCCTGCGGGCAGGAATAGCCCAGAATTTAGGAGGTGAAAGTGTCAGTTTCTTTCTTTGCAGCAGATTTTTTTTTCTTCTTAGCATGGGTGTATCATTTAGGTGTGAATTTAACATCACTTAAATTATCTGACTGTTTTGAGAGTAATACTGTAGTGGTTGCTAATGCTGTAATAAACTATTTGGAATTGTCACTGTATCAACAACAGGATAAGCTAGAGATGACAGCAGTGGAATGGTGTCTTTTTTCCAGATACCAAAAAGCCCATCTGACACCCTCTTACCTGCTGTGCTCCCTGTCACTCCTCTGTGCCCTTCTACACCGAAGGAATTTACTGAGGACAGTTGCTGGCAACAAATTGCTCTTTTGGGTCAGGACATCCCAGTGTTAGATTAGAGCACATCTCCAAAAGTCCCATGTCTGGGGATTTTTGGGCTGTCCATGGAAAGGAAGGGCACTGTACAATGCTATAGCATAACCATCAAAAGGGGTCTATGGGATTATACAAAACCTAAGTATTTGTGCATAAATGTATGTTTATATAGATGTATATAAATATACATCTGCACACACAGGCATATATATACATACGCAGCACTTATAGCAAAGATATGTATTTACTATTTGCCACTGTGTTAAACTTTGCAGCATTTGCAGTGGAAGACAAGGAGGTGTACGGGGACCTCTAATTTAACTAGTGATTCTCACTTTGTTGAATTTCTATGTATGAGCACTGTCCATAATCTAATACCCTGAATATGACAGGAGTTCTGTAACAGAGTCACACTGTACACAGCTCTGAGACTACAGCAAAGGTATTCCTGAACCACATTGCTTTGAATTCTACACAGCTGTATGGGATTAAAAAAATTTTAGTCATATCAGCCAGAATTTTTGCATTATATTTTGTGTTTTCTTTTGTTTGTTGAGGATACTTTTTTTTTTTTAATGTATTCTCATTCTCTTCTACTTTATTTCAAAAAGTAGCAAGCAAGTACCATTCCAAAAAAAAGACCAATTAATCTTCCTAAGAATCTTCAAATAATTCCTAGAAGTTTATGCAACAGCTGAATTTCACTAAATTAACATTAAACAGAACTTCTTTTAACAAACACAAACAAATCATTTACATGTGTCTTATTTTTAACAATTTAGAGCATTAAATTAGTGTTAGTTTTATTTTCAAAGATTTTTCCACACTCATTTCTGGTTCTTAATACTCTTATGTTTTCACTTGTAGCAGGCAAAGCATTCAGAAACAATACAAAACAAAAGGGCTGCTCTGCGCTGTGATCAAGTATTAATGATAGCTTCCACAAATATGGACAAACTTATGGATTTAAATGCAAATAAAAACAAATTCAAATATTTTCCAGAGATTTGACAAATACTTGCGATATTTGAAAAGAAATATTTCATGTATATTTTAAGGTTTTTTTCTTTGTTTGTTTTTGCCTAGCTTTGAACTCCTAGGTTTTAGTGAAAGAGACTTCTCAAGAAAAGTACCTCTCTCTATATCTCTACGATAGAGAAGTCTGATGAGAATCAGGAGATACTAGAAAATTTGAATTCCTCTGAAGTTTATCCTTAGAGAGGCAAATAATTTTTATTGTCATCAAAAAACAGCACACTATATTTTTTGTCTATATTCATGAAGAAGAGAACATGCATTTGCATTTTGCATACATGGACACAGTGGGTGTAAATAATACTCTTTTAATTTTAAAACTCCACAAAGATGATTGATACTTGCAGATACAATTAACACATTTTAATAATTGGTACAGATAAAATTCAAGCAGAGGCTTTCTACATTACCATAATGTCCAAACAGTTTTGAGACAGGATCTGTTCATCTTCAGTCTCACGTTGTGCTGCTTACATGGCGCAAAGAGAAGTTAAAGCCTCGCCAGGGATCTTCTTTCCAGCATTCCCTTGTTCTGGCAGTGGTACGAGGGCCATTTCCTATGCCAAAATTTTGCTTGGCTCTGCTTCTGTGCCAGCAGTTTTTTATCTCAGCATCAAGAAAGGGAGCAAAGATGGGTTTTCCGGTGAGATGGGCTGAAGAGAAGACTTAGGTTAAAAATGGTGTCGTAGTATCTAGCTTGTCTCCCGGCTTAAGGTCCATCAGGGAGCAGTGATTTAAGCTAAAGCTTACCTGTACAGTCACAGTGAGTTCTGTCCTGCCTCGAGAGTGAGGGGATTAGATCTGCTGCTTCTCTGTTGAACTGGGAAAGGAGGAGTGGAGCAAAAAGACAGTGTTTAACCCAGCCTGTCCTGTACACTGGGTAGTCCTCCTCCACTTGTTCACATTGTGGGGTAGGTAGCAGTTTTTTGTTTTTAGTGGATTGGGTTAAATTCTCACACACAAAAAATGTATTAGAAAGCAGAGCACTGATTGACTTTTAGATTTTACTCCCTGGGAGCAGTTTTTTTTTCTTTGTCTGTTAACATTTGACAGACATGAAATATATGCATATGTCCACTTTTCCTAGTTACCTTTTCTGTATTTTCCTGTTTCTAATAAATATTAATAATTTTACATTTTTTTTCAGAGTGTGAACCCATATCTGCAAGGACAGCGACTGGACAATGTTGTAGCGAAGAAGTCTGTTCCACATTTTTCTGATGAAGACAAGGGTCCTGAATAAGTACAATAAAAATGAATGATGAAAACTCATGCCATCCTTTGCTAGATCGTAATATTGCTTATATATAATCATCTATTAAAATCCTTGTGAATGGCAGCATGTTTATTATTTATATAATTGTAGATGAAAAACAGCTGTATTTATAACAGTATGTTCTCCTAGATAACAAAAATATGGTTCTGCTTTTCGTTAAGCTATGGTAAAAGGACATTTCTGTTGTTTTTATTTTAGTCATGGAGCAAACTTTTAAAATGTTAGTCATTTTAATAGCTAACGTGAGGTAAATGGTCTTAATGAGCAGCTTGTAAATAGGAAGATGTAAAAAAATGCCCTGTCTGACTCCAGCATTTAATCTTAAATGTTACTATGTTTGACACATGAAAATTATAGTTTTATGTTTTGTTCACAAATATTGTTACTTAGCAAAGACAAAGTATTTATTTTACCCAGAGAATTTTGGCTTTTGGTCTATTTTAATAAACATTTAAGCAATCTACAAGGTTTGCAAAGTGACGTTTTCCAAAATATTTCATAGGCTCATCTGTCTCAGTTATTTCTGTGCAAATTTAAAAATTAAAAAGCTGCTTTTTTTTTTTATTCTGTCCGCTGGAATACTTTTCTGTTAGTTTTAATCATTCCATGTCCCCAACTTTCCTGAACCCTTGCGCATTTTCCTTCATTATCAATGGCACTTTGGGGTGGAAGTTAATCTTCCCCTCTGTTCTTTTGTCTTAGTAAAGGCAGCATTTGTGCATAATGAAGTGCTTAAATTAAGTGTCCCTGGGATATAAGTGAAGATGGAGACAGTTATCTGTGTTAATAAGGTTGTGCCAACATCCTCTGAATACAAATCCAGGATGTGCAGGTCATAGCAGTTGATGATCTTCTAAAAAGTTTTGATATTCCAATAACACTGGTAGCTATCACTGCTCTTGAAGTTACTCCAGGAGGCTTTAAACTGCCCTTTTGCCCCTAGGACCTGAGGAACTTTATATGGCAGCAAACTGAGCTCTGGATTTCTTAAAGATGAGAATACAAAATTAAATAAAATTTTTATTTTCAGGGTGCATCTGAAATAGTACAAGCGAAACAAGCCATGTACATGTGGCATTGGAATTATAGAAAATAACATTAGCTTTGAACTTCAAACCTATAAAAAAAAAAAAGTCTAGTTTTCTTCCCTGTCCTACAAAGAGACAGTAAAATAACAGTGACCTCAGATAAAACAGATGAGACAGTAACAGAAACTAAAAGTCCTAGCTACGTATGATTAAACTTAACATCACAAATATGACTTTGTATGGTATTTGCTTTTTCTTTCCTACCAGTAAGTAATTCACAATAAATTATGTATGCAGAGAGTTGTTCCTCTCAAGTTATTTATGGGTGGATTGCAAAACTCAGTAACATTCTAGGCTGAACTATAAAGTCTTTCATCATATTTCCTCTTTAAAAAAAAAATGTTGGAAGAGAAAACTAAGAGAGTATGTAATGCCGTGGGGTATATAATTGCATGTGGCAAGAAATGAAGGAGTTTCTGTGAAATGTTGAGCTCCCTCAGTTTCCAGGGCCTTAAGTAGGGTGGGAGCACCCCGGCTGCTTGCAGGGCAGGACTCATGTTCTCTGTTTATTTTAATTTGCACTCCCACTTAGTCTTCACTCAGGTACTGAGAGCTGCAGAGGTGCAAAGGTTGTCTACAGGACAGAACACATACCATGTTATGAACTAAAAACCAGAGCCCTTTGGTACCCAGTGACCGAAAGTACACCAAATTGCCATTCCTTCCTCCTAGCCCCACAGCCAGCCCCTCCTGCTGACAAGGGGGCTTTCACTTGATTTCCACTCCTCAGAAACTGGTGTTTCCTCATCTAGTCAACCATCTTATCTACTTTTAAAGTAATTTGAGCTACATTCTGGCCTTATTAACTGCAGTAAAATCCATTTTAATCACACACAAAAACAAAAGAAGAAACAATGAAGGTTATTTATTTCATTTTTAAGCTCTTCATATGGACCAGCACATAATAAAAGGATGTGTATACGGTAAATGCGGGGCTAAAAAAAGGGAGGGGCAAAGAGATAATATTTGATTAATGGTATCAGAGATGATTCCTATAAATACTTTACCCACTCACTACACCCACTGTGTGCTGATGTGACAGGCACCACAAACCACCATGACTGAGATTCCTCTCACTGCTGGAGTCTGAGGAGCTGCCCTTCCACGTGTGGTACATCAGCACAGAGCAGGCAAAAGATAATTACACAACTTACACATATTCTTGTCTTTAAATACAGCCTCCTCCTCCTCCCCTCAAAAATAACAAAAACAAAAACAATCAATCAATCAATCAAACAAACAAAAACCACCCATCTTTACATTGCGCAATGCAATGTTGTGTTTTACAGGAAACGTCTGCTAGAATGAAAATGCATAGCAGTACCAGTCATGAGTCCATCAGACAACTGTAGTGTTCGACAAATAAGACTGAAAAACACTACTGTCAAATTTTGATAAAATATAGCTATGACACCATGATAATAAGATTAATTATTCTAATTTGAGTTTCATAGTAGAGCTATGTTTTTGAATTGGGATTGGTAGTGCCACAATCATTACAGATCAAAAAGCAAGCAAAACATGTCTCCCAACAGCAGTCCAAATGTTTTTATGTAGTTTTATACAAAGAATGAACAAATTGCTGGTTTATTCCAATCAACGAACAAAGACACCAACTAAAAGAGTAAGAGCTGATGCCACAAAACAACATATTAAAGGATATAAGTGGCTGGTCATTCTCTCATGTGTAATCATTCCTTTTTCCATTAATAGTGCGTGTGAGTTAAGGAGCTTGTATATAGCTGTCATTGTTTAGAAATTTCATTATTTGGAAAACAAAACATTTTTAGGCACTTTAAAATCTGCAAGTATGTTAATTACCTCTCATATTTCAGACATAACTTGCTTGAAGAAGCTATACAAAATAAAGTGTAACACCATATAACACTGGTTTTGGCTGGCTATAAAATATTTATGACCCTATTAAGAAAAAAAAAAAAAAGGTGTAACAGCAAAATCTAGGTTATATATTTTTATATACATGTACTCACACGTGTGGCTTTGTTTTCATTTTTTTATGCTGTACAAAAGGTACTCTTTTTAAAAGATAATGTAGCCTTATAGTAAACTCAGCATAAAAAAATACAAAAATGTTAACCCCCAGAAGAAAGTAATATAAAAATATTTAGTGAATTATTTCAGAGGAGAAATAATTATATGATTGATTCTATTGGCACATTTGGATTCATCTAACAAATCTATGCTGATAATCTGTCCAGCAATTCACAAGCAAAGCAAAGAAAATTGGAACTAGTTGCTGGGGATGTGGTGTCAGGCTTCTGAGAGTCATGTACAGGATTGTAAATTAAGCTGACCTGAATCTTATTTTATTGAAACACAATGAAACATATTAATTTGCTAAACTGATGAAGGACATGGACAGAAAGATGAATACCAAGTCAACTAAGTTTTTGGATTTGTTATAGACAAAGTAACATTCAAACCTCTTTTGTTTCCAAATGACGACAGGAGTTGGGGATGAGGAAAAGTACTTTTTTTTTTTTTTTTTTTTTTTTAAGATGAAGAAGAGTTGAGTCCATGCCCTCAAACTAGATCTCTAACCAGTAGCTCTGTGAAAGTGTTGAAAAGGCTTTGTTTTCATTTTCATGCTGTACAAAAACAAATGTTTCAAACATTTAAATTTTTTGGAAAGAAGAAACAAACAACAACACAGCAACACCAGCACAAAATAAACTTGTACTCTTCTGGCCTTTTTGCTTGTAAGCTTGTTAAAGGAACTCTCACCTCATTTATAATGCTTTATCACAGGTCCTGTGAACTGATTTTTATGCAAGTATTTCTTTCTTACATACAAGTCTGGAACGTCTGAATCATTAGGACACAGTGGTCAAAGATGAAAAATTCTCAGACTCATATTCATGGAAGGAGAAAAGGAAGGTGTGAAGATGCAGAAGATGCTACCATGACCAACAGTAAATGTGTAATTTCACATGACTGAAGGGGAGATGAGTGTGTACACTGTTTTATTAGCTAAGTGCACACATAAAAAATTATATATATATATTTGAAGTCATGCAATTATCTTCAACAATCTTAAATAAATATCATGCTTGGGAATCATCTCATATACTAATCCTTTTTAATTACTGTGTCCCTTAAATGTCTGTCTGTTTATGGTGCCTAAACCCAAAGGCAGATTACAACCATGACTGGCAAATGGCAAGTTCCCTTAAAGTGCTCAGCTACTGGCAATGACCTACTTAGATGAAAACTAAATAAAGACTGAAAAAAAAATGTAGAAAAAGAGTATGGAATTCCCATCATGAAGGCCCCATGAACCACAAATAAGATAAACTGGCACAAGATTTTGTCCTAAGCCAAGATTTCCAACTATGAGACCATGAAAGGGTTAAAGGAATCATTTCCCAGGTACGTATGTATGTACATGGTCTACCACGCTCAAGCTTTCTGCTGTTCAGTGAAGAATGGGGTTGAATTCTAGTTCATCATCCCAATTCACCAGGAGAAGAAGGATGTAATATCTGCTCATATTTGCTTTATTTATGATGCTAACTGCTTTGCCATGATTACGTGAATCCTGATGGCTGGAATAGCTGCTAGCCATGTGTTCAACACATGGGAGTATAACAAATATTAAATGATGCAAATGTCATGGCAGCATCATTACCAATTGGAACTGAAATAACTTTAAAAAAAATGTTGTGTCACTATGTCTCTTTTTTGTATATGTGGCAGAAGTGCAGAAGGGATCAGAGATAGTAGGAGTTGAGAACGGCTTCCAGATTTAAAGATCAGGTGGACCTGAATCATCTCTTCTTATTTTTTCCTATAAGTCCTGTTAACAAAACACGTGGAATCCAGCAATGCATGGGAGTCTTACATTTACTTCATCCTACTCTGTTCTCCAAGGAAAATAGTATTGGGAGTCAGTGGCTAAATTTCATTATAAACTGAGTGAGGCAAAAGAGAAAGCACAAAGTAAAATAATGTTGAGAGGCTCAGACTATCCCTCTTCCCTTAACCGGTATCATTCATTTATAGATCCTTAAGCTCTGATTTTAAATGTATAAACAATGACAGCTTTTATTCCAAATGTTTGTTCTGACCCTAACCAGCTTGTAACTTTCTTGGGAGCCACCAAAGACCTCCAGACCTCCATCACAAATATATATATATATTAGGTTTGAGCAAGAGTTAGCTCACAGAATGGACATACAGTTTTGATGCCAAATTCAGTCTTAGCCTGTCTAAATTAATTCTTTACTCTGAAAAAAAAAAAAAGATAATAAAAAAAAATATTGCAGTTTTACAGAGCATTACCTACATCTTAATGACCAAAAGTCATTTAAAAGTGGCTGAAATTCAAGTGGGATAGCCCCCATAGAGAAGTATAGCCCTAAGTCATCATCCTAAGGCAGGCAGAACACCTTTCCACATTTGGAAAAAAAAGAAAATACTACATCATGTCATTTCAAATGGCCAAAACATACCCATGAAAGATGTCAGGTCATCCAGAGATGCAATGACAATTCAGCATTGGTTAAGTTAAACTCAAAAACAAAACAAAAGAAAAGAAAACAAAACAAACAAACACACACACACAAAACAAAAACAAAAACAACAACAAAAAAAAAAACTGTGCAACCAGAAACCAAGTTGATTGCCAAACTTTCAGTTGCTCCAATGCATAGTGTGTGATGGCTGTAAGATTTATGGGCCTTAAGGCCGTGTTACTGCACTTGAACTAAGAAACTCATTTTTATTGCTACATAAAACATTTATCAAATAAAAAACAGTCATAGCTGATTTAAGAAAGTTCTTAAAAGGTCATTATTCTAACAGATAAGCATTGCTGTCATAGTTTACACATACTCCATGGCTATTATTAAAATTCCCAAACAATCCTTTGACTCAACTGTCACAGGGTTATGTGCATACACAGGTAATGTGTGTACATAGTTTAAAAAGCAGAAAAGTTTGCCCTGCTTCTGATTCCTTATAGCTTCCCCTTGCTATTATCCAGTTTTGTTGCAGCTTATTTGATGGTCATGGGTCTGAAGTTATGGGATCTCAGAAGACTTGTTTTCAAGGTGAACATACACTCATGAAACCAAATGCAAGGAATGTGTGTCAAAATAAGGTACATTTCTTTCAATTTAAAATACATGAGTTATCTCCTGCTCTGGTAGTTGAGGTGATTTTCTAGTTTCTGTGTCTCTCCAGCAGCATTGGCTATTTCCTGCTGTGCTTTTGTGTTCTCAGCAGCAACCTAAGAGCCCTGAAAAGGATAAGAATTATCCACTAACTTGAAGGTAAGACCTTCATAGACTGTCCCTAAAATATTGGTTGCTCCTTACAAACATATTGCATCTATTTTGTTGTGTATCTGCAGGTTCTCTAAAAGGCTAAAGTCTAAACAGCTGCAAAACTGGGAGCTATCTCCAACATGACAGATGGGAAAACAGAACCAAAGGGACTGAATGCACTAAAGGCTTAAATGCCTACAGCAGGACTTGTGTGGAATACAAATGCCAAAGTCTAAGAACACAGCCTCCTAAGTCCAACTCCTTAGGAAGCTAAAGTATATACACAACTATGTTTTCTTGTCAATAAAGTACCTCAAGTACCTTAATTTCTACTTTTGTACTTGTCTAGGACTGTTTGAAATTTGGTGAACCCACATAGCTCAACATCTATTTCAGTTCAAAACACAGCCTGAATTCACAAACTTGGCAATTTCTCCCCTACAGGGGGAGAAACTTGGAACCAACTTGGGTAGGACCCACCTCAAGAGCAGGACCAGGCACAGCTCAAAACAGCACAGCAGAAGTAGACAGATTAATTAAAAAAAAATAAAAAAATGTCTGGAAGGGGTATGGCAAAAGATTTAAAGCTCTAACAGCATTTTTTTTTATTCACTATTAGCATCCCAGTGAAAATCTGATCTTGCAAACATTGTCAGACATAGGGTTTGCTGGCCAAGGGCTCCAATGATGCTAAGAAGCCCTGTTAGTGTTGTTGACAGTACAACTTCTCGTAGAAGGATATGTCTTGTTATAAATATTTGCATTGTTTAAGCTAAAGGCAGAGTCTTTCCCTCCATACTAGCAGGAATAAGTCCTTTCAAGGTGCTTGTTTTCAGGTGGAATTCCACCTGTTTAAATATTTAAGGCCAAATACTAAAGTGGTTTTCAAAGCTCTCCTAGAAGGCGGTGGTAGTATATTCAGATCAAGAGGAATCTGGATGTCAGATAAAAGAAAAAAAATTGATTTGATATATTAAAGCATAAAAGTATTTGGTTTTCCAAAATACTTATCTAAATTAAAAACAAAGAAGTTACATTTGGCTATGATGGATTTTCTCTATCTAGGAAGAAGGTTTTGTTACACTTGATCGTAGTAGTCACTTCCTCCCAGAGGCTTTCTAAAGAGGCTTTCTAAACAAATTGTTCAGGTTTTCTAAACAAATTGTTCTATCTCCATTGTGCTTTCTATCTCCAGATAGCTCGTGCCGCCACCTGGATTTATTTTAACTAATTACATCAAGGAAAAACATGCTTGTCTCTGATCAAAAAATCTGATCCTACAGAAAAGGCAGAGACAAAAGAAGTCATATACTCTAAATCCAATAATTTACTGTATTAAAAAGCAGGGTTTCTTCTTTGCCTGACAACACAGGAAAACATCCTATTCAATTCAGTTTTTTCTTTGATCAGATCAGAAGAACAAGAAATTGCTACAAGTTTTTATTTTTTTTGTTAAATGTGCCTGATAGCTTCTGGTGACGCCAGCTCCCAAGGATTCTTTCCTCTAAATGTTTTATTATATTTTTCAACAGGAAAAATATGTATTTTCTACCATGAATTCATATGTTCATTTTGAAACCATGACAAGAAATAATAATACCTTCTTCACGAAGAGTCTAGTTCCATCTGGTTCAGAACCAAAAAGCCCTGCCGCAGTCTGATCTGAAGTGTAATTGATTTGGTCACTTGCAATTTAACTTTGCTTACGTCTTTAGTGCATTAAGACTTCCTGAGGAGAGGAAAGAAAACTGTTTACATTTTTAGACTTTTTAAAAGTGCATCCAAAATCTCAAAGTGTTTGGTGTCTGATTAATTATGAACACCTAGAGGATAGCTTCCGAACTATTTTCAGAGCCTCTCCTAACATCAAGTCATTTTACTCTTTCCCGGGCACTTTGTTACATGTAAAAATAAACATAATTTAATAAAACTGCAAATGAAAGCAGCTGATGAAGAATTTATAGGCAGTGTGGTTAGTTACAGAACACAAGATGACAACTCTTCCATGACTCTGAACAGCTCCACAGAAGGGGAAGAATGAGGTCTGTTGTAGCTATATTTAGGGAATAAAGTAAAAGAACTTGAAAAATTCTAATTAGAATTCAAGATACTGTGATAAAGGGAAAGATCAATGAATAAATATCCAACTGCCCTTAGCCAAACAGGCTAAACAGGATACTTTTGACAAGGAAACAGAAGAAGCAAAACAGAGCCATTGGAAATATCAGGACGAGATTTGGCCCTAGGCTTGCCTGTGTAGTTTCCCAGAAGTGATTTTTTTTGGCAATTTTTGAAAGAGTAAATTTTTGGTAACCATACAGATTAAAAAATAGACTTTTTTTTTTTAATTTGTACTTTGTTATTATTGAATTGTATTTTTAATTCTTCAGTTTGTAAAGTTTAGAATTCAGACATACACATCAACAGGAAAAGACACATATATAAATCATTTGAGAGTCTTCAGAAAGGCTTGCCTGACTCAGGCCCCTTGGATATAATGTGTACTTGCTTCATTTTATACAGTCTGAAAAGTCCCACTGAAAACGAAGTAAAGCATCTGGCAGGCCCCTGTAGGACTGGGGTCCGAATCTAAGTTTAGCAAAACAAATCAAAATGTGCACACAAGTCCACCTTCCTTAACAAAGCACTTAACTGTGTGTTTGCATTTAGGTATATATTTAAAACACTGTTCAAATCAGCAAAGTCTGCTGCATTGGAGCCTTATCTTTAGCAGTTCTTTTAGATAACCACAAGTAGTTAAAACACTTCTTTGTCTGCCTTTAGATTTTTTTTTATTATTATTTTTTTATTTTTATTTTTGTCAACAAATATTTTTTGTCAGTGAAAACTTGGCTTATTCCCTGGAAATATCTTTTTTTTTTTTTTTTTTTTTTTTTTTTTTTTTTTTTTTTATTGTGGAGAATTGCAGAAGTTAAAAGGCCTTCTTCCCCATTAAAAGCTCTTAGAAATTTCAAAATAGATGCATTCAGGCATATAGAGAGAAATTATTAAAAAAAAAAAATAATGCATTTTGTCTTCCCAGATTAATTTGAACTCCCTGCTCCTCTTATTAACTACTTATTTCACTGGAAGTTTGGTACTGAACCAGCTTTTAGGATTCGGGCCAAAATGATTCTGGCTCCTTTGAAAACTCTGTTCTCTGTTCCTGGGGAAATGGAGTCACAAGAAAATCAGTGTGAGTGAAAGAAGGGAAAAGGATGAAGGAGGGTGGGAGGGTACTTGTGCCTCTTACATGTCATCTTCTTGACGCTGAGATCATCTAAATATAAAATGTCAGCGAGGACAATTTCTGTTTCTTCGTACCTGCCTCCTCAGGGATTGTTGCTTTATATTCACTCAGAAAAGTAGACTAGCTGAAGTGGACTAGCTGAAGCAGTACAATAGATTCACAGAGCTCTTTCCTTCTTCTAACACAGCAGTCATGTTTATTACAGTAGATTTCAACTATGAAATGCAGAACTTCCACACGGTCTAAATAAGTTTTCGCAGCCAGAAGAGGGCTGATGCTCCTTCATTCCTGCAAAGCCACTTTTTTATCTGGTGTTCCGTTTTTACCTAGATATTGCCAGGAAAAACAAAAAGAGCAGATAAGATTTGAATTTTAAAAAGCAGGCAATGGGAAAGAAGAAAACCCAAACCAAAACAAAAGCCTTGTGAACCTTCTTACATAACAAAATGGTTCTCCTGCTTTGTACTCCCTTTTCCTTTGCTACAGGCAGTAAGTGGTACAGTCAGGAAAAAGGACACAGTTTCTTAACTTCCAGCTACCTTAACTGAGAGGCTAGCATCACGTGCTCCATGGGTTTTGTATGAGAGTCCCCATATTGCAAAAAAGAGCAAGCACTCTTCTTCGAGCCTGGTGCAAAATGGCAATATCCCGAGTTACAGTGCCTCCACCACAGCAAACAGCTTTGCACCACAGCAAGGAAGGGACTGCTTTGCCAGAACTGGGTAGGGGATATCTATACATGTCTTAAAAGTGGATGTGATCTGTTTAAAGGTTACTATCAACATGTGGGATGCACTACAGCATGGGAAGGGAGTCTTTTAGCTTTGCAGTGTAACTGGAAACTGTATTTCATAGCTGTCATATCCCTGGAGTGAAATATGTAAGCAAATAACACATCAAGCTCCTTCAATGCCTCCGTCCATAATACCCAGCCACAGCTTTAAACTATAAGGGCTTCTTAGACAAAGTCAGTTTGCTTAGCTGAGTCACTTCTGCTATCATGTTGCTCCAGAACCATCCGGAAAGCAAAGCATATCAGCAAACACCTCCTACAGGTTCATGAGACAGCCCTGACACAGAAGAACATGCAAAGCAAAAGCATGAGGGCAGAGGAATTTTTCATGGCTATTTTATGGCTTTAATTTTCTTGGCAAATTCTTCTATAGTCATCAAATACATAAGATGCATAAAAATATATATATAAATAAATAAAAAAAACTGTGAAAAGAGTAATAAAAACTTTAGCTTGACAAATGATATTTCCTCATTTGGCATGAAAGTTTATACTTGTCCAACAGTCAAACTTCATCCTAATAAAATAAGCTTTTCCAAATCACTTTTGAAAAATAGTTACATATGGACTGCATTATATATGTAGGTGTTTTGAGGCCAGAAAACATATTTTTGTTCTATGTCTGCAGCACATATTACAGTGGAATTCTGGTCAGTGACTGTGGCTCCTAGGTGTGGAGATCATTACAAGCCCACAACCTGACTCTACATGTATTATATTCTAAACAAGAAAGGTTTTCAGACATACCAGGACACCATGCTTTTCAGGGCTGGATCCCAGACTTTTAAAATGCTTAAAGCTAGTGATTTTATCTTGAAGCCATTTATTCTTATGATTTCTCATGTCCTGTTTCTGAGCACTCACAAATGAAATGCAAGTATATTTCTAGATTAAGTGACATTTTGAAAAAACAAAATCAAAACATTTCATTAAAAAACAAAACAAAACAAAACAAAACACAAATAATCATTTTCCCTTGTTTGCTTTTTTTATTCAGCCTATAGAAATCTATACATTAAAATAATGATGTTTGCTCAACCTAAATCTAAAATGTTGTGTTTTTTGTTTGGTTGGTTGGGTTTTAATGAGTATTATATTATTCAAATCTTTCTTCTCAGTCTGTGAGGTGGGGCCTCAACAAAACAGACATTAATTCTAAAACTCAAATAAAAGAATGATTTAAATTATTTAATTAAACAGAATTTTGCTAAAGTGCAGCACAGTCCGAAGCTTGATTTTCCAGTACATTTTATAAGAAATTTATCACAATTCACATTAACTTCATCTTTTTCTTGTATTATTTTATATGGCTTGATATGAAGTACAATGCTGAGATAAAGTTCAACAACTCATTTTTTTTTCTTTTTTACACATTGATCTATATGAGAATAAACAGTAGAGTGCCTAAGCAAGAACCACAGGACTGGTGTTTTAATAAAGTGTCTTGAAGTGAAAGTACAGAACATCTTTTTTTATTTTATGTCACTTATTACTCTCTGCCTGAATATAAAGCTTGACATTAAAAGTGTTTTTTTTTTGTTGTTGTTGTTGTTTTTTTTTCACATGGCTTTTCATTCATTATTTCTGGATACATCAATACCCCACAGGAAACTTCATTCTTTGAGTCTGTTCTGTGACAAAATGTTTCTTTTCCAGGTAAGGCTAACAAACTTCCACGTGGCCAGTAATGTAGCAACAGGCCATTTCCATGCACAGACCATCCAACATGTGCTGCATATGACCCTGCCTATGCTCCAAGTCATAAACTGCTTCTGAGATGCTGCTCATCTTCCCCATCTTGAAAGTCAGGAAAACCAGCTGTTTACACCACCAGAAGGTTGGCAGTCCCTGTAACATGACAGTATCTCTTGTCTCTCAGAGCATGTCCTGCAAAACGCGTGTCTGCAGCAAGACACCTCTGCAATGCACACATCTCCTGTCGCATCAGGTAACACCCATGCCAAGCCTCGTTGCCTTGCACCTCTGCAGGACAGCTCAAATCCCCCCAGGAGGGAAGGTGGTGAGCACCCTGAATGTCAGAGATTGCTCCTAGCTCAGTTGTAGAGCTCAAGGAGAAAAGTTACAGTTGTGCTGGTGAGAAAACTTCTGAACACTTTGCCCCCTTATTCTCACAAGATTTGCACAAGCGCCACTGTTTGAAGGGCAAAAAGTGCAGCTGAACATCAATACCTCATGTATTAACATCTATATGCAATACAGATGCATACATTTGTATTTTCTACTTCAAAATACATGAATAGACTGGCTTGGCATTACTTTTCTTGAATGTTACCAGCAGAGAGGAAATATATCAAGTTGCTGCCATACAAAAAGCACTAAAAACATTAGTGATTTTTTCATCAATGGCTGAGTTTTATGTACCCTTTTAGTTTTTCTTCTGTAAATTAGTGCCAGATTCATGGCCCTATAAAGCCAACTCCTTCCTCTCTATAACAGAACTGTTCAAAACACCAAGGCAGGCAGCTCAGATGTGCCTTGTCTCTCCTGCGGCTTACCTTATTTCTGACCTGGAGGAACATGTCTAGGAGTGAGAGGCATTTGATTTCTGGGTATATTAGGGCCAGATTCTCTGCTGGCATAAGTCAGTTACATCTCCCTGAAGTTATTATAAGCTATTCCAATTTGCTCAAGAAGAGGATCTGGCCCCTGTCAGTCTTTGGCTCCTCTGCAAAGGCTTTTAATAAGGCGCCAACTGTCCTGGCAATGAGGATGTATTGAGTAGTGCTCAAAGTGAGCAGTAGCAGACAGGAGCTCAGCCCAATACCATTTTTCTATGCAAGAATTAAGTACAGCACTTCTTTTAAGCTTAAAACAATTCTTACTGTTCCACTAAAACAAAGAACAACTCACACAGCGAATACCACCGAGAAGTGGGAGAGGAAATTAAAACAAGAATAAAACAAACAAACAAACAAAAAACAGAAGGAAAAAAAAATAGCAAGTGGGTAGTTGAATCCAGCCAGGTTGATAGTGTGTGCTATTACTACCCCATGGCATCAAAGCTCTTCATCTCAAACCTATGCCACAAAAATATACATATTCCCACAGGCCATGGCTGTACTTAACAGTTACATGAGTTTTCCCCAGTTGTGACTGAGCTCCAATTAGCAGCACTGCTGAGCATCAACAGAATTCCAAGTGTGAACAAGGTGGGAGGAAGGGGAGGTGTTTTCTTTAAAGCAGAGGGGGCTTTTCAAGCTGGAAGATCCCAGAACCTCATCTTCAGTGGGGATCTGACCAGCACAGCCAAGCTTTTGGAGTAAACCCTAGGAATATTTTGTTAATGAACCCAGCAGCAGAAGGAATACAAATTTCCCAGCTGGAAATGATCCGGATACCTGATGTTAAAAGAACAATGAGAGAAAAAGCTGTCTTTCCCCTACCTACCTCAAACACAAAGAAATAAATTAGCCCTAAATATTTCTTCCCATTTGCCATTTATTTTTTGTTTCCACCATCATTCATCCAAAGGAAGCAGATATGGCTATAATTATTTGCCTTTTTGGTCCCCATTTGGCTTATTTTTCTGAATGAGCAGACAAACTCTCGCAGGAATAATTCTACTTCGCAATGCTCAGAAAAAGCTGAAAAAATATCTTGCTGGACCCAATATGTTAGTGTCTACTTGAAACACTCCTTATGGATTAAACTGAGTGAAAGAAAACAGATGGGAAAATACAGTCACAAGAAACCAAGAGAGGTCTTGAGGAGGGAGCATACCTTCTGCACCAGAACATGCATCCAAAAGGGATTCTTGGTTTGCTGACATCTTGGTTTGCTGACATCCACTCCAAATCAGCAGCTCTGGCTGAGTGCTTGAGTGCAGTGAGGTGCTGGGAGGAGCTGAACATCCTGCCACAGGTGCCCAGGGTATCATCATCTAGAGGTGAATGCCAGGGTGGCATGTAAGCTGCATCCCAGAAAAATACAGCTGAGAGGCGGCTTGTCCACAGGCCGGCAGCAACACGTGGCAGTGTGTGCAGTGCCAGTGCCACATCAGGCACCAAAAGGAGCAATCGCAGAAAAAACTTCCCCATCCCCATCCCCAGAGCAGCACCAAGGGGCAGGAGCTGGCAGGCGCTCCCCTAGACCCCAGCCCAGCTCGAGGGCAGCTGTTCAGAGGGGCGCAGCCCCTCTCCCTACACGAGTGCCACGGCTTCGTTTAACAAAAGAATAGAAAAGGCGCATAAAGTCTGTCGACATACTGAGAGGTGGGAATTGTGACTTTCTCTCTGGATTCACAAAGGATGGACCCCAGTTAATTAAAAACATCTATGAAGTCCAATAGCGCTTTATAGAGCAAAATAACGAAAAATCCAAAAAAATTCCCAGGGCCTCTCTTTCCATCCATCTAGATGTCACTGACTGTGATTCTTTGCCAATAATCCTTCCCCCCTTCATTGCACTGAACTTCAGTGGCCCCTGCACACCAGCACATTTTCTCTCTCATGCTGCCATCTACCACTGCACCACTGCTGCTTCTGCAGCATTTGTGTGTGCTGCCGGTCCCACTACTGAAGGGATTTTTTTTATTATTATTTAATTTTTACCAAGTTATAGCTAAACTCGCATGTGAGTTAAAGCCATTGATCCATTTTGCTAACGAGCTGAGCCCTCACCTATGCAGCGGGCACAAAGTGCGGCCGCGGTTCTGCCTTAGCGATGAGCGAGCTGATGCTACCGGCTCTGAAAGCTCAGGAAGCTGGCACCGTGCCTTGGCCCGGCATCCTTAAAGCAGTAGCCCCTTTTACGTGAGTTTCAACTCGTCGTCCCCACCTGCAAAGCCGGGGGGCCAGCACAAACTCTCCATCCGCCAGATCCGCGGTGTTTCCGCGGCGGGGTTTCGGGGGCGCGCGGTGTGCGGGCTGCGGGGCGCGTCGGGCAGCGGGGACCCGACGGCACCACCTGCAGAGGGGACAGCCTCGATGCCCAGCAGCCCGCAGGAGGGGACAGGCCCCCCCGGTATCCCGGTGTCCCTCGGTATCCCCCGGTCCCTCCCGGTCCCCCCCCGGTCTTTCCCGGTCCCTCCCGGTCCCCCCCGGTCCCTCCCGGTCCGAGCTCCACAGTCCGCCCGGCGCCGCTCCGGCGGCAGCCCCCGGCAGCCCCCAGCAGCCCCGAGCCGCGGGACCCTTGGGGAACCCCCGGTCCCCCGAGAGCCGAGTGATGGCAGGGGAAAAGCCCACCCGAGGCGGTGGGAGAAGCCCGTCCTCGTGCAACAGCCACGAGCGCGGCTGCGGACGGCGAACCGCGCTTTAGCATCAACCCCTGCACGCCCGCTGTTTTGTGTTATTTCATCTGGAAGCTGCGTGACTCCGGGCGTGTTTGCAGCGGCCCGGCTGGCAGCGGTCGGGGCAGGGAGGTCGCTGCATCCCTCCCGGCCGCAGGACACCTCTCGCCCCGGCGGCGCCGGGCAGCGCGGTGGGAAGGGTTGGGAAGGGATGGGGAGCGGAGCGGAGGCAAGCCGGGGAGTTAACGCTTCTTAAATGTCATACTTTAGCGGGGATGGAAAATGTGAATTTTCTGTGCATTCCAGGAACAATTCCTTGGGGTGGTGACCTTTAGCACCGATTCTCTTAAGAGAGGAAAGTAGTCGAGTGTTTATCTGCATGACTGAAAGCTTTCCCTAGTGGAAGTTCAGGGAAGTGTTAAAGGGGGCGGATAACGCGGGATTTGGAGGCGCTTGTCCAATGATCTGGAGGGGCTTGGAGCGCAGATCTCAGCTGGCAGACATTTAAATGGGAGACAGCTCGGCGCTGCTGCAATTTGTAGGCAGGATCCAAGGCTCTCCCTCTATGGACTCCTGGGCAGCGCCGGGCTCACACGCCGCCCGCTCCTCCGAGTGACACCGCAGGGCAGAGGCGCACCGAGCCCCAGGCCCCGCCGAGGAGCCGCCGCCGCCGAGCCGGGCCCCGCGAGGAGCCGCTGCCACGCAGGTGAGCCGGGCCGGGCCGGGTCGGGCCGGGCCGAGCCAGGGCAGAGCCGAGCCAAGCCGAGCCGAGCCGAGCCGAGCCGAGCCGAGCCGAGCCGAGCCAAACCGCGCTGCGCGCACTCACAGCGGGGCCGCAAACGGGTCCAGCAGCGGCCGAGCTTGGCCAGTCCGTGGGAGGCAAAATGTGCATCCCTTTATCCTACCTTTGCGCTGGGGGCATGGGGAGGGGTCGTTCGCCGGTGCCCAGCAAAAGCTCCGGCTGCCCCGGCTCTGCGGAGGATGCCCGTCAGCGGGAGCGGGGCTGACACCGCTATTCCCGCCGAGTACCGGGGCCGGGGCGCCGTGCCATGCCTCTCGCCCGGCAAACGCAGGGATTGCAGAAGCCCCGTTAGCTCTGCCTCTCATCTCCGCCTACAGCATCCCTCCCGACAAATTGGATGCGGCGCCCACCCGAACCCGACACTCGGCCAAACCCCGGCCCGGCCTCTGCGCGGAGCGGGGCGGAGGCAGGTCCAGCTCCAGGTGCCGGCCTCGCCGCCACACGCCCCGTCGCGTCGGGTCCCGTCCCGTCCCCTCCCGTCCCTTCCCGTCCCTTCCCGTCCCTTCCCGTCCCGTCGGGTCCCGTTGGGTCCCGTCCCGTCGCTGCGGGCCGCCCGGGACAGGCGGCGGGCGCGGGGCCGAGCAGCGGTGCGCCGCGCAGCGCTGCGGCCCCGGCTGTGCGCCCGCTGGAGAACCCTCAGCTCCCCTAAGCCCGGCACGGCCCGGCACGGCCCGGCACGGCCCAGTCTCCCACCTGACTTCTGTCGCCTCGACGGCTCCGCGTTCCTTCGGCCCTCGTCGCCTTCGCGGAGCTCGGGCAGGCTCGGGGGCCGTCGGTGCCCGCGGGGACCCGGGCAGAGCAGGGCCGAGCCGAAGCGAGCCGGCGGGGTTGTTGGTGGGGCACAAGCGCCCCTCGCGCCCCTCTGGGGCCGCCGCATCGGCCCTGGCTGCTGGTGCCGGGGACAGGGTAACGGGAGAAGCTCGTCCCGTCCCGTCCCGTCCCGTCCCGTCCCGTCCCGTCCCGTCCCGTCCCGTCCCAGCAGGCAGCGCCCTCGGAAGCGCTGGGCCCGGCCGCCCCGCAGCGGGCTGCGAGGGGACTTCGTGTCGGGGGGCAGCCAGCGCCGGGGGCCCCACTTCCTCCGAGCCACTGGGGTCGGCGAGCCCGAGAGCCGCTGCCGTCCCGGCCGCTCCTCCCCGCGCCGAGAACGCCCAGAAGCAGCCGGCCCCAGGCGGGGGCTGCACGCAAGGCTTCGGGGGCGCCCACGCCCGTGTCTGTCCGTTCCTCTTTAGGCTTCAGCCTCACGTCGTGCCCCGGCGTTTGCTTTCCCCTCGGTGGGGTCGCTCTCCCGAAGACCTCCTCCTTGCTGCCTCGCATCGCTGCCCCTGTCCAAGAGTCCTGTGGTGGCAGTGGCACCAGCCGTGCCCAGCGCTCAGCTGCCCTCTGATGCCCTGAGGTGCCCTGTGGAGATATCCCTCCTCAGGGGGAACTCTCAGAGGAATCAGGTTTTTGGGTTTTGTATGTGTGTGGTTTCCTTTTCCCCCTTGTACAGCTGCCCGCACTTACTACGTGTCTCGGGGAAGGCATCTCCGTGACTCAGACGAAGGAATTATCGGAAATGCAAATGTATCCAGATTCTACCAAATGGAGATGTTAGTTTTGCTACCTTGATCTCAGAAAGAAAAAAAAAAGGTTCTGTGGGAACTGCCACCGCCATAGAAAGTATACTTTTTTGTGTATTTAAAGATACAAATCTAGGAACTATGAAAACATTGCATAAAACTATTTCTGTAATTCATATATTATGAACAAGGCATAAAATTATTCCAATCCATTGGGACATAAACCATTTCAGTTTTCTCAATAACCAAAGTGTTGTGTTTTGCCTCTTTGCTTGGCTGGTATTTGAAGCCCACCAAGAACATTTATTTTTCTAGGTCTTCAGCAGATTATTTTTCATGTTTTCTGTGAAGCACATGAGTCCATGGCTCATCATAATATTTTCCTAGTAAATATGGTTCACAGATGAAATTATGGGCCTGCTGAGGTCTGTGAGAATTTTGCTGTATATTTCAACAGAACCGGGACTCCATCCAGTACTTTTAAACAAGTTGCTTTGTGTTAAAAGTTTCAGTGATCGCTTTACAGCTCTGCCTGGGAACTCATAGGGAAGTGCCGTTTATAAACTGACATTTGGAGGTCCTTAATTTATAGCAGAAAATGTATAAACTGAAAAATTACAGTTTACTGTATTGAGTAATAACCTGGAAGGTTTTACACTTCCATAGAACGGTTGCTAGTATTAATCTGCAGCATTCCTCATCTGCCGTAGACTAGTAGATCCCCGGCTCTAGATAATCCACATATGAGGTGATTTGAGGGTCCAATTCTGCTCCTGTTTGAAGTCAGCAATAAAACTGCTTTTGGCTTTAGGACTGAGTGCTTACACATGATAAAGAGTAGAACTCAGCTCAGCAATGAAATACAGAGGGGAAAAAAAAAAAAGTTTTTTTGAAGTATTTTGTTACTTTTTGAAAATAAATATTAATGATATCAGATCTCTCAGTGGATCTGAATGAAGTAAGTGGGACTTGAACGAGGTGTTTTGTCTGTGGACATCTGTATGTTCAAAAGATTCTCAGAAAGGTTTCTGATTATGCCAATGCTTCTACAGCCACTATCAAGTATTAAAAATTCAGCAGAAATTTGGCATGTAAGATTTTACAGCCTGATTCCTCACAGCTCCTACCCAAGCTCCAGACCTATTACTGCTTCACAATTATGGCTGTGACAAGGAAAAAAAATCTGGAGAGCCTTTTTGTAAAACTTTGGATATGGTAACACTGATTTAGTCACTTGCACACTGTTGCGTGTTCTTTTTTTATTATTTTTTTATTTTTTTCAGTAATAAAAAAAGATGTTAAGGAAACATTTCTCAAACACTAAATTGCAGATTGGATGAATCATTCTAGTTCCTAACTTAAGCAGAGGTGCAGTCTTCTCTCATAAGCAAATGCATTCATTGCCTCGAGATCAGATATAGTGCAGAATCCAGGCACTGCATTTTGGCTGCTATCCTTATTGAGGCATAATACCTCATTTTCTTTTGTATTTTGCTTTTCTTTTTACTTTCTTTAATAATCTTATTTTTTAAATAACTATTTGATTAGTTACTATTAAAGGGAGTTTGGGCTTGAACTGCCATTGAAGGTCATAAAGTTGACAGAGCCTCTTTGGTGGGTCTATGTTTAAACTGTATTTAGTCTTCAATGTTAGGATTATTTTTTAATTTTAGATGCATATTTTGGAAGTGACCATAACAAGGCTTTGGCTGAGTTGTTAATTTTCATTTGAATCATAATCGCTTTTTTGTGCATTTAATACAGTTTCTGCCTCTGAGGTTGTAAATCAGCTCAGTGAAAAAAAGTATTTCACCCCTAGTTCTAGGATAATATTGCAACACATCCCTGCATTTCCTTAGTGTTAAGTATGTGCATCTTACAGACACATGATCCTGGGATACATATCATGCAACAGTAGACATTACCATCAGATTTTCCCCAAATTACCATCCCAAAGTACCTTTTATTTTCACATGACGGATGACTATGTCATAGGTTGCACGCTTATGGAAAAAAAGTGAAGCAGTGTGGAGATGATCAGCTCTAGAAATAAAAGTAGAACAGGAATACACATAGTGGTGAAAGAGCAACTCAGAGTTATGGGACACTAAACAAATACCTGAAATTTCCTGGCACTGCTTAGAAACTAGCAAACTATTTTCGGTTGCATGCAATGCCTTTTTTTCTTTTTTTTCTTTTTCTTTCTTTCTAAGGTTCTGGCACCACATTGAGTAAATAACATGCATATTAAAATACTGTCTAAATACAGTGTGGGTATACAGTCACCGGAGAAATAAGAATAGTTTTGGAAGGAGTCATTCTGGTCACTTAAGGAAATAAGCAGTATTTTATAACTACTTTTTTAAAAATATTTTAAAGACAGAAGATGGAAACTAAAAAGAAACATGTTTAAGTAACATCGAGACTGCAAAAGAGAAGGGGAAAAACAGCAAATACGAAGTCCAAGCTAATGCTTGAAATTCAATGGCATTGGTCTTCAATTAGAATTTCCAACTCTTTTTTTTCTGTTCTATGACAGAGCCTTAAGCTTATTAAAATAACATGCTCTGTACAATATTTCATTTTGATATTTAAAGCAGCCCTTCCAAGTTGCCTGTTGGAGTCGGTAGTAGCATCATTTTTTACACCCCTCTCTTGAAGTCTGAAGCTTCTTCCAAACATGTGACATGCTGGTACATAAGCCTAAATGAATAAAATGAATCTGTACTGGTAAATAAGCCTAAATAAACAAAATGGATGCATACTATATGTATGATAAAATACATATTATAAACTCCAGGTACACTGACAGTCTGTAGACAAATACTTACAATAACTCCACACTTAAACTCCCCAGGCAAATCTCTGAATATAATGGGAACCTCCTATGGCACTTTTCCACTCCAGTAGTTCCTTTCCCAGTCCATTTGGTAAGAAATGCTTTTTGAACAGCATAATAAAAAAAAATATTTTCTCTGTGTGAGTGGAAAGACCTAGTAACAGAGAAATTAACAGGTATCTTGCATAGTAAAGCATACTTATCCTGAGCCTTGACTGAGTCTCTAGGTGGTCCTTCCAGGGCTGGCATTTGGCTGCTTTTCTGCCCTGCTGTGTGGTCTCAGGCCGAGCAGATAAAGCAGGACAGGACAGTGCCCTTGATTTCATGTATGTTGGCCGCGTAGGGTAGTAACACAAGCAGAAGTTTTCAGGTCAAACAGTAATTAATCCCTTCCTGATAAAATGAGTTAAATAAGGGATGTGACAGCAGCGCTCCAAGCAGGTAGGAAACACCAACTTCCTCATTTGTTCTTCACAATTCTTCCAGTTTTTAATGCATGGGCCTCCCACTTCTGGTGGCTTCTTCCAAGCTCCCCATGGGGAGGGTCTCCTGAGAGCCTCCCTCCCCCATATGCCTTGTTTACTGCCACATCCCTCTCTTTCCAAAACAACATAGAGACCACAGGCAGGGGGAAAAGCATGACAGGTGATGAGTTGCTTCCTGGCTTGTTGGTAGCTTCAGCTGACCTAGCAGCCCATATTGCTCAGTGCTTTTTGAAACAGCAGAACTTGTGGAAGGTAACTGTGTCATAAAGACTAAGAAAGGAAAGAAAAGCTGCTTTTATGCTAGTAACTAGGTTTTGGAGCAGGAGTTCAGTTTTAAAGAGTCTTGTTGTCTCAACTTACTGCACTTGAAGTCTTTTTGTGCATGCACAATCAACATTCTTTATGATATTGATGTCACATACATAATGCCATACATGAAATTCTGCTGTTCTCATGTCGTTTCATTATCCTGCTGGATATAATGAATAAAACTCAGAGATCTATGACTGCATTTCTATAATGTATCTGTCAAGGATTCACAGTAATATGTGAGAAGGTGTAATTTGAAATTACAGGCACACCTCTTTCAACCTATACCTAAATATCCATTTATGTTTGTTGCCTATCTTGTTACACATCTCTTACCTTAGGCTTAATTACATTCAGACTCAGTGGACCAGTTCAGAGGTGCAGTATGGCAGAGCATGGGCTACTGCGTTCAGACAGCAGGTGGATATAGTCTGCACATATGGTCAGTCTACTTGGACGTGTTATGCAAGAAGAGGTACAAAGCTTCTGAGTCTGACTAAGGGACACGCAGTTAGGATGCATGCCCTGAGTCAAAGAGTTCAGTCCTCGGGTGTTACAGATAACTATATCATTTCAATCATTGCACAGCATAAAATCTGTTCTTCCACCAGTGTAAATCAGTAGTGCTCCTAATGTCAGTAAGCTATAGGAAGGGAATAAAAACTCTTTAGAAGGGTAGTATACATGGATAAAGGAGCTGGAAAAAGATGTATGCTACAGTTAAATTCTGTTTGGACTTATTGTAGCCTCTGACTTTCAATCACCATATATGAAAGCTTTTATTACTTAGTAATTTGGAAATAGCTTTCCCGCGGGTGAAGGCAAAGTGCTCATCTTTTATAGGTAAGTGTGCACCCCTGCACACTTGTTTTGTCTGTGAGCACACACTTCCTTTATGGAGCTGAAAATTTTCTGCATACCTGATTTCCGTTGATATCTGAAATCCACAACTGTGCTTTATTTCCTCATCTTCCTCTCTATAGGATGGTCCGCACGCTGTATGCCGTTGCTGCTGTGTTTCTTCTGATGGGATTTCTGGTACCAACAGCAGAAGGGAGGAAGAGGAATCGTGGATCCCAAGGTGCTATCCCTCCTCCTGACAAGGAACAGCCCAATGATTCGGAGCAAATGCAGACACAGCAGCAGTCAGGCTCCAGGCATCGAGAACGAGGAAAAGGCACCTCAATGCCTGCTGAGGAGGTGCTGGAGTCCAGTCAAGAGGCACTGCACATCACTGAGCGCAAATACCTAAAGCGGGATTGGTGCAAAACTCAGCCCCTCAAACAAACTATCCATGAAGAAGGCTGTAACAGTCGCACCATTATCAACAGGTTCTGCTATGGCCAATGCAATTCCTTCTATATACCCAGGCATGTCCGCAAAGAGGAAGGTTCTTTCCAGTCTTGTTCTTTCTGCAAGCCCAAGAAATTTACCACCATGACTGTTACTCTCAACTGTCCTGAGCTTCAGCCCCCTAGGAAGAAGAAAAGGATCACCCGTGTGAAGGAGTGCCGGTGTATATCTATCGATTTGGACTAAGCCGAAAAAAATATTGTACCGATTGCACTCTGACTGTCCGCAATCATTGTCAGCGTGAGAGGGAGTGGCATGAAATAGCAAAGCTTCAGGGCTGGATGAAACTGAAAGGAACCCAGTGAATTACCTAAAAAAACAAACAAACAACAATCAACCAACCAAAAATCAAAGAACAAAATGGATGTAAGGGAAGAATAGGCATGAGTTTGGGTGTAAGAGAGGAAATGGATGTATACAAGCAAATATATGAATGTTCATTCTGACAAAAAAAAAAAAAAAAAGGAAAGAAAGAAAGAGTCAACAGGAGTATTAAAGATTAAACAATCTATTTATCCACAGTCATGAATTAGGTTTCGTAATGTAAATTCACATTTTTGCCACTTACTGGTAAAGTGGAGCTGTGGCTTTTGCTAATGTTCACCTGCCATGCTATTTGCTTTTACTGTATTATGAGAAACATCAAAGTGAGAGGACAATATATTTGAAAGCATGAATCTATTCTTAAATATGAAGTAGGCTACAAGAAGTTACGGCATAGCAAAAACATCACTGAAAATAGCAGCTGTATCAAGAGTTTGTAACGTGCTTCTTCAAAAAAATAGCTGTAATCCAAAAGCCGCTTTTGGAGAACAATGGGGGAAATGGGAGTGTTGAAAAGTCAGTATAGGTGGATGGAAAACAGAACCACAGCCGGTTAGACAGCAAAAGGCCAAAGTAAGTAGACAGGAGGAGTACAAAAGGGAGTAGAAAAAGGAAAGATACATAAATAGAAAGACATGGAGGAAGAAATATTGTCTTCTGTTTACGTTTTGCTTTAATTTATATACCTAGTCATATATTACATAAATTAAAGAGAAACTATATACAAGGCTATTAAATACACTTCTGAATTCTAATGGCTCTCCACATCAATCCAAACCCATTCTCGTGCCACTAGATCCATTCGATGTCTTGTATTTCTGGTATCAGTTATTCCTCATATTACATATATATGTATATGCAGTATCTTTTATTCATTGGTATCTATACATACATACAATGAGTATGCATACTCTATTGTGCGTATCTGAACTCTCTCCTTCTCTTTTTCACACGCATACATAAAAACGTACATACCGCAGCACAAAAATCTTGCTAACCATGATCAAGTACAGAATGGCAGTAATTTAGTACATAAAGAGCAAAGCAAAAATTAAAACAAGCATCATGTGACTGCAAATGCAATAACCACACAAGAGACAAAAGACACGACATTCATGACTAGTAAACATTGCATTGTTATTGTTATTTTAGCTTTGCCACAGGCATGCAGTTTGTTGAAAAAGAGATGCAGAACTTTGCCAGCAATAATCCTCTTTTTATATCTTTTACCACAGACTTGCATTTAAACAGGATTTGGACTAAGTAAAGAGAATTTCCTGAAAATTAAGGGCTAACTGCCCCCTCTCATCTGGGGGGAAAAACACACGAAAGGGGACACGCTACTTCCAACAGCCCAAAGACACTCACCTGGGAGACCAGCCTGCATCGTCTTTCCTTCAGGAGTAGGAGCTCAAACCAGACCAGGGTGGAGGCACTTGGCGAGAGCGCAGCCGGCCCTGTGCAGCTGGGTGGACGCAGGGCCACACGACCCCGCAGGCAGTGCCGCTGCCCTGGGCCCTGGGGATGTCTGGGCAGCCGCTGTGGGCTGCAGCCACCCCGCACCTCAAGCAGCCTTGTGCCTCCTGCTGACACCTTTCCAGGCACAGGCGCGGTCAGGGCGCTTTCTGTCCAGGCAGTGAGGGCACCGCAGTGCTGCTCACTTTCCTATGCCCTGACAGAAGGCCCCCTGCAAAATGGCGCTTCCCTGTGGCAGCCCTGTCCCAGTCAGTGGCACAGTGGGGCTTGCCCACCCAGGACTCATTTTCCCCTTCAGCAGCAATGCTCTTCTGTCACCACTATCAGCATTGCTGTTCTTTCCCACACCAAAAGCCTCTCTCAGCCACAGGGTGATTGTTTTGACTGGATTTCTGTCCACTGAACTCTGAGGAAGACCACTCTGCTCTGAGTAACATGTCCATAGGAAAGAATACACAGTGGCACGTCACGGATGTGTACAATGTGCAGTCATTATATTAGAAGCCACCACTGTTACACAATGTCTCATGCAATTATTGGCGATATCCTGTGTCTCTGCAATTATTATATTTTTCCTATAAAATCCACAGCTACAAGGTCTGCATTTATAAGATTGAGAGGTTGCAACTCATTGATTCATATTATTTAAATGCATTTCACCTGGTGTACTCTCACTCAGCAGGTTTGACACATTTCTTCATGGATTTTAAAATCCAATTTTAAAATCTGGAATTATAGGAGGTAGATTTCCACTGTGTGGAATGTGAATAGTTAAACAGAAAGATATGGATATTTAATGTTATTATTAATACAAATCCTCTTTCATTGATAATAGGCAGAGATTGTTTTCCTTTAAATTACTTTTTTGAGTTGGTTTGCAGGTGACAGGGCCAATCTCAGCCTTTGCTGAAAGATTTGTACTAGCTAGTGTTTCTGTTCAATAAATGGGCACAACTTGATGAAGAAATTGTTTTATTCAATTGCTGTCAATAGAAAAACTCCCATTGTCTTTAATAGTGATGGGATTTCATTTTAGGCTGCTCTATCCCTAAAGCCTTAGACATGAAGCAAAGCTTTAGACTTTACCGACTCCTTTATTTAACATTAGGCTAGCATTCTGAAGGAAAACCGATAAAAGTGTTACAAATCCTTATGTTCCAAACAGCCTGTGCACAGATCACAACAGAACTCCCCTGGAGGCAGATCCCCCCCATAACTATGTAAATTTTATACAAAGAACTTTTATGAATTGCTAGTTATTGCCTGAGAGTAAGAAAGTTCTGCTAACTTACAATTATACAAGATATTTAATATCAACCACAATATGTATTTAAATGTCTGCTTTATTCTAAAAACAATGGACTATATAACCTAAGGCTGCAGTATTTTCATGCTCGGTCTCACAAAGCAAAACTTGGTTTAAAATGAAGTTTTAATTATTTTGTAACTGAATAGAATTGGAGGTTTTTCTTCCCAGCATTTTGTACGTCATTTTAACTACTAGTAACAAATAAATAAAATATCTTCTTCAGCCCATGTCTATTGTTGGTTTTTATTTTTTTAATTTTATTTCTTCCTTAAGTTTCCAGCTCTTTCTGGATCTGTTGTACTTTACTCTGACTTCTGTGGTTTCTCTTAATTATAAAAGGGCTTACATTATGACAATGAGACACAGAGACAAGCAATGGCACCATCATTCAACACGGCTACTTCAATAAGGTTTTAAATGAGATCTGTCACTTCCCCCTCACCCTTTCACAATTTATAGAAGGAAAATCTCAATCTTTACTCACACTTTTCCCCTTGTAAACCATATAGTGACAGTTCAAAATATAAATCAAACTCAAATTGTTGTAGAGTTGGAGTTAGGCTAAGCATGCCTGCCTTACACCTCACCTCAGTTCTGTGCCTATTCATCATTGCACTCCCACTTTTTAAAAAAAGAGTAGGGAACACCTTTGGAAACAGAATTTTACAAGCTCTCAGTGAGGACAGAGGAGATGAAAAGATGGAATTATGAAGGAGCACAGGAAGAGCTGTAATTTCCTTTCACCTTCTCTGTCCCTGCTGACTGAATTTGAACAAGGCTGGTGTTGAGTAAAGGCTGCTACCACTGAGGGCGGATTGCGGCCACCCAGCTGGGAGGAGATAGCAGCAGCACTGCAGATGCTGTCTTTCTAAACTGATGCTCTGCCAGGTGTCCAGAGGACTAGGTCAGTCCTTCCAGAGGTCAGTGCAATGCTGCAGTCTTCAGCAGTGGTGGTGTTTTCTGTCCTTGTGGTGAAAGCTGCTTAGATGGGGATCAGCATATCATTGTACCATGCTGAGGACAGCCTCTTATTGCACACAAGCCTTTGAGCAGTAACATAGCCCTGCTCATTTTCAGACTTGCACCTTTGCATTCAAAGGAGAGTCAATGACACAGTTGGGCCTACAATGCCTTGAGTGATCAGCATGTTGTGGCACACAGGGGTAACCAGAAGCAGATGTCCAGCACCCAGCTGTGAAAGAAGACATTGCTGCTTTTTCTTTTGAAATAATGGAGCTGACCAGTCTATGGAGTACTGATTCTCTGGGTACTTTAAAAGCTTTTTCTTTAGTCTCCTCTTTTTTTTTTTTTTTTTTTTTTTTTTAGGGGATATGGTGTGGGGGGGAGGAAGCTTCTAAAATTTACTGAAAGGGAAATAACATTAAAATCATAATTTGTAAAATGCATTTGACCTTTTCTGGTTGGAGATTTAGGCACAATTGCATGGAATAAATTTCCATGAAGAGACGTGAAAATATATCTTTATCTGAAGATTTAAAACAGAGAGAACAACCTCCTGGGCTTACCTTTCTAATACTTTCTAGCACTATGGTCTTATTATTTATATGCTAACAAGCTGAGGCAGTCATTATAATTTACATTTGGCCTTCATACCAACTTTGAATTGAAGATATGTCCACTGTGAAGTCCTGCGTGCTTTATAGATAGTTGCACTGATCAAAAGAAGATGAGAGAGAGAGAGAGAAATCACACACCTCAATCAGCTTTCAGGGGACAGATAGAAATAAGGCTCTATTTTTCTCTCATCCCAGCGAGGTAGGCTAGATTCCTGTTCAGGATTTCTGTATGTGCTCTGCAACCCATGTGTTGTGCAGTAGATTTGCACACACGTGATAAGACTAAGGCATCAAGAGCAAGTTGAGCTGGCTGAGCATATGTGAGACATCTGAGCAACACATGGGTGCGGTAGGTGTGGCATGCTCTGGATGGGTCAGTGGAACAGGCAACACCGTGGCTCCACTCCAGCTGCTTGTCAGCAGCACTGCCTGCCCGGAAAAAAAGGGCATCATGTCTCCAAAAATGATGCGGTAATTTCAGCTTGTAATTCACCTTCTCCTGAGCAAAAAATAAATAAAAGATAAAAGGGAACACTGGGGAACTGTAGCCCTGGGGACTGATATTTTGTGCTACCCAGCGTATAAGCCTGGCTTGGAGCTCTCAGTTCCAACAGACCTCTGAAAGGAGAAACACCAAGTCACTGGCAGAAGACAGAGCCTGCAACGCTGCTTTGCTTAAACCAGTATACCACGGACTGCTCCTTCTCTTTTAAAATAACACAGGTCTTATTCACTCCAAAGAATTCAAACTTGCTTCAGAAATTTCCCTAATAACTGACATACATCAGTCACTTAATATCGGAAGTAGAAGGTCTGAAATTATTTCTGAGTGACTGTGCTTACTTGGGCAACTGCACTAATCAAAGGGAGGAGCTGCACAATTTAAAATTTTTGGGAATGAAAAAAATAATGTATATCTGGACCTAGTATAGACTTACACTGGGGGTATCACTGCTATGTATTTTTAAAAATCCTCAGATCTTGGCCTTAAAGTATCAAAAAGTTTAACCATAATAATATTTGGGCACCTTGCTTTATTTTTTATTTATCAGGTAAGACTTAAAACAGAAATACACAGCAACATACAGGTATGGTAACAAATCTCAGTAGTGCAGATTTTTGATGCTACCTTGTAATGCAGCTTCATAAAAACATCTGAAGCCTGTCTGCACTGCCTGCCTGGGAATGTAGCTGATGACTTTAAGGTGCCCTTTGACAATGTGTGGCTTCTGGCTGCCTGAATTCCTCCCTGAGCTTTTATGGGTTTGGGGGGAGGAGTACAGAAATTCTAACTGTCACTTGCTCACTCTCTTATTATTTTCTAAAAATATTGAAAATAAAATTCACAGTCTGCCTCTTTTAAATGTTCGAGGATCAAGATGTGAGGATCAAACTATATATACTGACATAAAAGAAGAATGTTTGGGATCACATTAAAAAAATAAATTTCTAAGTTGCAAGAAGCAATAACTCCTCTTTGCTTTGATACAGATGTACATAGCTTGGGGATGAATCAAATAGAGAAGTTACAGTGACTCCCAATAAAATTTCTGCAAATAAAATTTGAAATTGCCATGTTTGCATTTCTTTTTTAAAGAATGCCTTATGGAAACAGCTATATTCCAATTCATATTACAAGAGATCAAAAGAACAAAGGTTAAAATAATATCTCCATCTCTGGAGTCATTGAGAACTATATCTTAACCTTCTGTCTAGTAATACCAATATGGAGTCCAGCAAGAATGCAATTGGAAAGAATTAATGTGTCAGTTACAGTTTGTCTGGGACACCAACACTAAAATTCATTAATCATAATTTTATAGCTATTGCATGGCATCACTACAGAGCACTGTTAAGATTGTTTGATTTATTTAATAATGAATCTGCAGACCATTATATTGTTTTCCCTTTAAGTTAAACTATACCAAATTTCTATAGTTCATAATTAATTTGTTGAGGACTAAAGGCACAGTTATTTTTATATTAAAAAAAAAAAATATATATATATATATAAATATTCTCAATCTTACCTCTATCTTAGTGTGTTCTTCTTTTCAGGTAATAAATAGTTGTGCTATATAGATATAACATACATATATTTGTCTCTAAAAAAAAAAAAAAAAACAGTATAAAATGCCTAGTAATGCATTAGATATTTTTAATAAGCCTGAAGAATGCACATTTGCCATGTTTAAACATAAAATTATGGGCCAGTATCCCAATCTTCTTAACACTGTACTTCATGAGTGATAATTGTAAAATAAAATCAACAGTGACAGTAATCACAACAGTAAGCATGAATAACTTATTTTTAAGGAGGGGGACAGGGTTGTGGATACTCAGTAAGGTTTATTTCTAGACTTTTGCAATTAATGGCAATGATGAAGGCTAGCTGAACCTCTCTCCTTAGGATCTGAAGGACCTTGAACGTCCCTTGGGAAACAGATGTGCATGAGGAATATATATGAGGAACATTTTTTTCCACTTTTGTTATTAATTTGTTTCAGCTCCAAATGAATGAAGAGGCCAGATTTTGGAAGCTAAGTTAGATCTAGCAAACAGAAAGGAGAAAGAAAACTATGTGTGCAATGGAAAGATCTTACTGAATGGATCTAAATCCTATGGTAGGTAATTTGATCTAATTTTTGCAGAAAGGCAAATGCCAGATGTTTGCTCCACTTTGATCTTAATAACACTTTAGGCTGCAGACAATAAGATTGGTTTAAAATTTATTGTCTCTTTGATTTCTCCATTCTAATGCTTTTTAAATTCTTTACACAAGACAGATCTATATATAGGCAACTGGGGTGGCATCAGAAGCGTTGTATACTTAAGACATTCTTGAAAACCTCACTGTGGAACAGTGTTTGCTGTTTTATGCATCAAAACAAAGCCAGATTTTATACAGGCGACGTTCAATTTTCTTTTATTATAATGTCTCTTTTTATTTTGCATATGAAGTTCTGATGGTTGCATCTGTGGCACAGCTCCTTATATGCTTTTATCTTTCAATAACCTTATTAGAAGTCAAGACAATATATTAAATCAACATTAAGCAGCAGGAGTTGAAAGAAAAGTTCATCCATTCTCTTGCATAGGGAATAATCTATGTAGATCTTCAATTTCACCTTTACATTGCTTTTAGGAATATTTGTGTACAGAATATATTTTAAAAGGGTAGACACCAGTGAAAGCCTCTGAGGAACCACATCCTCCTTGCCTTCAGTCTTGCCTTCAGTTTGGATCTACAGGCTCAAGGATGCCATTGCTCTGTGTACATGAGTTGAACTCAGACTAAGGCAGTTTATTAAGTCATCTCAGGTTTCTAGCAGAGCATCTTATATATTCACTTATATAATACTGAGAAACAGTGGAAAGCAAGTGAGGCTGAGGACAAGTGATTGAGACAGAGAAGTGGTTGAAAAGAAAGAAATAGAAAAAAAAAAAAAAGAAGTTCTGGTGTGCAGCCTGAATATCTTATCATAATTCTCTGGCATAGTTCACAGCCATCTGTCCCTTACATCCATGCACAGTGTCTCTAAACAATTGTTTTCACTCTGCTCAGCCCAGTAATCTGAAAGTTCAAAAAGTCAGAGTCAATTTTTTTCTGAAGGAAATTCTGACTTTTGTCTGGTGATGAACTTGCCAGTTGTTAGCCAACTGATAGAACAGCTACCCTGGCAGGTTTAATTTCAGCTGGCAAGTGTGTTGAGGCTCCCTACTCCTCTACCACTAAGTTTAGTTCTTGCAGCAATGTTCTTCGTAAAACAAAAGAAAACTGCCTTTATTTGGAAACAAATATTTTAATTCACTACCAGGAACAAAACATTATACACAGATGTAAGGTAATAAATATTCTCTTTCCTATCACATCACTGTGACAAGTGAGAAGACTTCCATCTTCCATGCTCTGAGAGACTGAAGCTTGGTAAAGCAAAAAATGTCCCCCAGTGTGAATTGCTTAGGTTCAAATGCTTCTTCACAACTTTTCTTCATTATCCTTGCCACATCTCCACAATGAAAATGTCTTTAATGTAGTCTACTCTCTTTATTTATCACAAGTATGCCAAAGTACTGTTTGCATAATTCCAAGGCATCTTTTGTCAATCTTCTCTTAGACACAATACACCACCTGTACCATTAGAAAAAACTGAGCAACAAA
Source organism: Anas acuta (assembly GCF_963932015.1). NCBI lineage: Eukaryota > Metazoa > Chordata > Aves > Anseriformes > Anatidae > Anas > Anas acuta. The sequence goes on along the minus strand of NC_088983.1, from coordinate 39,684,207 downwards.
GTCATAAAACATAGAGGTTTAAATGTCATTTGATTTCAATTAAGAAGAGTGCAGAAGCACCGGTTTGCTAAAAAGGCATGATATTATGAGACTCCAAAAAAACTTTTGCAACACCGGCCTTTGTGCATCATAACTGAAAGGTGTGCAAATGCTACCCAATGTGAAAATGCTACCCAGTTTAATGGAAGCCACACAAGGAAAGATTTTAGTCTCGACATTTATCTTTACCAACACATGGAACCACCTTGATCTGTTTTACTGTTGGTGAAAAAAGAAGGTAGTGTCTATTTCACAGGATAGAATAGGAAGTAAGAGTCAGTGTGATGGATAGTGGAAAGAAACAGAGGGCAAGAGGAAAGAAATATGTGCATCAGGTACTGATCTCAAAGATGAGGTCTAGTCTGCTGTCAGAATGTGCATAAATAGCTTATTAATAACAGGGGTGATGCATTGGCATTAGTATGAAAGTAGGACTATACTCAGTTAGAGCAAACATATTATGTTGTCAGAAAAAAGACATCCAGATAGAGTACAGTTTATATTTGTTCGATATAAATAGACTACACAAGAACAAATCAATTACAAATCAATTCCTGTGGAAATATTAAGGCATTTTCCAAGCAGATCACACTGCAGTAACCTCTACCATCTCTGTGGCAGTGAATCTGTCACATTTGCTTACAGGGAGTTTATCTATCTGCACTTCTATGTGGCAGATAGACCTCAAATAAATTTTAACCTCACAAACACATTTACCGGTAATAATATAACTGCAAAAGCTCTATGTTCTTCAACTAACATCACTCAATGGGTGGGACAAACCCTGCTTTATGTCCCAGTATAGGGAAAAACAAGGGTTATCAGGGAAAATTTCCTTTAATCTTCTATGAAGATTACATCATACTGTTGAGTGCTCCTACATTTAGGAATGACATTCAATTCTGTCACTATTTTTCTCTTCACTTAACCTGCCTGCTTAACCAGGCAGCTCAGTTTCCATCGAGGCTGATATATTGGAAACAGGAAGAAGAAAAACACTCGGTGAGGCGATGCTGAAGCGAGGAACTTTTATGCTGAGGAGAACCCTCTGAAATGTGGGTACTGGTGCTACTTGCATCTTGTCCTTGCTGGCAAGAGGATGAGCTCAGGAAAGAGTGCAATATCAGAAATATGTCTGCAGTGTATCCCTGATGTAAGTTCAACAGTTTGCTGCTTTAATCTGTTGCTGTCAGTACCAGTACAACCAACATCTCCTGCGGACTGATCTGGTTTATTGCTCCATTCATAGACTTTTATTTTATTTTATTTGTGATATTCAGAAAATGCTTCATTCAATGTTGCAGGTCTTGCTTGATTGAAACACCTAAGTCTCATCTTCAGTGACTTTCAGTAAAGTTGTTCTTTGATCTGTTATTTCTTTTCCAAATAAAAATAGCATTAGGCACCAAATTTCAGTTCTGGGTTTCTCAGATTTCTGAGGCTTGCACTAAATCAATTTGCTGCTGAGAAGCAATGCTGACTGATAGCAACCTAAATAGTTTCTCTGGTCTATGGATTGTGCCTCTAAGAATAAACCAAGCATAGTTTCTATTCATATGAAATGTTACAAAGGAGCAACAGACTGTAGGCTTTCATCAAGGCTCATTGTTGGTCAAAATAGCTTGGAAGCTGGGGTGGCAGCTCTAATTTTTCTAGTTTCAGCCTTAGTCTGTTTGGCCTTGCAAAAAAAACTAACCTTATAGTACAACCTCAGACGGGACTTTTTTTGCAGAAGGCAGAAGCTGCCAGAGCTTATCTGTGGGGCTACGTTTAGGGATGGACTTCCACAATGCAAGACCTGGAGTGCTTATTACCCTCTGAGTTGAAATCGGATGTTACTCCCTGAGGCACAGGTCAACACGTCCTTCATGCATAGACGAGACTGTCTGCTCCTCTCAGTTGGAGAGGGATGTTATTTTTTTAAGGAGCAGGATGTTATTCCTAGAGGTCTGCCCCTTGGTAGGGTCAAGAGTAATATTTTATGGTTAATGTTTATGATTAATTTTGGCTGTGGCCTTTCTTTTCAGAATTTCTATGGTGTCAGTTCAAGTTGGTAAGGGGAAAGCTTGACAAGGTTAAGGCATGAACCATCTACTCACTTTTCCTTCCAAAGTAAATACTACAACAACAATGCACATGGGAAACAAGGAGCACATTCCTAAATCAAACCATAAAATTCACACAGGGAACTAAAACAGTAGGATTCAAGAGGATGTTTTTTTTTTTTTTTTTTAATCCAGAGGATACATTTTCAGAAGGATGCCTAGGGAACTAGCTCAACACAATCCCAGGAGCAAAAAGGGCAGTTTGGCATCAGATTTCTTGTGCTCACATTACTTAAAAATTAGTATTGTCTTTGCCCCTTTTCCCTCAAAAAATATCTGTTAAAGAAGTAAGGTGAATGATTCTCAGCTGTACAATACTGCTTAAAGGAAAGGACATGCTAGCCTCACAGTGTGATGCAAGTTTATTTTGAATGTATGTTAATCTTGCTTTTGGAATACATCCAGATTTTCTGCCTGGATTTGAATAGGATCTTTAGCCTTCTATGCAATCTGTTCTCTTTTTAAGAATCTTCTCTTTTCTCAGCTTCTGGAAACTCTGATTTCTCTTCACATTTTTTGCTTATGCAATTGTTTCACAATAAACTTGAGGTTGGATTTGGTTTGATACTTTAGAAGATACTTAAGACCAGAGAGATGGGAAATTTCTTTTAAAATTTTAAGGCATTCTTTTTGTTGTCAGGACAAGGTGTATAAGTACAAAGATTTATTCTTCTGCTATTGTTAAAACTTCCAAAATAGGTTACTGCACATAAGCCATAAAGATGATGACTTCAGAAGTGTGTACATGAAGCAATCTCAGAACTCTACCTTCAGTGACCTGCATCATCGTTTTGGAGTTCTGGAATGCATCATCAAAGCATAGGGGGGAAAAATGATCATTACATGAGAACTTCTGATGATGATTTTAAATTAGGAAAAAAAGAGAGGGCAAAATTCACATGGTGAAACACCTTCTCTCTCTCTCTTTCTGCAGTCAGAGGATATATCTGACTGTGCTTTCCTTTCAAATTCAAAGAACTTGGAAAAAAAAATGAATATTTAAAATTACTGAACTTCAGACTCTAAGAGGAATTATGTTTTGGGTAATCATCCATCTCAAACATCAAAAGCACTTTGTGATAATTAAAACTCTATTATCCGACATCATGAATGCATGGCCTCCTTTAAATATTTGCATCATATCATCAAAGACAGGGTGATTATGACTGCTTCAAATCACATATAAAAGTTAGCACAGCTAGCCTTCATCAATACTTCAATGGAAATCAAAAATGCTCAAAGAAAAAAAAAAAGCACAGCACACTTCTGTCTTTTTCACAACGAATCAATGGCACAAAATAATGCTACAGACACTGAGTAGGATCAGCAAAGAGCATCATCTTGCCCTCTTTTGAGGTTATTGAGAAATGGAAGATAGAAAAGTAGGAACATTTTATGTTTCTCTTAACTCATACTTTTGAAGTGTGAGTTTTGAAGGTCTTTTGAAGAAGGTCTTAACTCACATCATCATATGGTGATTTGTGGCTCAAGCTTTTCATTAAGACATTAGTTTTAAATTCTACTGCTTGTCTATTTACATAATTGTGAAGTTCTCAGTGGTTGATTCACACTATTTTTATTAGCTATGAATCATGTAGTAGGCTTTGTCCGTGACTCTAACTAGTAGAGTTGGAAGTAAAAATCATTAAGTGCTAATACAAATTCTTATAAGTATGATCAATAAGTATGATTAATCTTATAAGTATGATTAATTTTTTCTCAGAAAGAGTGGTCAGGCGTTGGAATGGGTTGCCCAGGAATGTGGTGGAGTCACCATCCCTCGAAGTGTTTAAGGAAAAATTGGATGCGGTGCTTAGGGACATGGTTCAGTGGGTGACATTGGTGGTAGGATGATGGTTGGACCAGATGATCTTGGAGGTCTTTTCCAACCTTAATGATTCTATGATCTAATAATCTGACTGAGAATTTTGCAGATCTATTAGTAGAGTTAATTTCATAAATCATTTCAAAAGGTTTAATCATTTATTGCAGTCCTGGCACTTAAGAGTTTGAATACATTTCATCATTAGTAATGAACAAAGGTAGGAGATAGATGAGTGTACATTCAATTAACAAGGGTTTCTTAAACAGGGAGACAGAAAGAGAAAGACAGCAAAGAATTACAGAAAGGACACAATGCCAAATGAAAAAAAAAAAAAAAAAAGGAGAGAGAGAAAATAATAGTCTTGTAACACTGCGAATGAAGAAATTATTCCTCACTTACTCCTCACATTCTTTTTAAGAAGTTGCAGAGGGTTTTTATGAAGGCCCGGCATGCCTAAAAGAAAAATCACTCAAAAAGAATAAGTTGTGAAAGTTAAATCACCACTCATTTCTTCTGATGCTGTCTTCAGCTGTGATCTGTGGAGCCTGTTTCTCTCATCAGAGACAGATAATACAGTACCATAAGATCAAACTTGAAAATTCCTAAATTTTCTTGTGTGGGGGGACTAGGTGTATGAGAACAACTGCTAGTATTACTTCCAGCAGTAGCCAATACATTAACCTACATGGAAACCAGAAGCTTCTGAAGCCTGTGCATCCACTGTCATATAGAAAAGACTGGACACATTTATGGTTGTTTGCAAGATGCAAAACAAACAACAACAACAAAACAAAACCCTAGAGCAAATAAAGCCAATGAAATGCAGCAAACATACAGCAAAACCAGGACTTGGCAATTGTCACATTTTTTCATCCTTCCAAAGAAACCAGCACAAACTGAAAGGCATATCCTATTTAGCTGTCTCTGTGTCTTGTTCTCTTTGCATCTGGAATCCCTTGGTTTGTTGACTCATGGTATTGGGCCTCTCAAGACCAAGGACTGCTTTGTTTGACCTGGTGTATTCATCAATATTTGCATTGTTAATTTCATTATTTTGCAAAGCACCTTGTCTCATGAAAGAGGTTACACAAAGAAATCACCAGTCTGCTTTGATTAAAGTTTTCTCAGAAGTTAATCTAAAATTCTACTGTCATCAGCTCATTTGCTTTTAAATTATTTCAGTAACTACAGTATTCCAGCTTTTGATTTTGTGCAATCTCTTCCTGAAACAATGGATATATGAAAATTTCACTACATATTAGTGAAGTATATGTATATTAGATCTATGGTTGGATCAATTTCTTTGGCCATATAAATAACACAGCTTCTGTTAGAAGTATATATATACATATAAATATACACATATATACACATATATAATATATAAGTGTATATTTATAAGTATGTTTTTATATTTATAAACAAAATAATTTAGGAATAATTGAATGCTTTTATCTACAATTTTAACTCATAGATAAATAGCTGTAACATCTATGGGTATGAAATGGTGCATCTCTGAAATTACTGAATTGTATAAATCTTAACTGCTTATTAATTGGAAGAAGACAATTCAACAATTACAGCATTTTACAATAGTCTACCATAAATTCATTCTGTATTTATGAAATAACACTTTTCAATAAATCTAAAGATGAAATACAGTAACAATGAAATAATGAAGAATTCTACAGCACAGGGAAAAAAATAAGGTTTATATCTGATGACACCTTTGTATGTTCAGAATCACAGAGTAGCATTCATTTTAACACTGAAAGATAGGTCCAACTATTTTGAACTTCTATTAAATTTTGGTGTTGTTGCATAGGTTTATTCTTGGAAATTCACTTTAAGACACTAAACAATAAAAAAATAAGAGAATGAAAGACAGCAAGTGTCTCTCTAAGTTGGACTACTTTGGCTTAGCTAATTTTTATTAGGATAATCATTATACATGTGTTTTGACTCTTCAATGTCTACATAGATGTTTCTCACTGTGGCAATTTAAGCATCTGTCATATCTTCCCAATACCCATATGTCCCTTCTCTTCTACAGGAAGTGGATTGTAAACCATTCTTCGTGTTTGGTTAATGCCTAAATCTTGTTGATTATTTCTATCTAGCATCTCTAATTCATTTACATAGCCGAAATCTTTATTCAGGTTCTTGTCCCCTCCAGTCTTAATACAGAGTATCTTCCGTGATGATAAATGCAGCTTTTAAAAACAAACAAAGAAAAAACATACATATAAACAAAACCCACTGTTTGATCATGTCACTGTAGGTTTGTTGAGTATTGCCACTGATTCCCTCTTTTTAACTCAAATAGTTTGTCATGATTTTCAAGGTCCTTCATAGTGCATCTCTGTCATTCTCTGTTGACATGATCACTCCAACCTCTGGTAACAACTTTCTAACACCCTTATGCTGTTCTCAGAAACATCTAACAAATCACTTTCTATTTATTTATTTATTTATTTATTTATTTATTTATTTATTTATTTTTGTGATACATGATGCCAAACCCACCTCAAATATACCAGTCTTCAGAAAGTTGCCTAGCATCCTGGCAAAAATGCTTCCAGCTTCTGTACTCCCCAAAAGGTCAAGAAATTACTCTATAATTTTATTTATAAATTGCAGCTGTTCCCTATTCTGACTTCAGAGAAATTGGGAAAAAAAAAAAATCTGTAATGATGTACAGTAAGGTTTTCTAGGCTATCAATCTAGAATAATACAAGTAACAGTAAAATATAGGTAAAATGATAAAGTAATTTACATTTTTTTCTTAGTTAATGGAGCTCAAATATTAGTGTCTGGAGACATTAAGGATACATCCTTTGAGACACTATTTTAATACTATTTTGTGGGCAGCATGCTTTGATTTATTGAAAGTCATTTAAGCGCTTTTCAATATTATGTATCTGGAAATGTGACAAGTTGCCAAAAGTAGCATGAGAACTAAAGGAAATCCACATCCCCAGAAATGTGTGCAAATTGTTTCAGACACAATCCTCCCAAACATTTATTAAAATATCTTCAACAAATTTACATCTGTAACCTACTTATTTTAATGCTTTGCAGATCTCCAAAATACTATGTATCTTTTTAACAAGTGCACTGAATCTGGAATATTAACTAGATCAGTAAAGTAGAATAAAACCTACAGTATCTCAAGAATATATTTTACACAGAAATTTTAAATACAATTGATAAGATGAACAAAAATAGAGGAGTAAAATATAGTCTTTTATTTACAGACAATGGTTCTTTAAGAATTTAGTTTAAAAATAAATATTCAGTTCCATTACAATAACTTTTACAAAGTTAATCATTTGCACATTTTGTTTTTGAGAAAATTAAACCTTCAGTTACATAGTAGAAACACACACACACGTGCTCACATACACACACACACACACGTAATTACAATGTAAAGAGAAGAAAAAAGCACCTGAATCTATTTAGCTTATTCTTTTTGCATATTTATATAATATTTACCCAATAACTACTCAAAGGACTTAAATTCCTGAAAATAATATACTAAACTATACTAATATTCCATTTTTGTAGTACATTTTGTGGTATGAAAAGTGCAACATTGAGCTCAATTCAAATGACAGCAAATATATTACTGCTGAGTGTATGTGTTAACATAAAGGCAAAACTATGATCTTATTAAAGCAAATCACATGCAGACATGAGAGACTAAACCTTGTTATGTCTGTGAAACTTGCTAGGTACACACAGGATATTAATAGCATTACAAGAGAATTTGCCATTTTGCTATGTCTTCAAAGAGAAGTTAGAGAGCCAAAGAGGCCCATATTTTGATGTTTTTGAGTTAGATTGAGAGAAGAGAGGGAAGAGTACCAACAACAATAATGTTCAACAGTGCAACTATTCAACTTAAATTGATTGGAAAGGAAAACAAAAAAATCTCAAAATAACTAAATAGAAGTTGAAAATCATACTATAATCCTACTAAAAACACTTTCTAGAGGCCAACTCTGATTCCTCCCAAAATAATCTTTCTTTATTTTTGCTTCCTGTACATTTGAACATGGCTATGCTTTTAGCTTTGTACTTCAGAAAGTAATAGCTGAGTGGTATTCCATATGAAATGACAGGTTGTATTTTCAAAATCAAAACATTGAAGTTTAAATCATCTTTTCAAAGAGACTGGGGCACTTAGAAGCCTAAGACTCACGGAATGATTCCAATGTGTTGAAGTTACTTTCGAAAATTAGATGTGGCCTTTTTATGTTGCCCTGTATGATATTAAAATTTTACTCATTCTGTTCTCACAGTACATATGGTTTGCCTGTAGTTTTCCTGGACAGGGGCAGCTTTTTTTCTATACCTGAAAAACATTGCCATTATAACAGATTTGTATTTTCAAAAAAACTATAAAAGTACATGCTGCCAGCCATTAGCTGGGTATTCACAGCTTTGCTGAGGACTTGTACAAGAAATAGCACTTTTCCCTATTCCCTGTAAACAGTCCTTATCCAGTTTCATCTTACATGGAGCATGAGCTTTATATTCCTTTGCAAGAGATATCAGTGACATTTCAAAACCAGTGCAATATGACAAGAATGCACTTCATTTGCATTCATCTTTTCTGAACTTGACACCTGAAAATCCTCTCAAGCTTTTCCCTTTTTCAAGTTATATGCAGATGAAACTATGCTGTTCATGCTACAGTAGCTAGCAAATTGGACCTGTTGAGTATGCACATGGATTATTTCACCTGGCTAGTACTCAAGGCCCCATAGAAGCTTGTCCAAGACAAGCTGGCTTGATTACCTGATATAAAATCACCTCTGAATCAAAACAAACAAAATCCCAACACTTTAATAGGAAATTCTGTGAGGATGGATTTCTTCAAATCAAAATCAAAATCAACTAGAAAGAGTGAGCTTTGTATATTTTAATTTTTTTTTTTTTTTTTTTTTTTTTTTTTTTTTTACCAGCCTCTTTGTTTTCAGGTATGTTACAGAGTCCTTTTATTTGGCCCATTGATAAGTGAGTGAAAATATGTATAAAACATAATGCAAAAGACACTCAGAATTCTCATATCACACATATTTTTGGTCTAAAATAGAGCAAAAGCCTTGGTTACATAATTAAATGCACAAGTTCTGCCTCCTACTCAGAGACAGGCTTTCTTGATATAAAACAATAAGGAACAGAAATGCATGAAACATTGTACTGATTGTCTAACCCTTTGAAACTGAAGCTGTTTAGGTGAATTAGTAAGGTTCAAATCATGCTCAGTAAAGCTGAGTAAGTCTTTAGTGTGGTTTGGAAGCTAAATGACCTCTCTTCACCCAATAGTTGAGTTTTTCTTGGACATTTAGCAACTAGTTTTGTAACTATGCAACCTTACTTTTAATAAAATAAGGAGAGTGGGGAATAGGGCAGGAGCTCCTCGGGTCAGTTTGTTGAATTAGAACATTACAGGGAATCTTTAAGGAATGAGATTCATACCTGAACCTTCTAATTTCTTTACAGCTTTCCCAAAACATGGTAGACTGTAAAACAAAATGAACAACTAGAATGAAAAGGAATCAGAAGAAAGATTGTTTTCATGCACAATGGAAAAACAAAACAAAACAACAACACAGGTTTGTTCCTTCACCTTCTTGTCAGATTTAAAAGAAGTATAGAACAGAACTGTGATCTTGCTCTATTCTTTGTATGAAATGGTATATTTCCACCTAGTCTCAAATAAACTCACACCAGAAAAACTTACTCTAAGAAAGTAAAACAAAACAATACAACAAAAAAACTATAAAAATAACATGGCTTTTACCCAGTGCATAGTCATTAGCTGCTAATGGAAATATATTCCTTAAACTACAACTGGCTAAGAAATAAGCAGCAGGTGCCATACAATAAATATGTTAATTTACTGATTATAGATGCTTCAGGCAGCAGGAAATAAAATCACATTTTTTGATTTCTACACAGTTATGCAGTTTCTGTAACATGTTATCTCTGAACAGTTGCATAGGATGAGCATTTGCCCAGCAATAATGGAATGTATTTACAGCATGCCAAATGAGAAAGTGAAAAATTAGAACTACAAGCTTCATCCTTCTGGGAGAAAGCAAATGTATCATTTGGGTTTTTTAATGAGTAATTCACGTCACAGAAGATTGACCAAAATTTTGCTGCAGATTCTAAAAATGATTAAAGAAAGACTTTCAAATGGTGAACAGATATTGCATCACCTCTTCCTTAAAGTCACTGTATCTTAACATATAAGGATGCTGTATGCCAGAGTCAATATTGTACATGAATCTGAGGCCGTGTCAATGCTCTTAAGGATTTTACTTTTATCAAGTACATTACAGTTCATTAGGAATCACAAAACCATCCCACCCTCATCTTCAGGATTATACTGTGCCCCAGCTAACTTGTAACCGCAGTGAAAACTATAGTTATCAGTAATGACAAAATTTCGCAGCATCATTTGCCCTAAGCTAAAACTACCTGTTTATGATTAAATGAGGCTGAAAACTCAGGTGGTGTGGCTGTTAAATTTTTCTTAGGAAAAATTTTTCTTTTTGGAAAATATGAAGATTCCTCTCAGGGCAATACATGGAAACCTGAAATGCAACTGCGTGTCGGCACCTTGTTAATGGATCTCTCAACAGTTTTCACTGTAGTCAACCTTTCAGTGGTCACAGCACACTAAAAGAGTAAGAAAATATACACAATCCTGTTCATATTAAATTATATGAAAATAAAAACAAAAATACAGGCACAGAATTAAATTCATATATGAATGTAGCGTTTCAGAAAATCCATATAGCCTCATTAAAGAATATATACAAAAATTCTGCTATTTTGGAAGAGCCTGCTAGCCTCTACTTTAATCTGGAAATATAACTATGATCTCTTTCCCCTTTGAAAATGTATATATCCCTTGACTGTATTTTCCAGTCCCCCTTCCAGCAGTCCCTGGGGCAATCTTGGCTCAGGGAATTGTACTGCAGTGTCACTTCATAGCAGCTGTGGTTTTAGGAGTTGATGGCCAATGGCAAATATTCCATGCAAACAACCTCCATTCTCCAAAAGCTACCAGAACTCCAGTTAGCTGTTGAGGCAGATTCCACCCCACAGAAAAGAAATCCACATCCCATACAGGGACAGCTCAGGATAATCCTCATGACAAGATTCAGAAAGAGATTTTGTTCAGTTCCACGACCCCATAATGTCCTCTACAGGTATTTTTAACTGTGGTCTGCAAGAATACTCATATACATAAAATTACTTGTGTATATAAGGACTTACGGTAACAGCTTGTATGAAAAGGCTTTGTATTTCCTCAGTATTAGATTGGTGATTTGAGAATCATTTCTTGCATTATGTTCTACACCACACTATTTGTGATATTTTAAATTCAAAATCACAGCAAAGAGTTGTTTGGATATGAATAATTTCCTTTAAAGATGACAAAATAAATATTGTTTCATTGGGTCTTTTGACATACTTCTAGATTTTTCTGTCAAGAGGGACTATATGATTTGGAAAGTCAATGTACATGGGATTCAGCTTAGCACATCTGAGCTAAGTCCAGTAATTTGCATTAGACTACATCAACCTTTCAGAAAGATTGTCCATCCTGATTTGAAAGCACCAGAGAAGAATGGAGAAATCACAACTACGTTTCCTAACTTCTTTCTATGGTTAACTAGGCTCATTACTAACAGTTTGAAATTTACTTCTAATTTTTATTTCTCTTCTGTTTTTAATTTTCAGACTTTTTTTTTTTTTTTTTTTTTGGTGATACTTTTCCTTGCTAGCTCAAGGAGCCACTTAGTTCCTAATACTGTCCCTCTTTGAAGCAACTTATTGACTACAATCAAGTTATCTCTTAACATACTATCTTTACATTTATATGCAAATATATAGGCTTATCTTCATAAGAGAAAAGCCAAAGAGAACTCTCCAGACAGCAAATCCTGAAACCCATTATCATAAATTAATAAAGTATAAAGGAGTTTAAAATGAATAAATAATGAGTGAGATCCATAACAAAATTAAACAAGATCCAGACAAGGCCACGAATAAGCAAAAAATACATGGATATGATTTTCTGACACTTTAATATCAGCCTGGTGCCTAAGCACAGATTATGGAGCAATATTTTCAAAAACACATCAGTCCTGTAATGAGATATATATTTCTTATTTGTTGGGGTTTTTCAGGAATTTCACACCCACATAAGATTAAGGCACCATCATATCAATATAAATACAGTATTCCACTGCCTTATATTCATCTGGTAGGAAAGATGTTTAGATCAGAGAAAGAAACTGCTATCAATTTACTAGAATATCAGGGCAGTAAGAATCCTGTGCATCATATGGAAAACAGAATATTTTGTTCATGTTCTACGTAGAAAACAATTAGACTGGTCAGAGATACCCTGGCTGTTGGAGGAATATCCTCAGCAATTCAGAAAGTTTGAGATCTTGTATAAGCTTCCTAGAACTGCTGATGCTCAATTATTTTTCTCTCTGCTTTCTGAATATTCCAACCACTGGACTTTCATTTTCCATATGTACAGAAACCGAAGAACATACAGTTTCTGTTTTGTTGAAAAATGTCTAAGTTAAATACAGAAGTATATATATTATTCAAGCTTTACACTTACAACCTTAAAATAAAGCACATGGTAAAATACATATAAGTCATGGCAAAACACTGGGATAGTTCTCATAGATTAATAAAAACACCATGAAAATATAATTTGTACTGTAAAAATATCTCAAAGATGCTAAAAATTCTTTCATTTTACTATCAGTAAGTAGTAACATTGTAAATACATTAAACAGCACTTCACAAATTAGAGATTTACTCACCTAAATTGAGTTCTTAATTAGTAAATTAATTCATTGGTAAATTAATTTGTTAGCAAATTGATAATCCAGTTTATAAATTAGCAAGGTATACATACCATTTTTTGTGTAATACGTACCTACTGAGCAACATGGATTTTAATAGTGCTTTGCTTAACAGACCGCACGAAGCTTGGCAATAATAGGACAATAAATAAACAAAGCAAAACAAAAATTCTCAAGACAGATCTACTTTGTGGTCACAGAAGCAAATTCCATGTTGTGTAGAGGTATTTTAAATTAACTAGCTTGGAAAATGGTAACTGCCTTTCTACAGTTGGTTGGCTTAATTTAGTCCATTCTTTACTTTTACTTCCTTGACAACACTGTAGACATTTACCAGAGACTTCTGTTCCCTTCTGTCTTTTTATTTTCTTTCTCTTCCCTTTCTGTCCTCCTTTTCTTCACTCTTCAAATTAGAAAGATCCAGGTAAAGTCAGGCACCAAACTAAATTTAAGCTTAAAACATAACTTTTGGTGACACTTGGTGACCTCAAGATGAATGCTGGTTGATGCCTATTTGTTACATCTGTAGCACCTAAGCATTTCATAATTTAACAGTTTACACAGTATATAATATCTGTTAATATCTCTTCTTTAATACAACAGTTTAGTTAAGTTCAGCAAGTATACCATTCGTCACGGTTTGATGACACCTCTGGGTACCTGTAGGGGTGTCAGTGCTATATTTAGCTGATTAATTCCATCCAAGAGTCTTAAAGGCTTGAGTAAGAGAATGAGTCAGATGCTCTAGATGCACTTTATTTCCACTTCACTTAAAAACAGTGTAACTACTAGTAGACAATTTAAGTCATGGATGAAATTGTAAGCTAAACCTCCATCTTGAGAGAAAGGATGCAACAACTGGAGATAAGGAAGAAATAATGCCTCTGTGCTACATAAATTTTGAAGACTTCTGAAAAATAGCCTACAAACTTTTTCTAGTTAATAATCTGAAAAAAAAAAAAAAAAAAAAAGTTATAAATCTGATCAAGGAATGCTTTACATCAAAATTTTAAATTTTAATCCCTTTTTATATACATTTTTCAACATTTCAAAATGAAAAGTCAGTTTGAACTGAAAAATGAAACTTCACATGTAGAAATTTCAAAACAGGCTATTTCAATAATTTAAAAACTTCTTGCCATAATATATTTTTAATGTGAATTTATAAGATCAATCTTTTTTCAGAAACAGTGTTACTCTTGTTGATTAGTATTCCAAATAAAACATTCAATTGAAAAATTCCCAATTAACTCAAATTGCAATATACACTATCTTCGTGATAGGAAACCATATGAAAATTCAACAGTTGTTTGCTTAAAGACTCATCAGAATTGCCTTGCTTGCTCTTGTTCTTTGGTTGTTACAAGCATTATTGCTCCTGTTTATCACTGACGATATTGGAAATACATAAATGTACTTTATCTATTTGTTGGAAGACAGAAAACTTGGAATCATGGAACCAAACTTAAATCTTTGTAATTTATTTTTCTGCAATGGGAATAATGGAACTAAAACTTAGTTTATTTTTGTTGGTCTATTATTGACTGTTTTCATAAGAATTATGCTTACACTTCTGAAGTGTAAGCATAATTCACAGCAGTTAGAAACTCCAAAACATACTGGGCATTATTGATTCCCTTATTTTTATGTATGCAAGAATGATAGACTCATTTAAGAAACCTGTAATATATGAAATCTTCAAGCTACATTCACCAACAACTGAGCAACAAGTGTTCATTTCTATTGATGAAATTGTCTCATGTGTATCCTTTCTGTTTACTACATCAAAGCACTAATGCTTTCCCTACAGTATCTTTTGTACTTTGTTCTTTACCTAATTTATCTTCCTATCCAATTTCAGATACCATTATCATAAAGAAGGGAATTTCTCTCTTATGGACAAAAGCAGAAGCATATTTTCTCCAGTTTGTTCTTCCTACTTATAAGCCATTATCGTGCTTGTATTTAACTATCAATTTTCTGTTTTACGTTAAATTAACTCCTGCTTCAAGATCTTTACTTCTAAGAGTCTGAATCCTTAAAATGCAGTAAGAATCTTCAAGTAACAGCGGATGTTCAGTGAATTTTTTTTTCAGGCTCTGTTACTTCACAGGCAATGATTACAATGTTACAGGATGACAGCAAACTTATTTCTTCCTCAAGTTTTACTTTTAAAATTATATATTATATATAATATATATATTCTGGATACATTCTTCATATAAATATAGCAGGACAAGATCAGGCTGCAAAATATATGTTAGAGAGGTCTTATTAATTTTTTAAAAGAAAGCTTTCAATAGAATTGAAAGCCAGAGATTAAATGGCAAGCGTATAACTTCATGGAGACACACTGTTATATTTTAGTTCAATGAATAACAAAGACATCATTTTATCGAATTGGTAGTTTCAATACATACCGAAATAAAAATATACTTCTTAATCATTTTTCTTTTGGAGCTCAGAATTTAGGAAATGTTAGATTAAAACCATAAAAATAATGAATCAGTTATGCCATTGATCATACAGCTAAAGAATTTGAAGCTATTCCTTTTCATGTGCAAAATATTGCTTACATTTCAATGTGTGGCATAAGCTGAGGCTTCTATAAAAATATTTATAGTAAAATACAGAATAAATCTATAACTATATTTAATCAATTTTAGAAAGGTGCATCCAATACTCAAGACACTGTAAAATTACTTACTGATGAAGTAAACAAAAAAATATTATGTAATAGTCCTTTGTGAGCTGAATGGCATATTCGCTCTAATCTACACAAAGCCCTGTAAATAACCTACAGGTTGTTAGTCATTTCTTAACCCAGCATCCAAAATTCTCATTTTAGCTTTTCCATATTATTGCATTACATATAGAGTACTTTAAATAACCATTAACAACCAGATGCATTTTAAGCAATGTGAGGAAAAATTACAGAAAATCATTCTGAGTTCCCAAGTAAAAAACATCTTATAATTCCTTCATCTGAAAGTACAAACTCCTTTGAAGGAAATCAAAAATCTTTAGTAGATTGTCTTGGAACAGATCAGCAAAGCAGAAATCAATAGCTAACATAAGGTGCTCCCTGGGCCACGAGTGTAGTAAAGTATCATGAAAAGTCTTAAGACACACTATCATTTTCATCTTTCTTCACTCAGTTGGCAGTCACGTTGGCTTCCTTCTGACGTAGTCTTTCTTTCTGTTAAAAAAAAGTGCTTTATTATTCTTTCCTCTAATTTTCCATCTTCTCTCAAGTTGCCATAAGCATTTCTAGAATAGCATAGTCTAGAATACTACGAAGTACGGAATGAGTCACAGTAGATTAGAGTTCTCCTTGATTCAAATAACAAACAAACAAACAAACAAAAACAAAAAACAAAAAACAAACAAACAAACAAAAACAAAAAAACAAACAAACAAACAAACAAAAAACTCCGGGAACACTCAAGGGAGGCTCTCAACCACTGCATTATTTACTGTAGGGAAACTAAGCTTGCTTTAGCTACAGAGTTGTCAATACTGTGTGTCTTTAAAAATATCCCAACTGATCAGCATCTCTGTGAAGACTAGTGCAGCTAGAGAAAACTAGACACATTGCTACTGTGACTCTTAACACTTTATTTTGTCCAGAATGGTTTCTGCTGACATAAAGACTAATTTCGCACTAGGCAGATTGTGTTGTCTAATGACCTCTTCCTCTTCCCAACATACTTCAGTCAATCATACTTCTGCCACCTCTCCTGAAATAGATATACTGTGTTGGGAATGGAAATAATATACCAATTCCTTCATGAACATTTCCTTCCCTTAATCTCTTGCATCCCATAGTTTAAGAAATGTGACTCTAACCTCTTTGCCTTTCATAAAGAAAAAACATTTTTATCTACAGTGTCAATTATTAGTCCTCTTTTTGTGACCTACAAAAAAACTTGGGAAACAGCAAGGAACAAAACGGGGATTCAATCCCTTCTACCATTATTCAACAAACAACATTTTGTAAGGTTTTGAAGAGAAGAAGATCCATTGGGCAAATATATACAGTGAGCCCCAATACATTATATAGCATGAAAGAAAATATAAGAGACCTTATTGGCAGAGGGGAAATAACCAAAAAAACAGCACTCATTGTATTTAGTTATCTCAAATAGCAGAACCATGCTTAAGTACATCTACACCATGCTTTAATTTTAATTATTGTAGGGCCCTACAGTAATGTAGGGCATAAGCCTAAAGACTTTTATTTGGGAAGAATAACAACCTGCTATGCTTAAACCGTCAAAGGATACTGTATCACACTTCAACAAGAACCAAAACCCACCATCATCCTGAATGACAAGAACAGTGTCACAAAAAACATTCTGAATGTTATGCTGAGAAACATATCATACCAGGCTAGCTGTAGGATTGATTTTCTTTGTTTCAACTTTCTTCTCTGCAGTCAACTTGCTTACTGATTGCTGAGCCACTTTAATTCTGAAACAAGATATGTACAAAAGACATCTTTAAGTTCAAAGAAATTAAAACTGCTCTAAGTTTGCTTGTTATATACTTTATCTGTAAGAACCATCACCACCAACTTTTTTAGGCACATTAGCCAAACAAAAGGCTAATTACTACTCAAAGGCACTTTGTAAAGTACCAAAAAGTAGAACAGAGTACATTTTCAACTGAAGAGAAAATCAAAAGCACAGTTTGTCTGCATTGCTCACTGAAAACCCCACTAGGCAAACAATTTCTCCCTTCTTGCAGGATCTGGGTTTTATGGAATATCTTTCTCACCAAGACAGCTGCAGTATGAAGGCAAGATACTCCTCTGAAAAAAAAAAAACAAAAAACAAAACAACAACAACAAAAAAAAACAACCACAAGCTAGCTGGCTAGGTCTTTTGTATATATAGTATATACTATTTTAGTGGGCCATTTGCCAGGCTACACATTTTATTTCCTTTGAAAACCTTGAAGTGAAAGCATCTGCCAGTTTTTTCCTCAATGTTTTCCCTGTTGCTTTACATGGAATTGCCTGGCCAGTCTCACTGATGTGGTGATAGGAGCAGGGGCAATTTAGAAGAGGTTCTTGTCTATGGATAGTTAAGGCAGTCTTGTGTACGTCTACATACCAATCTCCTAAATACACTACTGAGATCAGGGCAAAGATGATCACATTTGATTCCATTATTTCTATTCTTGCCTTTTGCTCTTAGGGTCTTGCAGACCCTAAATCCATTGTTTCTGCTGGGATTCAATGAGAAGAACCCAATCAGAAGTTTTATCAAGAGAAAAAGGAGAAACAGAAATGGACAAAACAAGTCTTTTTTTTTTTTTTTTTTTTTTTTAACAAAAGCATACTTCATTCTCCTCTAACAGAGAGGAAAGGGCAGGGGAAGTTATGTGCTAAACAGTGATAAAAAGGGAAGAAAATTCCTTGGACTCCTGAGACAGGATCTGGCCAGCTATCAGTGCCTTTAAAATGCTGATGTTCTAGACATCTACTTTACAATTCTATATAGAAATGTAGAGGGAAAGAAGTTGCAAGTCAGTTTTTACAAGCAAGAACTCAGCAACCCTGTTTTCACTACTGCACACAAAATCAGTCTTTGACTATAAACAACACATTTCTTGGCACTCTGGAAGTGAAAAATTGTATTTTCTTCTCTTATTTTTTTCCAGTAGTAGAAATAATTGTTATGGCCAGTCAAAAAGTATTTAAAATACCATGTCCAGTTCAAGCTACTTTCGACACACTCAATTTTTGAGGAATTTTGGAACAAAAGCAAAAAGGAAAGTGGATTATAGCTGCTATTACTGATACGTATTTCCTTGCTGTAACACTAGCAGAAAAACAGATTCTGGACATCTTTTTAAAAATACAGAACGTATTCATAAGTTCCTCATTGTGTTTATCGAAGTTAAGTGTTGGAAACTAACATTCCTTGTCTGAGGTATGCATTTTAGAAGCTTCTCCTAGGTAGTTATTCGCGTTGTCTCACTTTTCAGTGCTTAAGAACAGCAGGAAACAGTTACACTACCTTTAAGTGATCTTATTTCCAACTCTGTTTAGCTACAACATTGATTCAAGCTGTAGCACACCCTCAAATATGCCAATATGAAATTACTATTCTGTACATTTTTAAACATATCTACGCTCTTTTTAGAACGTAATTAGTTTTCCCTGTTTTCACAAGTAAACAACTAAGCTGCAACATACAGTCCCATCTTTTTACAGTTTTTTGTTAATCACTACAGTTTGCTCCTTTATGATAGATGACAGCAGCCACTGGACATGGCATGCCATTCCTCACAGCTAAAAAGTTTATGCAAAGATGATAATGCATGTCAAGTGACAGTATTTGGGTTTAGTACAATCATACGGAGGGATCAACTTCTAAACTCTTCCCTATCTCCACCACATTTTTATTTTCTATCACATTTTCATCAGTCCTAGGATTGTTTTCTGAATAATTTTTAAACATTTAGTGTCTACATTTTCATCTGAAGGGAGAATTCTAGGGATTATAAACTTTTGGACTTGAAAAGAAAATTACGCTTGTCACTGATTTAGGCATTGCTCTGTGCATTTTATTCCATACTTGCACCACTGCCAGGAAACCTGGAATTTTTTAAATAGAATGAATAGTTTGGAATACAGAATAAAAATAAACCAGCTCACTAACATGATTTGAATCATGTGATATTTGGCTCATAAAAATGACAGACATTATATATTGCTCTTTGGTCTCCTAGGGAGTAAAGAAATCACTTGGTTAACATGTGAGTGATAAGATTAGCAGGCATTCTCAGAAACATAAGTGCATAATTTAAGATGAATGTAATTCTTTGGGATTTTAAAAGTAAAATAGTTTGATTTTAACAAAACTATTAGCTCAGTAATTACATCAGTGAAACACCACAATGCAAAGGTGTCTAATAAATAAAAACGAATCTTTGTTACACATGGGTAGGATACTAGGACTGGTTATTGTGTCTGGAAGCACTGTCCTTGAAATGAGAAAAATGAAATGGTATGAAAACCATCCAAATTAAAAATCATCCATTTGTTTAGTGGCAGAAGTCTAATCTTTCCCTTGTTTCCTTTCATAATCTTTCCCTTGTTTCCTTTCATTCCTTTCCCTTGTTTCACTTTCATGAAAAAACTTTAGAAATGAACACGTAACTTACAAACACACAATATCCTTTATCTTCATCTAAAAATGAATGTGTGCATTACATTTGACTGACACTGTTACTGAAACAGGTAAGTAAAAATAAACAAATCACATAAAAACAATTATCTAGTGACTAGACAATTTTTGCTAATAAAACTTTGGTATGCCTCTGCTGTTCACTCTTTTTTTTTTTTTAACTACCTTTCCCTAGCACAAATAAAAATAATTACATGTTTGTATAAATCATATAATAGCGTAATTTTATTTGAAAAACTTTTCTTTTTTTCAGATTATACTTTCAGAAATATATTAA
Organism: Anas acuta; assembly: GCF_963932015.1. Lineage (NCBI taxonomy): Eukaryota > Metazoa > Chordata > Aves > Anseriformes > Anatidae > Anas > Anas acuta. The sequence goes on along the minus strand of NC_088983.1, from coordinate 39,663,844 downwards.
AATCAAAATAAAATTAGAGATAAGTTACAGAAAGAACTACGTATAAAGTACAATTGAAAGGATAGAACTAAACTAACAAATATTTTCTGATGTTGTCTTAGACACACATATTATGTCATTAGTCAATGTGCAAACATACCACACAATATGCTACTATTTTCAGTTACTATTATAAAGGTGTTCAAGGAAGTAGATATAGCTTATGAGAATTTATATAGATGTAAATTGTTTAACTTCTTACAAAAGTATAACTTCCTCAGCTACTTTTAATTCTTCACCAACTACTTGTTCAAAGTTGAAATAAAACAAAAGCTAAGTGACAAAGTCAAAATGTAAGTTAAATAAATATTCTATCAAATTTCCCTTCTTACTTGTAACTGCAGTTATATTAGATGATAATGAAGGCAACCAGTTTTAACATTGTATACTTTATAGAAATTTGATGAAAAAGAAAATAGTTTTTGAAAATAGAAGGAATGCCTTGAAGTCTTATGTCAAATACAAGGTCCAACAAAACATCTTAAGATGACTTTTAAAAACATTACTGAAATATTTACTACAGATGTACTGGACTAAGTAGTTTCTTAGTGAAAATGAGTGAGGTTTACAAAATATGGGCTTAAAATGGTTACTCACTTTATGCTACTTGAGCTCATTTGTTACTTACATGTTACTTGAAACACCACACAGAAGTTGGGAGAAGATGCAGAATTTTACATAGTAAAAGGGCTCCCTAGGGAGGTCGGGAAATCACTAAGATAGTACAATAACCAGCAGGAAAGACAACAGGTACTGATACATTCTCTAGATTTAGGGAAGTTCAGTTAATATACATAATTAATCTGACAAGAGTCTCCTCAAGTGCCTTATCCTTGAGAAACAGGAGCAGAATCTAGCTCTGAGACAGAGCTTCACAATTTTCAACTTGCAGGCATAGGCTGAAAAACGTGAACCAAACATCCCACCAACTACTATATATCCCTTTCTTCTGAGTTTTTGTTGTGTGAATGAATGTGCACAGGAGCAGCTCACATGAACAGGGCCACAAACATAAGGGAGAGTTTGGAGACGTGCAAAGGAACAGGTGGAACAAAAAGTTACTTTTTTTTTCCTGTATCAGTATAGAATAGCATAGGAAGATGCATTAGCTTGTGTAAAGACTGACTTGTCTTTACAGAAAACAGATGAAGATTTACTTCTGTCAGGGTCACCTCAGTGGAGGCTTGCTTTTCTAATGCATGTTTTATAATCTTCTCAAGCAGACTAGGCAATAAAATCGTAGATATTCCTCACACATTGTGTTTTGGGCAGTATTAATCAGTAAATGACATAACCTAGGTCTACTTACCATTCCAAGACATTAAACACTAATAGCTTTTGGTGTTTCAGTGTTTTTCAAAGGAGAAAAAAGAAGAATTAAAGAATGTGAATCAATTCAGCTTTAAAATCTGATTAGCTCCAATATGGATGCATTCAAAAGAAACACTACTCTCATTCAAAAGTGAGCAAAGGAGGTCAATATACCCTAATTAATAAAGAATATGTGGTGTCAAATGTAATACTGAGCAGGATGACACAGTACCACACAATATGGAAAACAAAACTGAATGAAGTGATAAAAACGTATTCTTAATTAGGGGAATCATGAGTCTAATATTTTGTATGGATCTTTACTATAATCAATGTGAATATAATTTATTTTTTTCCTGCCTGTATGTGGCAGGTACTGGCTTGAGTCAGACAGCAGAAGGTGTGAGCCTGCCCATTCTGTGCTCCAAAGCCCACAGTCAGGATACATAAAATCCCTTCTAAGCAAGCCAGTTGCTACTCAGGTATGTTCAACCCTTACTGGTGTGTGAAGACAGACAAAATTATCTGGTTCTCTCTCAACTCTTGATATTCTGGAATAATCCATTCTCTTTGCTGCTATAGCTCCTTCCCTGCAGCTGGTGGATTATGTGGATAGCTGAGGGTTATGAAATAGCTTGGAACGATCACTCCATTTGAGCTTTCCATGACTTGAAGTTCAAACTTCTCCCATAAGACTGTGTTGGCACAGGAACTATTGTGCAATTCAAATCTGATATGGGTGGAGATGAACAAGCAGGGGCAGCTATGGTTAACATCAAGTTTTCAACCTAGAGCCAAGCTGCATACCCACCTCAGATCCTTAAACTCAGCTAAACAGTGACTCGCTCTGAGAGACTAAGAAATATCCCCATAGCTCAAATACCTTTCATGCGTTATATGCCTTACTGCTCTCAGTCATACAATAATTTCTGTATGCAGACCATAAACTAATCCTTAAGCAACAGCACAGCTTCCTGAAAACACTGTAAGCCCATAAAACATGGCAGCCTACACTTCAGTCTTAAAATTTTAGAAGATGGATGCCTGTGTATTACCTGGCCTGGCAGATTATTTGATGGAGTCCTTGGTTAGCTTAACAAAAAGGAGCCTTCTAACAGACTTTGAAGTTTGAACATAGTCCACTTCTATTACTGTACTGTACAATACAATTGGCTATTCAAGCTTTCAGTCAAGCCTTCTGAAAAGAACTTCATCATTATTGATCGAATCTTTAAACTGTATTTAGAATAAATGTTCACTAACTAATTCAGTACATACACAGCAAAACGTATGTTCTCAGTGGAATTTGTCTCCAAAACCTCAAATTGCTAACACACTTGGTTTGCTTCTATTTTTTCCTGGATCTACTGACAGTATTTTGATTATCTGTTTACAGGTGAGAAATTTCAGCTCTGTAATCACAAGAAAAAAAAATCTAATTCTATGCCTTTATGAAAGCTGTTGCTAAACTAAAAGGAAACGATAGGCCAAAAAAGACTGCAATAGGTTAGATTAAAAACATGCTTCAGTCCATTTGAGCTTTATACTAGCAAATACCTAGGAGCATGTAAGGATAGCCAAAGCATTCAGTGATAATCCCCAGAATACTTCTGCAGCTGGAAACTCTATTCACATTTAACAGTCCTTCATGGATTTTTCTAATATGAATTTGTAGTGTCACCATTCAGAAGCAATGCAAACTTTTGACACCTGGGACATCTGGTGGCAATGTGTTCAACAGATTAAGTATGCCTACTGTAAAGATGCATCATTGCATTCGGCTTGAACCAGTCACTTGCAAGTTTCATTCGATGCTTTTCAGCTGTAGTATTAGATGAGGTATGTAATGACTATTTCACATTTGCCCTTCATGCCTGTACAGTTCTCTATTGCATCCTTTTCATTAGGTTCTTTTCCAAGCCTATAAATCCCACTTTATTTAAACAGTTCCTTATGCAGAAGCTGTTCTGTACCTGATCATTCTTTCTCTTCTCTCTCCATATCTTGCTGGAAAGGAAGAGAGCAGAACTATGCATAGACAACCGTAGATTTATATAATGATTCAGTAATGTTTTCCGTTTTGTTGTACATTTGTTTCCTAATAACACTTAAAAAGAAACACTGCTTTTCTTTCCAAGAGCACGAGCCTTAGGGCAGCACCTTGCCAGATCTGCTGTATGGAAACTAGCCATTTCTGTTTTGCCACACAGGCCTGTAAATCATAATTATCTCCTTGATTTGTCCTATAGCTATACTTTAACCTCAGAAGCGTGTAAAATCTTCCTTTTTTTCTCTGTCTGCATTGCTAAACAATTTGGTACAACTTTTTATTAATTCATGTTGTAATTCATCAGCCATTTCAACTCTGCCTTTCTCACATAGAAAAAAGGCTACATTGGCCACCTAATTTCTACTCAAAATGCTTATAGTATGTAGCCATGTAGAATGCCACATTTTTCTTTTTTCTTCACTCAACCAGATAAGCAGATTTTATGATAGCTGGATGATGCCTTTTTTGCAGAGTTAGACTAATACTCAGTACAGTGTGTTCTGCCATAGTACACTTTGATCAAAATGGCTGCAAATCTAGATTCTCACCTTTTTTTTTATTCATTGTCTTAGGTGACAGACACATGACATTCAATAGACAAAGGTTTGTCCATTGGAATTCCATCTGGCTTATGCATTTTCTTATTCCAAGTACCTGTATAATGTTTTATGCTTTTCATTAATATGCTTGTAATGCTATATGCTATAATATTACGATTTTCATTACTTTCCCCATTCTATGTCATTGAGTTGTGTGCATGTGCAGAGAATCATGATAGGTATTACGATAAGATAGGAAGGTTATGATTATAATATGTTAGATGTGTTGGCACTACAACTGTATAACACAGCCTTATGTAAAATTTCCCCATTTCTAGAAGATATAGTTATGGAAATTCACTTTTAAAATCAAGTTATAACGTAAATCTGATAATCTAAAACTTGTATAACATCTTGAACCAAAGATTATTTTTCCTCCTTGGTGACTGTAATATTGAAAATGAAAATACAATTCAATTCCTCTGTGGCAAGTGTTTCTGTCAAGTTTCAGTCATTTCTAAGGTGCAAAATAGTCTCTTAGATTAGCTTACTTGATGGTTAAAGATTCTAAATATTCTGTTGGCCAGCATTTTTATGAGCTTTTGCAATTCACAGGGTATCTCTTATGATCACGTGGTGTTACAAACAAGAACTCCCCAAACTTACTCTCTACATGTTCTGAAACAGTGAACAACCAATACAACTCATTCTGTATTTAGTAAATTAACACCAGAAAAGAAAAAAGGAGAAAAGTATAGCCAACTCCAACTTACTATAATAAACAAATATTTACTGGGCACTGTTCAGTGTCTTTCTTACTGTTCAGACATTTTCCTCTTTAATATTAGCAACTTACACTGCTACATTCAGACCTTTTGCTTTTTGAATGTGTTACTGCTTTTGTACCAAAAAAGTCACTATAGCTTTTTTCACAAGATTAAGCTGAGACCATCAACATGCTTTGTGACAGAGATAAAATTCAAGAACGAAAAATGCGTTATAAAGGGACTTTTCAAAAATAGGACTTGCCCTATTTTAAAATGTAGCATGTATTTCTCTTCATTAAATAATGATCATGTCTTCTCCAGCCATTGAGACAAACTTTGTTTCTATTTTTTCTTTTCTGATTTCTGTTCCTGAGCTATGAAATGTTAATATATGTTCTATCTGAAAGAAATGGCTTAATCCAGTATGGCAACTATGCTGTAATCTTACTTTTGTGTAAGATACATGGTATGTACAGTATAAGCAATGAGAAAAATTATCAGCAATAATTCCTTTAATATGTAAGTATTGTTAATATGTAAGTATATTCCTTTAATATGTAAGTACATATGGAATATGTAAAGCATAAACATAATGATAATCCTTGTCACACTTATTCTGCAAAACATGCAATCACACTTTGTGATGAAAATAGTCACTACAAACTCCTTTGTATTTTTTCTATATTTATACTTTTCCCCTACATTGAGACTTGTCTAGAATATTCTCTTGAAATATACTTTAGCAGATCTCGAATGCTTTAATAGCTGAGGCAGGGGAAATTTAGGCTTGACATCAGGAGGGGGTTCTTCACAGAGAGGGTGGTTGCACACTGGAACAGGCTCCCCAGGGAAGTGGTCACTGCACCGAGCCAGTCTGAATTTAAGAAGAGATTGGACTGTGCACTTAGTCACATGGTCTGAACTTTTGGGTAGACCTGTGCGGTGTCAAGAGTTGGACTTGATGATCCTTAAGGGTCCCTTCCAACTCAGGATATTCTATGATTCTATGATTCTATGATTTATGGGTAGGCATTCACATAAATTAAATGTATTCAAGTTGTTATTAATACACATTTGTTTTGATTCTGAATGCACAGACATACCCACTGAAAATAAAATGAATAGTCTAAAAAAAGGAAGCGAGACTGGAATTACATGTAATCTACCATGGTATAAGTGCACTGTTGCCAGAAAAATATACCTTCATTTTAGGCTTCAATTTGGCTAGTATCTCAAAACTTCATAAACAGAAGAAAGCAGAAAACTTGATGTACCTGGATGCACACTTACACTAAATAAAAAAGTTCCTTCATTTCCTTTCAAATTTTCTTCATTTTATCTCTACAGTCATTTATTTATTGTATCTATCTAAGTTTGTTAGCTATCTGCAATTCTGTCTTGCTTTTCTAAATGGTGTGCAAATTTTGTCCAGGAAAGAGACAATGATTCAACTATATCTTGCAGGCAGCTAATTTATTTTCATGGTAGGTTAAGTGCAGGACAGCTCAGTTAAAGTGTTTCCCTTACTTTACAAAAAAGCCTCATAGAAATCTAATTAGATTTCTACAGTTGTGTTACATTTAGCAGCCAAGTGGATTTTAGACAAAACACGCTCTTGCAGCTGAGGTTGTCATTTTCTTAAAGGTGGTATCCTTTTTTTCATGAAATTCAGATATTTTAAAGTTCCTGTTATGCAACCCAAAGTAGCTTGTTTTCAACATAAAATTTTAATTTTGGAATACATCTTTTGATTTAGTTTAACTATTATGAATTTTAAGCTAATATGTTTTTAATGATAGATTTGGTATGGCACACCATAATTAATGTTTTAATTTTCTGAGCTGTATTTAATACGAGAGAAATTAAAACCCAATACTAATATTAACATAACCCTATAAACAATGAAATCCGTATTTAGGTATCTACATTCTAATCTAATCTAATTTAGGTATTCTACAGTCTAATTCAGATCCATTTTATGCTTCTGCAGCTCATCCTGAAATTTGAAGAGTAAGATAATTGTAAAAGTATTTACATAATGATGTCAATACTTCAGTTTCAGAACCCAAGATTGAAAATATTGACTTATACTGTCGATTATTCCTCTTTAAAATTTCCTTTACAACAAAATAATTGGTTGAAGATAAACATTTTTATTTTTATTTTTTTAATTACAATCTGTAAAAATGCAAAACAAATAGTGAATCCAATTAATTAGCCAGTTAAGGAAGACAGCTGTCCATTCCTGTCATTCTATGGTTTTTAGTTACCAATGTGCACAATGACTCTTAGCTTTCAAAATTTCTTGGACAGCAGTTCATCAACTGTTAATCTCATACTTCATAAAACAGGAACCTTTAAAGGTCATGACTTCACAGGACATTTTCAAATGATTAAGATAGTTTTCCCATCACTCTAATTTACTGAGGTTCTTCTTTTCAGTAGTACATTCAAAGCAATTTAGCATAATGAAAACAGCTCTTCTGCCATTCTAATTTACTTATTACACAAGGCTCCTCATTTCAGCAGCACATTGACTCAATGAATGACCCAGATTTTGAGTGTCAAGGACAATGCATTGTTCTTTTGACATTAATGAAACTTTACAAAAATAATTTGAAGTGAACTCTGAAAAAGAGTCTGTATAACCCAGAAAGTATCACTACTTTGAAAAAATATACTAACTGGCATTCTGCATTCTACTGATACTGATTTACATTTATGAATAGGACTAAGGGTATATATTAAAGGAACTGATGAAATATTAGTTACATTTTGATTTTTACGTTTTATTTAAATTGTTATTAAACAATAAGAAGTTCTCATCTCACCCCAGTAGGAAAGCACAGAACATAGTAGTTTACTTAGAAACAAAGATCTCTTGAATATTGTTTTAAGAAACTGAGTTTTGTTACGATTTCCAATATAGCATTAAAACATTTACAAGGGACTTTAAATCAATTTATCTGAAGGGAGAAATTGTATCCCACCATCAAGGTGCTAACTGCAGAAAAAAGAATGGATGTGTGATCTGGACTTTTTTTTTTTTTAATCCATTCTTCTCCAAGGCATGACAATGTTAGCACTTTCTAGGTCTTTTCAAATTAATTGAGATATGGTAAACATGGTTCCCTTTTAGTGGAAGTGTTTTTTGTTTGTAAAAGATTTTTAGCTTCTTTAAGAAAATCAAGCAAATAATTGAAGGGTTTATATATATATTTTTTACTCTAACTAATAAAATCAGGAGTCTGTGGTGAGATCTAGCGGCAAGTAGTTTGATGTCCTCAGCAGGACACCAAAAGTCAGAAGTGGTGCTGTAAATCCAGTGTGGGGCTTCAACACAGTGCTAAGTGTGTCCTGAATCTCTGGGGCTTCCCTTTGATGCAAGTGCAGTATATTAACTGGAAAAGCATTCACTTTTATTTGTCTGTACTGTCTGCGACAGCAATATCGCCTCATTTAGGCTAGTTCAACATGAAAATGCACAGAGAAGCAATCTGTTACAAATTAGCACAGCTCCCCTTTCATTTTACTAGCTAGTAATTGGAAGGGGTTACAAAAGTGTAATTTATCAGATTATATGTGTTTATCTTTTTGTGGGGACAGCATGCCTTTGGTGAATTTTCCTACGCACCCTGAGGGAATAATCTTTCCTTGATGTCCATTAGATCTGAAAGAAAACAATGACGCCTGTGAAATATAGGAGTATAATTTGTTGGGTTTGAGAAGGAACAGTTTCCCAGACATCTAAAATGGTATTAATGACTTTATTAGAACCTTACCGCTCCTTGGAAATGCTTTTGCTCTCTCGTTTCCAAATGGTCTTGAAGTCACTGCAGAATTCGTACCACACCGTGAAAACATAGTTTGGTGTGATCTCCTTCTCACCAGGCTTTGGCTTTATCCCAAAGTATCCCACTGTTTCTTCAAAGCTATGATGGGGGGAAAAAGAAACTGTCAACACGTAAGACCACGGGGGAAACAGTTTCTCTGAGGACTGGTTCCTGATTCAGTAGTCAAGGCTGGTAATTACCGTAACTTCCCCTTAGCCTTGGAAATCATAGCAGCAATTCATGCTGAGTATAACTAACCTTCCAACACCTACCTCACTCCTAGGAGGTCAACTTACAGATGCATGAGCTATCATATAGACATGTCACATAGTCAAAACAATTTTAAACAGAAAAACTGGATTTAGTGTATTAAAGGAAATGCTATATTTTATCTATGTCTTTAATTTTGCAACGCTCCATAGAGAACTTATTTTGCCATTTATCTTTATTGAAGGACTACAGAAGAGTCATATGCCAAGTCAATTAAAAAATCTCCAGGTTAGGCTAGAAATAACGTTCAAGTAGTTAGGGAGAATTCTGAGTAGCAGCAAAAAAAGCCACAGTCCGTGCCAATACTCATTTTGCTAAACTCTTAGAGAAAATAAATCTCCTTCCAAGTGTGTAAATAAGCAGATAACAGCAATTATTTTTATGAAAATACATTGCCAATATTGTAATGTCCTTTTATTTTATAGTGTGGATACAGTATTGTTATGCAGCTGAATATTTTCAAAGTAGCCTTTTATAACAAAAGATACTTCTAATGGCATTTTAACTGCCTTTATGACATTGCTTTGTAAGATAAAATGAAGCAATTCACATTACTAGCGATACTATGTGGAGACTGATCTAAACAAAACAAAATAGTATGTTAATTTTTGTAAAGGTTGAACCACTTTTCTCTGCAAAGTGTATGTCACAAATCCTGTAAAATTTGGTGAAACTTACTAAAACATGCCATAATTTAAAAATAAAGGTAACAACATATTTCAAAATAATCCATTTTTCTTTAAAAAACAAACTTATTTAAACAAAGGAAAATTATATTCTTCTTTATAGCTGCCAATTGGTCCTAAATCTAAAATACAGGAAGTGTAAATATTGAACATAAAATAAATAAGAGGTATTTGAAAGATCTGTTAAGAGTCTCTCAACTATTAAACGGATGTCACTTGAACAACAGATGCAGCTTGAGGAAATACTTCTTTCTTAACTTCTACATGTATTTGCATAGTCCATTGTATGTTTTTATATGGACTTGCCGAGGACAGCATCAAGTATTAGCTGGGCTTGAAGAATACAAAGTAACTATCCAAAGACAGAGAAGATACCCCCCAAAAAGCAAACCAAAATTTACTCCAACTGCTTTACAAAGTAAGGAAGTTCAGACTTGAGATACGCTAGCCATATGCTCTGTTTTTTATTCTTTAAAGACACATACAGCTTCTAGGACATGTTGGAGAATATCCCGTATTGCTGGTAGTTTTTTAAATCCTTGTACATGATAACCTTTAATTTTCTCGCACAGGTTTTGCGTGAGACATGAAAATATATTCAGTTAATTGCTGATCAACGGTAAAGGAATGACTGAAATGAGTACCAATAAGCCCATAATATTCCAAGTTGAAGGGTCCTGTAGTGAAACTACCAGGAGAAAGTAAATAAATAAATAAATAAGCTAATGCAGCTTTCAATGTCTGTGTTAACCATTCTGGGATTTCAAACACTAAAAATACTAAAATGCCTTCATCGGTCATACGGTTAAAACAGTTCACCTGTACTGGACAGGGTGAAGGTGATTTTCATCTCCATTACACTCAGCTGGCAAAGTACTCCTCAGTTGTTCGTACAACTTGACTAGGACAGCTGAGTGAGGGACAGTAGGACCAGAAACTTTCTTTGCAGGTTTGCTTCAGATAACAGCATCCCTATTAACATCATGATCTCTTCTTCCTTCCTAACTGAAACCTTCACTGTTCCAACTATACCTGTCCTGAATTCTGAATTCTTCTACACCCTCTCTTTCTTCCTCCGCCCCTCTCTGTGTTTCATCTTTGGATGTTCCCCAAGTAGCACCGTTTTGCTTTAATTTAGCTTGCTCTAGCTTCCTCTGCTGCTTTTTGACTTTTAGGAGCAACAGATCTTTTTATCAGTAACTTAAAATACTGAACATTCAGGTAGCATTTGTGAAACACAAACTCTTTATCAGACAACTAATTCCTTAAGTCAACTACAAATTAAGCATACTTTTGTACCCCTGAGTGTCTACTCTGCTTTAGAAAGGCTACAAAGCTAGAACATTAGAGCAACTGCACCAGAGAGGGAAAATTTGGAGGTAGGCAGAAAGTAAAGAGCCTCACCAGCTAATATTAGTCAACAGGTTCAGCCAACTTTCTGCCACCCTCTGCAGCAAATGGTAACAGTTCACCTAAGACTTGAATTGAGTTTGGGAGGTGCCTCTCTTCTGAATATCTAGGACGATTGTCTCTCTTCTGATTGTCTAGATCACTCTTCTGATCTGGGTGTCTCAGTTAGGTCAAGTCACTCAGGGCTCAGAAATCTAACATAAAAATACAGACTGCAACAAATCTACCTTTAGACCATGAAGAATAAATATTCATTGAAGTTAAAAATCAATTTTATTGAACATATGACCATATACATTATGATGTAGAAAACTACTTTTTTCTAATATTCAGATGAAGAAACCTCATCTATTACTCTTTATCTGGATGCTCTTCAAAAAAAGCAAAAAAAATTGTTTTATAAGGTTTTCTTTAAACAGTCTTACAGCTGGTTTACATTTTATATGAATAGAGCAAAACAATCTCAAAATGTATGAGGATAGAAATTTTTCGCATGTGATAATGTGATATCTTTACAACTAAAAGTTTTAACAACTAAAACTACCTTCATTGATATAAAGAGTTCCATAGCTAACACAAATAAGGTTAAAAGCAGATACTTCAATCTCAAAAAAAAAAAAAAAGAAAAAAAAAGTGGTAAACAATATTTATTATAAATATTGTTTTATTAAACATTTTTTTTAAATCTATTCAGAAATCAACTTATCTTACTTCTTCCCATATGTTGCCTCCAAAGGCCTAAGTAAGGAATAGATGTTCAGGCAACAAAAAACATTTAGATTTCATTGGCTTCTTAGTATACTGCATTCAATAGCTTAGGTGACAAAAAGGTTCTATGACACTGAAACACATTTTCAGTACATTAAGCAGTTAATCAGTTATTACAATATTCTGTAAGATTCTGATTCAATTAAATGTTATGATTCAATGATTCAATTAAAATCTCAAACAGAAGACTGGGTAAAAATTCAACTGAACACTTTCCTGGAAGGCTACATAAGAAATGTTCAGAAAGTACATTAATTCTTTGAAGTTCAGATGCTTTTCTCTATTTACTCTGTTCCTAGATCAATAACATCTTTGACCAAAAATAAACTGTTAGAAAGCACAAGCAAAAAACTTACTATTTTTGTGCATTTTCCAAACTGCTCTCTTCTTTTTTACGTTCTTCTTTAGCTGCCAATGAAAAACATTTCCAATATATAAATTACTCCCATAATGTTTTAGAGATCCTACGTATTTAACATTTCTTACATTCAAAATTGGATAGGTTGTACACTAAATATAACAAAAGTGGTAAAAAAAATTACCAATTTTCAATTTTTATTTCTTGTACATAAATTTATGCTTTTTAATGTAGCAATAAGGTGTATTGGATTTTAAAAGTCATTTAAAATCTGATACTATAATATACAGAAATAGATATTTATCAAAATAAAACCCAAATAATTAGACTTGAGTTTCAGATTAAAAATAAATAAATTGCTGTATATTCATTTATTGCTGCAAAAACTTTCAGATTTAAATCCATTTTTGCAGTGCTAATAATTGAAAGTTGATGAACAGGTACTGAACATAGTTAACACCAAGTGTTCCATATAGCTATCACATTTTGTTCAGGAAGTTGGTAAATAAAAACACATGTACTAAGTTTTGAATGTATGGTATGTACATCATTTTTTGAAAAAGAAGCCAAGAGTTTGAAATACAGTCAGTGAATGTGAACCCCTCTGTTACAGAGTGCTGACATGAACTACTTAAAGGGATTCAATTTTCAAAGGATGGGCATTCTCTGCTTTTGAAAATGTTTCCTGAGCTGGATACTCAAGCAAAAGCATATTTTTTTACAAAAATGTTGATCAATTCTTCTTAATTCCATGTACAGTATAGTCAATTTAGCTGCAGCAGAATACTACAGATGTATACAAATTACTGAAGGGGTAAAGTTATTCCTATTCCATAACAGAAAAATTATTTATGTGAAATGTTAATACAAACAGAATTCAGACATGGTAATGATACCAAATGAAGAATTGTATCTTCAGGCTGCTCAGTCTATAGAAGTGCATACACTGGTTGAAATACAGTTACAAACTTTTTTTTTTTTTTCATACAAGGCCACTGATCCAATTTCATGACAGGGGTACCCTCACAGAGATCCATACTAAGCTAAAATCACTTAAAAAATGGTTTACTTCACAGCACTGCTGCACATGGACAAAACAAATTAAATTCTACATATATATTGAGTGAATGTGTTGTAGATAGTTATTCAAGTATTTCATTATGGCAAAAGTAGAAACAATGTTATGTGTCCTGTGTCAGGAAAACAATGAATTCTATACCATTATATTATCCACCTCAAATCTTGGTGGCAAGACAGCTATGACAGAAGTTCTCTTTTATGTGTTTGTTTCGGGCTCCTGAGAAATTCAACTCAAGTTAATCTACTATACTTAATTCATTATTTCCACAGCTCTCATATATTTTTTTTATCATTAAAAGTAGAAAACGTGAGAATTCTGATAGTTCATCCTGATACAAAATTAACTACAAAGATGATTAAAATCTGAACTATGTATAAAACTGTATGCTTTTTGATTACACTGATAACTTCTTTCTGGTTGTTGAGGAGATCAAAAAACATTAAGTAAACCAAAATCCCCACATAGCTACATTCAGAGCTACAGCAGAAATCCAGTATCATCAGTTCAGTTCCCTGATACAACTGCACATAAGCAAGAACACAATGACAAGGATAGCATGATTATAGGCTTATATAACTATAGGTTATATATAGGTTATATAACTACAGGTGGTAAGAACCCACTTACTGTTTTTTTTAATCTCGTAAGAGCAGAGTAAGGGAAGACAGAGGAAAGACATTTTAATTTATTATAGAAATTGGAAAAAAGGTGTGACTTATAGGAAAGAACACGCAAAGTTTACATTAATATGACAGTGTGTTTGTTTGCATACCAATATAAGGGAAAAGAGGAAGCAAGAAAGTAACTGTATTATATGTATGACTGTTTTCCACACCTTTAGCTATAATCATGTCTACCCAATAACTACTTAAAAGCATTACTTTGAAATTAAGATTTCAGACAGTTTTGAAACACATGTTTTGGAGATGTGAACCTCAGATTAAATCTAACCCAAAGTTTGGATCTCTGTTGTATACATAGTGGCATTAGTCTCTGTTATTTCAAACCACAGATCCAATCCTACCGCACCAAATCACAATATAGATACAGATATACATTGCAAAATACAGATTTTTTAATCTGCAATTTTGTAATGTGTACAGATTACTCATAGGTCCTTCAAAATGACTTACCAGAAACTGTATTTGGTAAGGTGACACCCTTCTGTCTGCCCTTAGTCATTAGGCTCGACTACCTTTGAAAATGAAACTGCCAAATGTAGTTTGCTGTCTAGTCTCATCTCCAAATGCAGGTTCTTAATATACTCTTCTGTTTGAATTTGGTTAAGATACTGAATAAAGTCACAGACCCTATCTTATGACTAACAGACAATGTTAATGAATATGCTTTCTTCTAATACAGATATGAAAACCAGGATCAATGAAGAATTTTTATCTTTCTACAGACAAGAGTTCTGAAAGGATAACATCTACTGACAAAATATTCAGATCTAATATGCTGCTGGAATAATCTTTTGCAATACAAACAACTATAACAAAATTGGCCTTATTCATCCTGCTATCTGTATCTAGCTAACAGAATAAGAAAATAAATGGAGTACAATCTTATGAATTTGCCTTATGAACCTCAGATATTTCTATCAATTTCTTTTTACTGAAATACAGAAGTAAGCATTTGAAGAGTCATGATCCTGTAACAATTCTAAGAGTGAAGTGGTAAGGGGAAAAAAAACAACAAACAAACAAAATACAAACAAACTTTATTTATTAATGATACATATTCTGCTTGCTGAGGATAAAACAGCATGCCAAACGCTATCTTGAGAAATTATGAGAAAATATTTATTTTTAATGCTTCTAATAAGTGCACAGCAACTCCCAGCTACAACAGAACTAAGATCTTTTCATACATCTGGCTGCTAAGAAATAGTTCCCCAAAGAACAAAAGAAAGTAAATATTGGATAATGACACAGACTGAACACTGGAGAAGGCCAGTAAATAAAAGACAAAAGCAGAAGGATGAGACAGCTTGCTCCATGAGTGGAGGGCAAAGAAAGAAAAATGCATGGACACAACTGTGTAAAACTATGAGTTACACCTGGACTGCTAGTCAATATTTTTAACACCGGGTGGAAAAGTCTTCTGGCATTTCTCTCTGATACTAAGTATATGAATGCATGTAAGAAGAATAATTCAGAAATATCTACTGATTTAGTTGTGCCCATTACACTCACTACAGCTTTTTCATTTTTCAATATCTTATTATTTTCAGAATTAAAAGATCTTGTGCATAACCTTTTATAATTTTTACAAACATTCTGGAGAAATGAGAACCTTCAAAATTATGAGAATGACCAGAGAACGTGCAGTTATGGTATAGAAATCATAACTTAGTTTTTTATTTCAAGGCTGAGTTAAATATGCTTCATGTATATTTAGAGACTAGCAAATTATAGTTTTTTTGTTTGTTTGTTTTTTGGGGGGCGTGGAACTACCCTAAAACAAGGCTTTTTTTTTTTTTTTTTTTTGTTCCAAGTAAGGAAATGGGTCTTTTCTGACTTTTCCAACCAACCACACTTACATTAAAACAGAATCTGGGATAAGACATAGTCACAGAAAACAAGCAAAACCAAACAAACAACACAAAAAGAAACAACCCTAAACATGCAAAACCAAACCAAATCCCCTAATGATATTCCTCTCTGAACTTTATAGAGCTTGGACAGTGAGACAAAAGACAGGACATTTCCTAAGCATACAAGAACTCACATTCACCATTAGTCAAGACTAAAACTCTTAAGCAGTTATGCCAAAAGAGAGCCAAAAGAAGCCCACACATAATTTGTGAAGATAGGAATGTATTAACCCTTTAAACAAGGGTTGAATAAGAAAGGTGTATACCCAGAGAAGCTCGGATGGGGTTATCTTTCCAATGTGCTAAATGTCACATTCTGTGGCATTACAGAAGTAAGGAGAACAACCAACAATTGTTCTAATTTTCTTGGTCTTTTTAAAGCATGAAGACATGCCACCATTTGATAACAGATCCAAATCTCTTCGAAATTATGCATTGCAGGTATACTTGGATATCAGATGTTGAGGTCAGAAGACTCTATAGTTAGAAGTACGCTATATATGTCTCCATGCTCAAGTACAATCATCATACAGTCATCTGAGCCATCCCTGAAAGTGTTTAAGGCCAGGCTGGATGGGGTGTTGAGCAATCTATCTAGTGGGAGGTGTCCCTGCCCATGGCAGGGAGGTTGGAATTAGATGGTCTTTAAGGTCCCTTCAAACCCTAACTATTCTATGATTCTATGATAAAAGAGAAACATCTTCACAAATGTATTTAATCAAGGACTGTGCAGGGTGAGAAAAAAGGTCAAAGAAGGCCTTCTAGATGGATACACAGACTAGAGAGGATCATTAAAAAATACACGTTCTGCTTTCATACAAAATTCTAGACAGGTTTAAAATCCTAGACACTACAGTAATATAAAGAACAGCAGGTTCTACAGCAGGATGGATTTAGTCTCCCTTGTTTTTGCTTTCAGTAGAACTGTTACCAGTGAAACCTTCAAAACAAATTTCATTTTTAAGCAACCCTTTATTCAAGACACACACTAGGTGTGAAGTCTGGGGAAAAAGACCTTTCTCTTCCCTTTTAACAGCACTACCAGAAAGCACTCTTTTCTCCAAAAGAGTGTGTATAAGTGTGTATATATGTATATATATATTAGTATAGCCAAAGCATTCAGTCACTTGATTTATCATGTTAATCTGTAGTTTTCAATGCAGTATGAGATTTTATTGATTAGATGACGCTATCAGAACCACATGCATGTTGCTAACAACTCATGCACAACATCCATTCAATGCTTTTATTATTAGTGTTACCTTACTGGCTAGAAAAGAAAGGGTGCTGCATAAAAAGGCAATCATTAAAATACATTGCAAACTATCTAAGTGAACGACCTGCATGCTGTAACACATGAAAATACATTTAATTACCTGACACTGCCAAAATCTCCTTTCTTGAAATGTGAATTTTAAAGGAATGAAATCAAAGGAATTGAATATTTTAAACAAATTAACAGGTATCAAGTGCAAATAATAAAATATTCATGGACATACACATATGAATGCAAGAGAATGTAAAATCAGAAAATGGAAAGAAAGCCATAATCTGTACTGCATTTTGAAAACATGGATCAATTGACAAGAATAAGTATAGTACTGAGGATATGCTAGTGGGATAAAATTTTACATTCCACATAGACTGAATGCAATTTCAGAATGGTTCATTTGCTTTCAGAAAACACATCATAAGCATTGCTACATAGGACATAAAATTTCTCAGACATGGTGCTTACAGAAAAAAATGAATATAGTTATTTCAGACACTTATGCTTTTCATTTTAATGATTGAAAGCCTTTCCCAATAAATTTAAAAGATTTTAGCAAACTATGCAGTGTCAGAAATCCTAAAGCATGTGTCTATTCTGTTGTAGGAAGAGATATACTCATGAAAAATCTATGTATCTAGAGCTATGCATAGGGACTGAAGTTTCTACTATTTATGCATTATTATGTTACTTCTGCATTATTTCCATACAAAATAAATCTTACTATTTAAGAATTGACTTCGAAAATAAATATAGCGAACAGGAGAGAATATTTAGTGTAAGACATTTTCCAGTTTAATTTTGATTGTATTCAATTTCAAATTTGAACAATTCATACTTAATATGACTACAATTTGTTCCACTCTGGTTCACCATTCTCATGCAGGAGCTTTTTTGTCTTATAACAACAACAAAAAAATCACCACAAAACCTTAAGTGTTCTATGTACACAGTTCAAGCAACTAATTTTTCTAATATGTATAATCTGATTAGCTTTCTTTAGCTTGTCACTAACTTCTAATTTGCTGTCTTTATGAACTCCTGAAATTTGACAGACAACCTGGAAAGTACATGTAACTATTTCATTGTATGTCTAATACAGTTTTTCTATTCCAGCATACTAGAATCAACAGATCCTTCTTTTATGGTATTGGTTAAGCAAGGAGGTCTGGGAGCAATGGAACAAATGAAATTTGGCCTATTATTGATTTGTATTTTAGAGTTAGTTCCCAGATGGATTCATTAACATTTAATTAAGGGTTGAGTTCATGATACAGCCTTTCTCTCCCTAGAAGGCTAATAGGGTCACTCTTCTCTGTTTAGCCACGTATTTTTATTGAGATTTTAGAAGCTTAATATCTTAGGGACCTCTAACTCTGTCACGTTTGGTCAAAATTGGCCAGTCCATTAAAAATTATCGGCAAGGGAACAAACAACAGGCAGTGTGATCACATATGACTTGTTTCCTTTACCTCTTCTCTGAATTAGAAAATGTCACATTTTTAACATAGGATTTGGCTATGCATATTTTTTGGACAGTTTAAATACTGGTATAGACATCTTAAACCCTTTCAAAACAATCTTCAGAACACTTGCTGCCATGAGGTCTTAATCATGCTTCCTTGAACCAGTCCTTACAAGTTTATTTTCCTTTGCAGTGGTACAAAAAATATTTTTAACTAAGAAACCCACAACCAATGATGAAAATGTACAACTGTTCCTATCATACAAAGAGTCTCTGTGCAGTCTTGGAAAGTTGCTTAACAAACTAGTTTCCCTATGAGCAATCAGGAATATTATTTACCAACCTGTACCTTAGGTACTGTCAAGGACTAATTAATTAACACTAAGTGCACAGAAATTGTTAAACATTATAAAATGTTCAGTATTTTTAATGTTACCAAAACTTCACAAATTGTAGATATCAGTATACATACGGAGGCACACAACACGAGCAGAACACACTCAAGCAACACATTCAAGGAAGTGTTTACTATCATAGGTAATAAAAAACTAGGAAATTCTGTTTTCTTTTAAAAGTGATAATGCTGTCTATAAATTTCTCAGAAAAAGTGTTGAAGGTCATTTTACCAGAATGTTATAACCAACTATGAAAATAAAACATTTTATGTGTATTTACTAAAGCCCTACATTTCTTAAAATGTATTTTTTTTATCTCAACACTTTTACTGTATTCTGTGAGAATAGATTTTAAAATTAAAGCTGTTTTTTTTTTTCAGTTAGCTTGTATAGAAAAAGTTCAGTTTCATTAAAATTTGAATTATCATTAGTCTTACTTTCCTATGTTCTGCAGTTATTAATTAAAAGACAAGAATTAGCAGTACATTTTTCAATTTATTCCAATTACATTATTTGAAACTGTATTCTGTTAAGGTGCAATTAAACCATTATTTTCTCATTCTCCCATACTTGTGGTATTAGAGAAGAAATAGCTTTTAAAGCATTTTAAAACTCTGAAAATATATACTAATTCCAATTTTTATTTAATTAATTCTGTACTGTAATTCCAAATGTGATTTTGCAGACTACTCTTTGAGATGACTAAATGTATCTAAACAGTTTACAGAACTGGAAAATTAGTTCTAATCCTTTCAAACTGAAGAAGGTTAAATCCAATCTGTTCTGTATTTGGGAAAACTAAATATCCAGCTTTTCTGTAACTACAATCTCATATAGTAAGCAGAAATAAAAACTTTTAGGATCAACAAATTTTTTGTAACAAGGCAATATTTTAAAATACATGCAGAATGATTGTTTAAACCAACAGGAAACAGGTCTTGTCAAAAACATGAGGGGGATAAAAAAAAAAAAAAGTTAATTAGATGGTGAACCAACAGCTAATCTGCTGGGTAAAGAATAAGTAATTATATAAAGAGAATTAAAGTAATTTCAAAAAAGATTGTGAAATTTGTGGACTGAAAGCTTTCAGGAGAGAAAAGCCATAGCATTGCCTCCTCTTATGGAATGATAACATTGATTTATGAAGCGAAATTAATTTCTGCTGATTGAACTCACTAAAGATTGGTTTCACATGATCAGCTAAAGTACAGCAATGTGTGATGTGTAGTGGCCCCACACGTTTGAACACACTAGGACATGCTCTTCTAGGTGATCCAAAGGATGGGAGTATGGGGGTTAAAAGCTGCTGCTTTGTTTTCCATACATTTTCCCCTCATTAGGATACACTCCTTCTGCAATGTAAGCTACTTCTGGTGGTCGGGAGCAAAGTCTCATTGTAAATGCACAGCAGGATAGTGGCAAAGCTGAGATTAATTCTCCATAGATTTATATAGACCTTTCTCACTGTTGATTGCTTGTACTGTTTCAAAGGTGTGTATGTTGCCTTTTTTATTGCTGGTTACTGACTTTATTCCAGCATATGGTGGTTGGCGCCATGACACAAAGTGAACATTTTATACTAGAATTAAAGTGGATATTTGACAGTTTCTGTCAGAAAGTTCAGAGAAAAGAATTTGTGAGACAAGATTTATTGCATATTTTATATGGGACACATCTGTTTCTTTGCTACGTTTTTGTTTAAATAAAAAAAAAAAAAGCAATGAAGGCTCTTTAAGCAACAAAGACTGTCAATAAAAAGCATGAACAGAAAAACTACATTATTGAGAATGAATTTAATCATTCTGACCTACAAATGTGCTGCTTGGAAGTATGATGGTCACCTTCCCTTTTTTATTCAGCCACATAACACAGGATGGGGGCAGGGAACTTCAAGCCCAAATTGATTATCGACTACGTTTGAGCGTAAATCAAATAGGTAATCTAGGTATTGATATCAGATTTCACATATTTAAAAATAAGTGAAACATTAAGGTAGATTTTACCAATTAATATATTTTTAGCTTCTGTAACAGCATTTCAGTGAAGTGGAATGTGCCAAATAAACATTCCTCATTTTGAAAATTTCTTATAAAATTACAGGTTAGCTACAGTGGGTAAAACTCTATACAAAGGTTTATATAATGGGTATACCTCTGCTCTGTATAGTGAGCAAACCTCTCCACATAAGTCCACATAACATCACTAAACCTGATGCAACTTGGTCTTTGAAGTTTGGTGTTTTAGTTTTCAGCTATTTGAATCAAAACTGAATTTGGAGAACATCTAGCAAGATCCGGTTCAACAACAAAAAAAAAAGAAGTTGTATATGTTATACAACACATATAAGAGAGAGAGAGAAATTTCAATAAAACTTGGAATTTTTAATTAACAACCTTCCCATTTAAAAAGGATCATATTTAGTAAGAAATCCTATGCTTTACCTTGTGAAATATGAATCGGTATGATTTAACCAAACATCACAAGCACAAAATAAAGAAATTCTGTTTAAATCATGTATGTTTTGTAAACGTATATGTTGTTTACATGTATATTTACATGTATGTTGTTTACATGTGTTTAAACATGTTTTAAAATTAGATATACATATTCATGTATAACTTTTTTCATGTTTAACTTCTACTGAAAGAACATATCAATAGAACAAAAAAACTCGGGCTACATTCATTCTACACAAATACTTATGATAGATGGTTAAAAATACTATAATCATAAGTGTTTGTGTAGAAAGTATGTACATAAGCGAAATGATTTTCTAAACAAAAAAGTAGCAATTTCCTTTTCAAGATCATGAAGATATATTAAATGATTTCATACTACCAATGTATTTAATTCTTGCTTTTAACTCAAGGTTATTCTACATCTTAGATTTAAGCAGGAAAATTCAGCTAGCTATTAGTTTTAAAGACCTGTAATTTGAAACAAAATGTAAAAAAAGGAAGCAAATTTAGACCTGAAATATTTCTCCTTCTTGTCACAAATAAGACACAGCAGTAAATAGCATATTTTAGGCTTCTGATTTTAAAGAGTCTTTTGTTAGGATTCTTTTAAATTGATGTTTTTACAAGAAACAACAACCTGCTTCCCAGTACAAGACATATAGATTGCTGAACTTGCCTTCTTTATGATAAACATAATATATAGAACATATTATATACTAAATAAGTATATATACTAAAAAAAAACAAACATCTAAACTTCTAAATAAAAAATGTACTATTCTCCTTATGGGGAAAGGATGAAGGGAAAAGTAAAGTATGCATAACACACACCAGTTGGGCCATTTTATGTACTAGAAAGCACTTAACATGATGAGAGAAATGAGAACAGTATACAAGAGAAAAATCCTTGTGTTTGCTTAATTTAAGAATGGGAAAATAACAAGAATTATTTTTACATCTACCTGATCTATTTTTAAGCTTGTTTATTTTCTGTTGACCTCTATGCTGGCTGTATGGCTGTGTCTTTTTTTTTTTTTTTTTTAATCTCAGAGTGTATGTAAATATTTCTACATTGTTCATGTTCATCCTCATGTAAAAGGAAATGAATATTACATAACAGGACCAGGGAATGTGAGTGCAGCTGCTCAGCCCTTTGCAGACTCTTTTCAGTTGTACCTCTGGGTCTTTGTTATTACTTTACTGTTTATTAGGTACCTTCGGTCTCTTACAAGTTACTTTTATACAATAAAAATAGTAGGTTGATTCAAAAGACAGACAGAAGAATAGAAATATATGATAAATTTAACTGAAATCATAAAAAAAAAAAGAGATAATTGCAATTTTCTACAAGTAGAAGGGGTTAATATTTGATAGCTGAATCAAAATGGTAGTCAAATAAAACTTCAGCTACAATCTTAACTAGTAATAGACAAAAAACGATTTCTGGGAATGATAATTAAAACAAACCAATATCATTTGTATCTAAACTCACCCTGATGTAATAACCCAGTCATAAGGAACTTAATTTCTCTTCATTTATTTCTCCATTAGGACAAGGAAAAACAGACTTACAAAATTATGTATATGTCATGATAGCAGAGCTGTTTTAATCAGTTCATATAGTAAGAAGAAAAGACTGCTGATATCTCCACCTTGGCTAAGATGTCCACAAAGCAACACTGTAACTGCTCTTTGCAGGACAAAGGCAGTGAAATTGCAATGGTACATTTCTAAATATTTTGCCCTGGCACCTGAAGTATTCAGGCACAAAGATATTACCGTAGAAGTTGCAAAGAAGTGACCTTCTAAAACCAGACTTTCATTAGAAATCTGTCTTCTATTTCAGTTCTAATCTTAAAACACTGTATCATTCATACGTTTTTACTCCTTCATTCTCCAATTTTGATAGTTTAATAGTAATCTGGTACTTTGTCTTTCAACTAGCTTCAATTGCTTATGAACATAGAGACTATTAATTTTGTTCTCAAAACAAATGGTCTTGCTAAACCCTGCTTAACAAGTTTGGGTGTCAAATTAATTTGCCTTTTCGTCTTAGAAAGAAGCCTCATTCTGATGTCTATTTCATGTCTGACCTACAGATGTTACCTGTTATCATTGCTTAACAAAGAAAAACACAGTTTACACCAGAAGAGATTCTAATCCAAAGAGCTGCAATTTCCTGCTAAAATTTTCAGCAACGAGTATTTGTATTAATCATGCAAAAGCATTAAAACAGGATATTGATGTGTTTGCAAAGGTATGAAACATGATTGAGAAAAATTATCAACATATTGAAACTACAAAAGTCTACAGAGAAATTCTACATGAGTGCCTATCAGATTAAGCATGTTATTAATTATTATGTCCTAATTAGTTTGTGTTATGGTAGCAGGGAAGGGTATTTTCAAGCTTAATCCAAAGATTATGGTGTGAAATTAAAGAGGATATGGGGCAAACATAAGGTGAAGGTTACCAGTGAGTATTATTGGCTTTTGAGAGTAAGTGTTTGGGCCTTTCATTATTTAAATAAATGCATTAATGTCTTCTATCCTATCCTTTCCATTTATTGACTCTGCTCTTTTCCTCAGAGTAATTTCTTCCATCTATGAGTAAACTGCTTACATAGGATATATAATCTAAAATAATTAATCACTAAGTATCTGTATTTCCCACCAAGAAAAGCTTTCACGGGGATTTAAGTTATATTAGTTCACTGACTTTCAATACCAGCACAAATAGGATAAGACAAGAATGTAAATAGCAGAACAAATTGAGATAAACTGCATGCTAATGGAGTGACACTGCAGTGCAGAAAATAATGACATGAAAAGATATGAAATCATGCAGGAAATTCATTAGAATATAATAAAAAAGAAATCAGCTGGACAAGAAGAGTCCATGGAAAACTAAAATATAACTTGAGATTTGGTTTACCTATATGCCTATGATACAAGCACTGGAAAAAATCTACACTAATTGAATTGAAAATAAGGGATTTGATGAGAATTTAAAATCACAGAATCACAGAACTGTAGGGGTTGGAAGGGATCTCGAAAGATCATTGGGTCCAACCCCCCTGCCAAAGCAGGTTCCTCAGAGCAGGCTGCCCAGGTAGGTGTCCAGACAGGCCTTGAATATCTTCAGAGAAGGAGACTCCACAGCCTCCCTAGGCAGCCCGTTCCAATGCTCTGTCACCCTCACTGTGAAGAAATTCTTTTGCATGTCAGTGCACAACTTCCTGTGCTCTAACTTGCAGCCATTGCCCCTTGTCCTATCCCCACAAACCACTGAGAAGAGGTTGGCTACATCCTTCTGTCCCCCACCCCTCAGATATTTATATACATTGAGGAGATCCCCTCTCAGTCTTCTCTTCTCCAGGCTGAGCAGATCCAGGTCTCTCAGCCTTTCTTCATAGGGAAGATGCTCCAGGCCCCATATCACATCCACCTCAACTGTACTCTTTCCAGTAGATCCCTGTCTTTCTTGTACCAGGGAGCCCAGAACTGGACACAGTACTCCAGGTGAGGCCTGACCAGGGCAGAGTAGAGGGGGAGGATCACCTCCCTTCACCTGCTGGCCACGCACCTTTTAATGCATGCCAGGATCCCATTAGCCCTCTTGGGCACAGTGCTGGCTCATGGTCAACCTGTTATCCACCAGGACTCCCAGGTCCTTTTCGTCAGAGCTCCTCTCCAGCAGGTCGTCCCCCAGCCTGTACTGATACTTCAGGTTGTTCCTTCCCAGATGCAGGACTCTACACTTGCTCTTATTAAATCTCATTTGGTTTCTTCCTGTCCATCTCTCCAGCTGGTCCAGGTCTTGCTGAATGGCAGCACAGCCTTCTGGTGTGTCAGCCACTCCTCCCAGCTTTGTATCATTGGCGTACTTGCTGAGGGCAGACACTATTCCCTCATCAAGGTCGTCGATGAAGACGTTGAACAAGACTGCACCCAGCACTGACCCCTGGGAACACCACAAGTCGCAGGCCTCCAGCCAGACTCTGCTCCACTGATCACCACCCTCTGAGACTGGCCACTCAGCCAGCTCTCAACCCACCTTGCCGTCCACTCATCTATCCCACACTTTCTCAGCTTTGCTAGTAGGATGTCATGGGAGACAGTATAGTAAGCCTTGCTAAAGTAAAGGTAGATGACATCCACTGCTCTCGCCCCACCTACCCAGCTGGTGATGCCATCATAGAAGGCAATGAGGTTGGTCGAACACAACTTCACCTTGGTGAATCCATGCTGACTACTCCTCATAACCTTCTTCTCTTCCAATTGCTTGGAGATGGCATCCAAAACAAGCTGCTCCAATACCTTTCCAAAGACAGAGGTGAGACTGAATGGCATGTAGTTTCCCAGATCCTCCTTCCTGCCCTTCTTGAAGACCAGAGTGACATTGGCTATCCTCCAGTCTTGAGGCACCTCATCCATTCTCCAGGACTTTTCAAAGATGATAGAGAGCGGTTCAGTGATCACATCTGCCAGCTCCCGTAGCACATGCAGATGCATCCCATCGGGACCCATGGATTTGTGTGCGTTGAGCCCACTTCAGACGCTCCCAAACCACTCCCACGTCCATCAGGGGGGAGCCTTCCATTTCCCAGACCCTTTGTCCTGTTGCCAGGGGCGAGGAGTCCCGGGGGAGTGTCCTTGAAGCAAAGACTGAAGCAAAGAAAGCATTCACTATCTCTGCCTTCTCAGCATCTCCCGTGACCAGGACACCCCCTTCATTCAGCAAGGGACCCACATTATCCCTAGTCTTTCTCTCTCTTGCTGCTTACATACTTGAAAAAACCTTTCTTATTATCCTTTATCGCTTTCGCAAGTGTCATCTCTAGGTGGGCTTTAGCCTTCCTTGTCACATCCCTGCAGGCCCTGACAACACGTCTATACTCCTTCCAAGAAGACAGGCCCTTTTTCCACATTTCATAGACATACCTCTTCCTTTTGATCTTATTGATGAGCGCCTTGCTCATCCATGCGGGTTCCCTGCCCCCCTTCCCCAATTTCCTATTCTTTGGGATGCACCAATCCTGAGCATGGAAGAAGTGCTGCTTAAATGTAGCCCAGCTCTCACAAGCACTCTTGCCTTCTAGCAATCCCATGAGATACTACCAAGCAGGTCCCAGAAGAGGTCGAAGTTGGCTCTTCAAAAGTCCAGGGTAGCAATCCTGCTTTTAGCCTTACTTCCTTTCCCTACTTCCATCTGGAACTCCACCATCTCATGGTTGCTGCATCCCAACAAAATATTAGATTCCAGACAAGCTGATAACAATTATGTAAAGGAATCAGTGATTCTAGGTATACATTTTATAACAATCAAATACATCACAATTTTTTGTATTAAATCAAGGGTATTAACACTAACATTCATCATGCCACTGTAATTGATAGGAAATCCTCCTCTATCATGAAGTGCTAACGACTGTGGCATCCACAGTAATTCAGTGTAACACATAATCAAACTGAAAAGGATCTGGAAGGAACCTCTGAGAGAATCTTTCCTTGTCTTCTAGGAGAGGATGATACTGTACTTGTATCATCCTTCTTGTACTTGTATCAACACTTCTAAATTACATATTACACACTGCAATGGAGTTTAGCCCTCCAATTTTAAAATACGTTATGATTATAGTGAAACTGTAGCAGTCTGATGTAAAACTGTCTCAAAAATAATCAGTCTAAAATTTCCTGTGAAGTCATATTTTTAATTAACATCAATTTTCAGGACTTTGATGCTGGTAATTCTTTTGGTAGTGGAGGAGGAAATGTTCATTTCAGAGGAAATTCTTCTTCTTTGAATCAGCTCACTGTCAATATTGCATTTGTTAGAGGCATATGGATGCAATCACATTCCAGGACACCTTATTTGGTGTCTTACGGACTGAGGCTATTGTCCAACTATAAAATCTCAGAGTACCACAGCAATAAGGATCTGTGCTTTGCAGACTCATGCCAATTTATGTAAATCACTCTTTCATCTGTTTAAATACAACTATCTTTGAGTGATGAAAACAGTTACGACTGTCACAAACAGTTTGAAAGATTAAAGTAATTCTGCTGCTGGCATATAAAACAATGTTCCACATCTAAACACAAACTTTGCAGGGTCTGTAATGTCATTGCTGGGAAGGATAAAAAGTTATAAGCAAACATTATCACTGCAAGGAAGTATGACATATTTTTCATGTTTGACACTGGACGTAAATATCCTCCCACACTGTTTAATGTGAGAACTGCATATGTGTGGCAGAGATAATAAAACATCTCAGAGAAAACAAATGAAGGGGAAAAAGAGTTATGATGAATCGAACAGAAAATACAGCTTTGAAGCTGGAAGTCTTCATATCTGTACAGTTTATTCGCGAAAGGAAGAATCAGTATTTGATACAGTAAGTTATGATTATAATGAACAGTCACAGATTCTGCAAGAGAGCCTGATGCCTTGTCGAACTGGTTATCTTTACAAAGATAAAGTATTTGTTTGACAAAAGCAGCTTCATAATTGCAGGTAACAGAAAATCAGGGCAACTATAAGATGCTTGTAAGTGCTATTGCTCTTCTGCAGTTGTTTATACACTATATATTAAAAGTCAATTGTGACTGAAATCCAATGTTCCTTAAGAATTGAGTTTTTGCTTAACTTACACAGCATTAAAAGGTTCAAGAGCTTTACAAAGAAAATGAAACAAAAGTGTCATAATTCAGTATGTTGGTTAAGGTAGAGGAATACAACACTAGTAATAAAAAAGTATGTGTCTTAGTTTCATGTACTGTTTTAGAATATTTTTTTTCTAAGATTTCATGTTAACTTTGTTTTTGTGGATTTACTTATTGGGGAGAAAGGCTATGTTTTTGTTGTAGAGAAATGAAGTTTTTCAGGGTTTTTTATTTTTCAGGCGTTTTGGACATTTTGGGAAGTCATTACAGGAAAGATCTACCAAACTACTATGAATATGGACTTAAAACATAATTTCTACATCTGTTTTAAAACCAATATAATGCTGTCAGATTATTAAAGGAAATAAATGGCAATATAAATTTCTTCCTAATTTTTGACTGTATTAAAATTTATAAAGGTACGTCCTGTTAATAGTAAAAGAGAAACATGAAATACTATATTGTGAAAATGGTATTGATAATACTGTTTTGGAGTATTCTTATGTTAAAATCCTATTTTATATGCTGCTTTGATTGAAAAGTAATAGAGTTTTGAGTGGAAAGACTTTTTTTTTTTTTTTGCCTTAATGTAAGAAATTATATTATCATCATCTTACAGATCAAGATATGTACAGGGGCTATAAACTAAGAAAGGAAGGATGCTTACCTTGGGTTAATACAACGGCTGCTAGTAGATATAGAATAAATCACAAACACAAGAGATATGCACCAGAAAGGAAGTAACAATTCTTTATGTAGTTGCAGTGACCCAGATCAAGCAATTCACATGATACTGCTTCAGATATTTGACAGGGTCAGGAGGTATCTGCCTGTTTTGGCAGCCAGGTCTGCTACAGAAACAGACAAGCACTCCTATTTATCCTCCTCATTCTCATGTCAAAGAATAGAGGAGTTCTGATCAGAGTTTCTGGCCAGTGCACTTGAATATTGTTTTTTAATGACATTTCTTAATTTCTCATTGTATTCCCCCAAGAATAATATAAAGTGGAAAGTGGTCAACATAAAAAAGAAGGGGGCTAGCCTTAATAGAATTTATTTCTTATTTCTTATTTTCTTTCCCACTAGATCACCTCAACAATCCTCTATGGTGCATTGAAATAGGCAAATCAAGAGATGTGGATCAAAGCTCATGTTCTGCAGCAGAAATACATTAAAAAGCACAACAGATTGGATGCATGCCCAGGTAGCTACTGCAGCCTGGCTAATATTGTTAAGAAATCACTTAGCAGTAAAAATCAGATTTACTGACATTTTCCATGTGGTTGCTAACCTTGCCTGAAAAATGTACTACCTACCTCCTGACGTAGCGCTGCAGTGACTCACTTGGTCTATGACTCGATTTTTCTATTGTACAGCGCCATGACTGAACAGCATGCATCTTTTATGTAGTATAATATAGATGAACAGCAATTGTAGCAAAGCAATGAACTTAACCAATGTTACTTCCAAGTGTCAGGCTAAAATTCTAAACACATGACAACTTCTACCATGGGATTGATCTCATAGATCTACTCTATTTGACAAATCCCTCCTTCTCCATCTTGTTTTTTACCTTGGGCACTTCAGCGTATCTTGTGCCTTTCCACTATTAATGATTTTCAGAAACTGTCCTGTCTTGACATCAGACTACTTGCTTCCCAGACTCTGTTGTAAACTAAATGAATTCCTGTAATAGCACAGTCTCCATCAGCAAGATGCGTTATTCTTGGAGAAATGAAAAGCTATGCACTTTCTATGCTAACTGCTACTATGACTAAAGACTTTTTGATTTGCACATTCCAGAATAAAAGGGAGGATATGCAGCCCAGATTAGAGTTCTTACATGCTTTCTGACCTGGAACCAGTGAAGGGGAATTTGACAAGATTTTGCAAGATCCTGAATGAATGTGTTATGCATTTCCATATTTATGACAATGGACAAACAATATGAGATACTCAAAGGGCAAAATGAAAAATAGATTTTGTTAAAGCTAGTCACCCACTCCTGTATGTCATCTATTTCCTGGCTCATTCTTGAGAGAATGCAGGCAGAGAACAAAAAGTGTCAAGAAAAAGTAACAACAATGGCTGATGGCCAGCACCCTTTCTAGTGAGCTTCATAGCTGTAGTAACCAAACTTTTTCTTTTTTCCTTTTCAAAACAGAGTTATTTTGCATCTTTCTCACATACAGCTAATGATTTTGATTATTTTTGGTCACAATCTGGTATCCAAAGAAGAGTATTGGTTGTTTTTTTTTTTTTTTTCTAATCAATTATGAGCACAAATTTCATAACTTAACGAGCATTCCAAAGCAACTATTAACATCAATATTTCAATATTATTTTTGCAAATCATGGCAATTTAAATGGAAAATACTGTGAATGTATTTCTGAAAACAGCATGCAGTAATTCCACTGGAAATACAGTAAGTGTATACTAATTTATTGTAATTCTTAGGTCTCTATAGTGTAGGAAAACTAATAGATTTAATTGTATGTATACAAATATGTTAATGATTATTTCCACTTTTAGAGTAATTTTTAGAGTCCTTTTAAAATAGCATGGGAATATCAAATATAGCTAATGAAGTATTAACAGTTTAAACACAATGTCTTTCTTGTGGGAATCACACAACACTTGACAAAGATTATCCTTCATTACAAAAAAGAGCAAGAATCATTATTTACACTCTGTGTACTGGAAAAGTGAAGCTCTCTGAAAAAGCGATTAACCAACTCTTCTAGCATAACATGTGAAGTAGCTAAACTGGGAATAGAACCTAAAGGTTCTGGCACCTAATTCTCTGTTGAAGGCACTAGGCTATGTTACATCCAGTTACACAAAACAGCACTGACATCATCAGCAGAAGTACAGTTTATCCCTTCTAGCATTTTAGAATGTCAGTCTCCATAACACTTGGTGTGTTTTTTTATTACAACACAGCAAGTATTAGATTTAATTACTATTAATTGTAATTAGGAAATGTAAACAGCTCTGTTAAAGCAAATCAATCTGTTGCTTTTTTTTTTTTTTTTTTTTTTTTTTTATCCCCTCCCTACAGTGTTTCCCATTTAGCTTTGAGAAGAAATGATGGGAAATTGTGCGTCTGAGAAAAACCTGAGTATCTATGTGTTCCAGCCCTATTTTCAAGCCAGAAGTTTTAGAAATGCATCTGAGCTTTGGATACTTGCTGTGAGCTGGCAGTAAGATAACAGACAAATTTTTCATACATTTGCTTAAACCAGCCACAACTCTTTTTTAAACAAACAAAACTGAAAGCAGATGCTTAACGGATGCTCAGTATTATCAGTTAACTCCTAATTTTGGAGAAGCAGCTGAGTTTCCAGACACTTATCTGAACTCAACCTCTGAACTTCTTGAAACATGTCCAATACCTATTTCAATACCATAAATCAAGATCGTTGTCTGTGTTATTTTTATGTGTCTTCAGTGCACAGTTTTATACGATTTCCCTTGTAATACCACACCAAGTACCACCCACCGATTATAAAGATTCAATTGAAGTAGGTGACTGAAGGACAGAGTCTGGAGCTCTCAGGACTTTGTACCTGCAAATTCTAATGAAAATGAGTATAAACCGAGGGCAAGTATAACAAAGACATCAATGGAAAACATGGAGAGACAGAACAGTGTGATTCTCCATGCTTACTGTTGAACTCTGAAACTTTTGAGATTGATTTTTTTTTGTCTCTGTTGACATTTGTCTATTTTTATAAGTGTATGCTTGTGCTATCCTATAAAGTTTCTTTCCTAGGAAAAGCCCTATACCATCCCAGTGAATCACAGAAGCTGAAAGAGCATATAGACTGGTGTACAGAAACATACTAAAAATATTTGTTTTGAATTTGAAGATTTGAATACAGGATTTTTTTTTAAATTAGGTGCATAAAAAAAAATCAAAATGAATCCCTACAACTTGTGAAAATGTTAGAATGAACACTGGTTCCTGGTGTTGCCATTTCTTATCCGCCTTGATGGACTAATGCCCCTTCAATGCAGTCTGGAATCTTAAAATTTGACAGAAAAAAATGATATGGAACTTCAAAACAACTATATTTGAGCTGCTCTTTAAAGTTGTAGGCCCCATTATTTATTTATAATATCAAACATGCAATAATAATGTTATCTATGTGTCTGCATGTGTAGCAATTGAAACTGCACATCAGTTCTCAGAGAAGAGGCCAGACATGCATGAACACACTGATTTTCACTACTGATCACAACTTGCATTAAATGAGCAAATACGAATTGTCAACAAATCTCAGGCACAGAGTAGAAGAGCTGCACAGAGGATATTTCCAAGTTCTGACTCTATCTTAATGTCAAGCTAAAACTCATTCAGGTAAAAGTGACTGAAATTAAGGTCTAATAGAGCCTCATTTAGCCTTCTGGAAATTATTATTTGCTATAAAAATGCTTGTATGAGAAGAATAGGTACTAGAGTGGCTGCTCTACAGCATCTAAAATCTACAGCATATTTTGTTGCTTTTACTGATGTGTACTCGCAGTAGATCTGAAAGTGTTCATGGCTGAACATTTACAGCCAACCAATTATATTGACAAACATAGTTGATTCTAGTGGTTTGACTTACTGACATAACGTTTACAAATGAGAAAAGAAAGAAGGAGAAAAATCCACAGAGGCCCAGTGAAAGAAAGAGGCAATGAAACAACTGAAACAGCAAATTTACTAGGCATCATCACCATGCCTAAGACAGAGGAAAAAGCCATCCAATGTTAAAAGATGAGCAAGGAAAGAAGCAGAAAATTGCTAGTACAATACATGAAGTCAGTGTTTTTGGTTTTACTTTTGTTTCAAATACTAAGGACAATTTTAAAAAGAAAACTACAAAATTAACTTTTGGTCCACTGACTGTTGAGGAAGAATCAGTAAATGCAGTGTAAGAAACTGATAGCAAGTTATCTAGAAGATAAAAATTCAAATCCCTTTTGTTCAGAATAATTACCTGCTACAGCAAAACCACATGTCAGTGTAGTTAGAAAGCAAAGCAAGCATCCACATTAATACAGCAGTGACCACGACATTGAGATACTCATGTTCTGAGTTATTTTTCTGTGTAGCCTTGATCAAATCACTTATGCTTCGTTTTCCCAGTTGCTGTGGAACAATTTCTTGCAGAAACTAAGTACAATCAAAAACTTCACAGCGATACGTTAGAAGTAAAGGTTATATTCCTTTTACTATAAAAAAGTTAATTGAATTCCAGTAAACACCTTTCCACAGCACACATATTTTAATGAAAAAAATGAAGAACCCAAAGAAAGCTAAAAAATTACAAGCATCACTGACCAATTCGACTTCTTGTTTCACTTTCAAGTTCTCATTTAGTTGAAAGTAATAACGTAAAGTCCTACATGCTGACACAGGCAGTTCAATAAATGTGTGATATTCAGAGCATTGTTATAGGCAAAATGTATTGTTTTTAAAAATCGATGAGTGTGTGATGGCTACATGCAACAGCACAGCCTAATTTACCACTTTAAATATTATGAGTCTCTACTGACAACTCATCTCAGAAAAAGGTAGATAAAACAATTGTCAGAAGATGAGAAGTTATTTTATCTAAAATTAAAATTAAAATATGTACATGTATAGCATAAAACAATATTATAAAGTAAAAGGTAAACAAGAGAAAATAAAAAGAAAGTGGACACTTCATGAATGTGGTTTTGCTCTTCCCAGAACACAAAAATGAAAACACTAAAAAGTGTCTGATAAATTAAATAGTTTACTAGTCCAATATTATTAATAGTGAAATAAATTTAATAGACCTCAGTGTCCCAGGACATCATGCAGGAATGTATCCTCTCTTAAAAATATATATTATTCACAGACATAAGGGTAACATTTTCTGTTACACTGATAAGGATAAATTCTAATTCTGTGTGTATCTGTAC
This sequence comes from Anas acuta, assembly GCF_963932015.1. NCBI lineage: Eukaryota > Metazoa > Chordata > Aves > Anseriformes > Anatidae > Anas > Anas acuta. The sequence goes on along the minus strand of NC_088983.1, from coordinate 39,629,941 downwards.
AAAGATAGTAAATGTTGTGAGGACCACGTTGTTCTGTTTTACAATTATTATTTTGCAATTTCTTCAAAAACAGAACTAACCCAAGATCAGCTCGGTAATTTTATCAAGTCCCACTCATCATAAAGTAGGGTAGATCAGTTTTGCAAGAGAAACCAGGTACTGTGTTACCTTTATTGTTTAGAACTGTGGTGACATGCATTTGCTATTCCTTGTACTGGTTTTGGCTGGGATTTTCTTTATAGCAGCTCACATGGTGCTGTGTTTTGGATCTGCGACCCAAACAGTGTTGATAACACACCAACTTTTTAGCTACAACACTGTGACAAGCAGCATACTGGAGATCGTAAAGGTACTGCAGAAATGTACGAAGTATTATCTCAATCTTGGCAGTATAGTTAAGCTGACAGTAAAAATTTCCAGTTAAATAATTGGGAAATGTAGCTGTCCTGCTGTGACACAAAGATTTCCAATTTTTATTTTTATTTTTTACAAGTTCTGTGGCAAGAAATGTGCAGCTTTAATAGTGTCCAATAAATTTAAAATAAAATAAATATATTTATTAAGCTCTATTGGCAGGGAGAAGGGTGAAGAAGAATACTAGTTTATTCAACAGTACAACTTAACAAGGACTATTACTTTTAAAACATCCTGTCTCCACTTCACAAATTATATAAGATAACCTCATGAAACAAAGTCATTATAAAAGCACTACAAGGATCTTTATAAAATGGATTAAGCTAATTCATAAAGTATTACAACAATTTGAATGTAAATAATAGGAAGTACACATTCTGCCTGGAACAGTAGATTCAAATAGTTCACTTGACTTCTCAAACAGAAAATTATTAAATTGTTCACAATTTCTGGGAGAAATAATAGCACCTTGGTAATTTTTAATTAAGAATTAAGAATTCTTAATATAGTCATCAGAAATACTGAGATACTTTGTTTATTCTAACAGACTGTATGTACTCCCTGCAAACCTGGGGAAGAAAAATCTATTCCCTTACCTCTTCCACAGCTCCAGAGACCCCAGTGCTGGCACATGCAGCACTGTTGGAAATATATAGTGTAGGAAAACAGGAGAGAGCAAGACTGCTATTTTCAACATCAGCAACATGCACTTACATGTCTTGTACTGATCATCAAATTGCACCCTCAGACCTCATCTATTTTATCTCTAGACTCTACCCTCACAGATTACTTCCTTATGTCTGTTTTTGTCTCACTCAAGGCAAAAATCTTAAATCGAAATTAGTCAGCTAATAGGCCCACACCATTGATACAAAACAGCATCGCTTCATACATGTACCTTCTCTCAAAGGGTACTATTCATTCTAGTCTTTTATAGACTTTAAGATTTATATTCTATCTGAAAAATTTGGTCTGTGATATGTATCTTTTTCATTTTACCTACAAATAATGATAAAGAACAAAAGCACAAAATAATCAGTAAGAAATTTGTGAGATAAAACAATCATCTTTGACAAGTGAATTCCAAGATCCCTGTATCCATTACTTTTAACACATATATTTATTGTATTAGGAACATAATCCATAACAGATAGTATGAAATTTTAGAGGCAACAGGTACTTAATGCAGCATACATTATGTATAGAACACCTTGTAAAACACTATGCTGTTTACCGATATTTTTCTTCAAATGTGCTTACCTTTTTGGAAAAATTCTTCTAATTTCTCCTTGAAGGGCTGGAGATGCTCTTCTGAAGACTCTCTGCAAACTAACTTCATCTGCTTTTCAGACGCTATAAAAAGAATTTGAAAGACATTAGATGTTAGAAAGAAGTAGATGTCAACACTGCAGAAGCCTACATCCAAATTAGTCACCTACGCATACTGTAGAGTGAATTAAAATAAATAGTCACTATATTCTAGCAATTACATTATAATACAAAATACTGAATAGTCTAGTATACCAATTAGAAAACTCTGTGTGTATTTAAAGAGTGGAATTTGTCTTTAGTAATGACTTGTTTGTCTTAATACTCCAGTTCTGAGCTGAGACTTGCTGCTACCACAGCTTTCCACACACACAAATTCTAGACAATATTTAAAGACCAAAACTTTGTTCTGTGGTGAGTGGAGCATGCCTTCTATCTGGACTGATTTTGATCCATCAGTACCAGGCATGTGTACTCAAGCATTTTTCTAACACAGATGCAGAAATTTAGCTTTACTTAAGTATTCAAATTACAGGCCATGACATGAAATAGTGGAAGTCTATAAGAAGAAAGTTAACTTACATAACTTATAATTTGTTTACTATTTAGTCTGTTACTTTAAGACCTGATGCCATGTCAATTTATAAAATCTCCAGGTTATTTGCCTAGACATATTTGCCTAGGTATTTAACATTACCTAGAACTTCTGTTAAACTTTCAATATTCTAGTGTTCCACATTAAAGATGAAATTAGACTTTTGGAAATCAAAACGCAATTACCTTCCATTTAGCAACTGACTTTATGAAATACTATAAGATTTTTTTTTTCCACAACTCTTAATTCCTATGCAACTAAATTTAGATAGAAATTTATTTTGGAGTTAAACCTGATAGTTAAAGTTTGGCTGCATGAAACATTTTCACACCATATTGCTGCCACCACTATATAATTCAACTTATTCCAGCAAAAATTAATACAAAACTGTGGAAACAGAAACTGAGAATTTTAAATTAACGTGCAATGGAAGGTTGAAAACACATGCATATGTTTTATTGTACATCTAAAATTGTGTTGCTTACTGTTATTGCCTATGGTAGTTTTGGGCCACCAGGACTTACAGCTTGTAGAATTAGAAGGAGTTTTCTATATCTATTCAAGCAAACCATAAAACTTCAGAATAAGACAGGGACATTGGAATTCAATATAAAAAAAAAATCTAGCATAATAACTGAGATGTTACTTCAATTTCCAGCTGAAATTTTACACAAAGCAGCAGCTACAGGTCTGTGACTAATTTTCATCACGCTTAAAAAAATCCACAAAAAGTATATAAGGTAATATTGAGAAATTATTCTAAAGCAATATAAAATGACAAAAGGGTAAAAGTATTAATACACATTATATTGTTGCATTTGATAGAGTGACTACAGAATGCACATGATTAATATAAACACACCTAAGGTTGATGATTGCATTAATGACTGCAAGCCAGTCATTATTTTATAATAACCTTATACAAATACATTTGTAAAAATCTACAGAGAAACAGATACGAATAGATATATAATAATAAGCTTGTAACTACAGTAGCATCAAAACATACCCTAACATACTCTAAAAAGGTGTTTTTGCAAACTTAGTGCTACTGATGTATTATCTTGAGTATTCTAGCCTCCTAGATGCATCCTACAAGCATTAACAACACAAGATTATTAGAACAGTTAATTGGATATGTCCCATGGAAATAATTAAGTGACCAAGATTAGGACCAATTGTTTCTAAGTTAATTAAAAAGAACACACATGTAAAACCCCTTCAATAAAAAATATATATTTTTTAAATAAAGACAACTAACATTAACTACATTCAGATGAAAAGAGCTAAAGAAAAATACTGAAAAGTAGAAATGCCAGTGTACAGAGAATAAGCTGATTTGGGTGGTGAATTCTTTAGCAGAATCTTAACATCTTTAACAAGAGGATCAACATTTGGAGTGAGGAGAGAGAATGAGTAAAAGGAAAGAAGTATCCGAGATGATCAAACGGGACACATAACATAGAGCAAGTCAGTCCTGGGCACTGATTAAAACTCTAACTTTGAGATCATACAAAATGAGATGAAATGCCAGTTAGCATTGCTTAAGTCATCTTAAGGCAATGAAACTGAAAGAGACAAAAGTCAAGTAAACACTGGAAGATTCTAAGAAATTACATTATTGGAAAGCCTGAAAAAAAAATAAATAAACAACAACAACAAAAAACACCTTAAATGAGCCTCTGATGAAGATATTTACTTAGACAAAAACTACCTATCTAATTCCCAAAGTTCTTTAGATAACTGTAAGAATAAACTGAAGTGCCTTAAGAAAGTTTTAGATTTGAGCTAAGGCAATCAAGGACAATGGTGATGAGGTGAAAATCACCGGAGCAATGTCTTTGCCCTGTACTGCTTAATCCTCCTTTAATTGACTGAGTTTAGGTTACACTTCACTCAAAGACATATAGTTCTGTTCTATAAAGGAAAATAAAAATATTTTTCTGGGCAACTGAAGGTTGACTAGGTCTGTTTAAACTCAACTGCCCTTAAATATTTGAATAAAACTTTAATTTATTTACTTGCTAAAGCTGAAAATAAGACAGAGAATAGATATGGAGTAAGTGGCTGAAGGCAATTTTAACTTCAGTTTGAACTGCAGTCTTAAAAATTATGTATTCCTGCTGAAATGTCTCCATTCTATTTCAGTATCCCCTTCAATAATCAAGTGTCCAATGCAGAATAATGATTCTTTCTCCAAAATTTATAAGAAAGTGATGTCTAGGACTACCAACAAGATGTATCTTCCAGGCTGCTGAACGTTGGAACTTCATTAAACTTGCCCAGGATACAGAATAGAGATGGAATAAAGATATGGAAAAGAATAGTAAAAGTGTGTTCAAAGGAATTACAAATCAGATACAAGTAAAGACACTGAATGATGATTTTCATGATCAGGTTAAATCAAGGATTTTGAATAAAATGGCAGTTGTATTCTATAAAAAGTTAGCTGATCAACCCTATGACATGCCTCAGTTCCACACAACGTGAAGGTTTCTGCTACCTACCATTTACTGAACTTCATGTTATTAAGCTCAATGATACTTTCCTAATGTTTATTCACAAGTTTTCTTGAAATATACTAATATTTAAAAAAAAAATCTACCAACTCAAACAAAATATTATATAAAGAAATTAAAACTGAACAGTTCTGCTCCATTCCTTGCTCTGATTTAAAATGAAAATTATTTTAGCAAGGTTTTTTACTGGAATGATTCTGAAGTAAGGATCCTAATAAACATTCATTCTTTGACATACATTCTGAGAATTTTCTTTCTGAGAAAAAAAAAAAAAAAAAAAAAAACTGAAATTTTGAGGAATCTGAAGTAATTCTGAGGAATCTGATAGCTAACATATCATACCAAATGTCCTCTCTCACCACCTTATTCCAAATTAATCATTTGAGGAACTAAACAACCTGCTTCAGCATTAATGAGCTCAAGCAGATGCAAATTCTCCATTACTTTACTAAACCTTTGGGTCACTTTTTTGGTATGCATTATATGTTAGTCAAATTAAATGTAATATACTACTTTGAAAATTGTTTATTTCTAAATGAGCTATTGCAAAAAAAAAAAAAAAAAAAAAAGAAGAAAATATGAGTGTGTAACAGTATTTGAAAGCCCTTACAAATTTTTGGACGTACATCATGCTTCACCCACTGCAAATCTTGGCCATAGAAATGGAAACCATTAGCAAAACATTAGAACAAAGCTGGAAACTGCTGATTATCAGTTTGCCACTGTCTTCAGATTTAATGCAGTATTTGGCTCAAATAGTTCTTTAAAAATCCCCAATATAAGTGAAAATATTTACAAAATAGAATGTCTCTCACTTAATGCCTATTGGGCAATAGTCTTTTAAAACTCCACAGACACTTGTAAATCTGTCAAAAGAATCACTGCCCATAAACAAACTTTCATGTAAAGAGCATTTCAGTGTCAATCAGACTGGATTTGGAATTTTTTAAGCATCATTTTTAAAGTAAACGCAAAACCAGAAATAGTTTAATGTTGATAACAGTAAATTACTAACTATTTACTCACCAGAACCCACCAGTAGCATTTACAGGAATCATCCTGACAGTGCAACCATGTATCAACACCATGAATTCCTATAAACCTGTCACTGACACTATCCCCCATGAGTTATGCTATTGTGAAAGTTGCTAACAACCCCCACTTCTCTTGTCTGTTCACAGCCTGGCAGCTTATACTGCCAACCTTGCTTTTTTTTTTTTTTTTCCTTGTTCCAATGCAGCTGATCTTTGACAGAAAGGTTGCTATTTGATAATTCATTTTTAGAACCCTTTCCTTTCCTGTTCCAAAGGAGATTTGAAACCATACCTCAAATGAATTCAATGTTTTACCCAAGAAACCCAAATTTCTGTATGACTTTTTAAAGTGCAGGAATCCCACTCTTTAGGCCTATATACCCAAACTTCAGCAAGATGTTTGTAAATATAAATTAATTCATTTTCCTCATTATTTATTTTATATGCTGCAACTTTATTACATTTTTTTACTTGCAAACAGCATTCCAAGCTAAATATAAAATTACAGGAGATACATGCTTAACTTCTGAATGCTGTTGCAGCATTTGATTATATTCTTCTGCTATTAAACGTGACTTTAGATACATATTTACAGCAGGTATGCACATACAAGCATTAGCCTAATTACAGTCCATTATACCTATACCATTTGCAACTCTTGTCCTTATTTATAGTCCTGCAAGTTAATGTTCAATTTCATATAGAATTTTAAACAAGTGTGGAGACAGGAAGAGATGTATCACGATTCCTTCTGAGTGCAGTCCAAAACATTTGACAACTTCTAGCTGCAAGTAGTTATACTGCTTTTGAGTTATTTTCCAGAATAATTTCAGAGACAGCATTTTACTTGCAGCTTTGGACTGCCATTGATAATCAGTCATTGATATCAGCGATGGCAACACACAGAAGGTTCAAGCACTAACAGCCTAGCCAGAGCCAGGCTGACTAATACAGAAGCCCTTGAATCAAACAGAGAGAGAAATGCCATGAAGAGGGGGTGAGGTTTACTGAGAAAAAGGTAGCAGAGACAAAAGCAGAAGAGGAACAAATCATGATGGTTCTCTGTATTCTCAAGGCTGGATTTTATTGTCTGAAATAAAGATCAACAATGTGATGCAAAAGAAGTATTAGCACACAAAAGTAAATGCACCATAGTTACAGTTCTGTGCAAAGTTATTTTCAGCGAATTTAGGACAAGAATGTTTATATGCACAGTTGTTTTCTTCACTCATTAATAACTGTTTTCTTAAAAAGCTGTTTCACAGGATAAAGCCAGTATGTAAAACTTTAAACAGTCTGATCTTTTTCTGTTTGAAATACACTTTCCTTTTGTGATGCACAAAACCAAATATCTATTTAGGTGCTTAAGGCAATAGCTCTCATGTCTAAATGAGACAGTAGCAGTTTTAAGTGATAAATCCTAAGGTGGGGAAAGTGAAATAATTGAATTAGAATCTTGGAAAACAGCCCGTAAAGTTCATCTGTTCTACTGGACATCTAATAGAACACTAGATTTGTAAATCTTGACAGTTCTCACAAGCTTTATCAGGTATTCTGGCTTTGTTTTCCAGATTTAAGATTTGTTAGATTTTTTTTCTGTTTAAGATTAAAATATTTTGAACTTTTACAGTGTATGGAGATACGCAGGGAAACTGTCAGACCTATATTAATTGCAACTAACCTAAGGGAAATTTTATTTCATTTTTTTTCTCCTTGTTTTGACAAAGCACATCAACATTTTATATATATCATTTTAAATCCGTTCTGTTAAGATTGTTTCCTAAAAATACATTTAACAAAACGAACAAAGATTGCTTTTAAAACTAAATATTTTTCACACCATAGCAACATGTCTAAGACTCTGGTTAATGTATTCTCTCTGAAATGGTAGTTTACATTTAGCGCACCCTTCAGCAGAAAAGCATATTGCATCGGACGGAACCACACACACAAATGAATATAATGACTAAACCCTCATAATTTTCCAGTCAAGGCTCTGTAAGATTCTTTAAGTGATTCCAGCACACACTATTAGTAGAAAGTTTTGGTTTAATGTCAAGATCCAAACATACAGACCTCCGCACATCATGTCAGGAGTGTAGAAATGTACGCGAGCAGAACCCGCTGAGAAATCAGAACATTTCACTTCTGTCTGCACAGTACAAAAAATAAATATCTGAAATGGAAGCATCTTGTCTGGCTAATTTAAAGCATGATGAGATTTTTAAGAAGCAATAATATTTTTAATCGATGAGCTAAACTTTTTCCAGTGAGAGAAAAAAGGACCTTCCAAACACACAAACACATTACTACTTGGAGTGTTGGACACATAGAAGAGAATTGCCAGGCAATGACTGAAACAGTATGTTCATAAGCTGAAACTGCAGAACCAGAAGTGATCTCCTCTTTCTCGCTGTACTGCTGGATATCTGATTTTCTGTGCAAAACAGATCATAAAGTTCCACCTAATTAATTCTTCTATCAAGCGCATGGTTTTGGTTCAGTTAGAGTATGCTGCTTGGTTGATTTTAAAATCACTATGTGAATTCATACTTCTTTAGGTGCTAATTACCATAACTATTACTAATTTCTATCCCACTGTCTGAATTAATGTACTTTCAGTTTTTGATCACTGGTAGCAGATGCATAACCCACTGCATCAAATCTAGCAGAGAGATCTGCCCTCTCTTTTACTGCATACTCTCTCAGACAGGAAAAGCTGATGAGATCCATTAATATGAAGTCATTGTTCCTTCCAGCTCTCCAGACTGCATCATTCATTATCCATCATACATTGATAGGGACAACATTCCTACTCCCAGATGTATAATACCTGCTTCCAGATGTATACTATGCTGTTACGCAACCAATGCTTCACACACACATGCATGTAAAACAGTACACAGAAAAGAAAGGTGCATAGAAGATCTTTACTTTGGTATTTCCAAAATTTATTTGAGAATCTTAACATTTGCAGAATAATTTTAAATAAGAAATTTCCTAGGACTCTTTAGCCAAGGGAAAAAGAAAAAAAAAAAAAAAAGAAAAAGAAAAAGAAAAAAATTAACAGCATGCCATTGTTTAACAGATAGAAAGCTTTTTCCCTAGCCTTTATGAACATGTGCAGATATCTGCTTTTATGCAATAAAATCTTCTAAAACGTAATTTGTTTGCCCCTCTACTATACTTCTGAATCTTATTGAAACCCTCATATACTATTCTATGATTATCATAACCTAGAAAATCTAATGGAATTTTAAGAAATGCTCCACTTAGTAAAATTTCTAGTTAATCTATTCGCATATGAAAATTACCAGTGGAACACTGTCAAAATGTTAGTTTTATTGTACAATAGAATCCAGTGCACATATACAAAATGTGTTTTTTAATGCCTGTGTTGTACCTTTGCCAAATGAAAACAAACTGAAATGTATCTCAGCCTGCTGAGGCACAAGACTATTCAAAAAGAGGTCGGAAAAATCTAAGAAGAAAAAGACTCATTTCACCAACTAATAATTGAAAACAAAATAATTGTCCTTGCATAAAGCTGTCCTTTTCTCTTTTTCCCTACATCATTTTGTACTGCCTCTGAATATATCATGTAAATCTTGGACAGAACAAAAATATAGTGATACTCATCAGGTACATAACAACATGCTCCATTTATGTTGACACCTAAAGAGCATTGCACATCACAGGCACCTATTTGGTTCCTCATGCTCCACCACCCAATTCAAATTTGCGTATGCTTTCAAAATTTTAAGTTTAATTTTAAAATTAGAAAGTATAATTAATATTTAAGAAAAATGGTAAAGTTACTGGTTCCTAGAAAATATCATTCAATTTCTCTGCTGACTCTGGGAAAATTTTTCCAGAAAATGTGTGTGACTCAGACTTCTAAATCACACTGTTAGAGTGACTTAAAGCATTCCATTTAATTAGACTAAGGCTTGAATCTGCTGAACATATTTTTGAAAATATGTTTGATACTTTTTTGAATTTTGACCTGTAACAAATAAACAATCATCTGCTGGTTCAACAAATTATTTAGAAAGTTAACATTCAAGCTGATATTGTAATTTTCATGATGTGATTCAGTAACCTTTGTCAATAAAAACAAAGCAAACAACAGACAAAATCTCTCAATGTTGTAATCGTTGTACTGATAATTATTTTATTATGATTATACTAAAACTATTCTATAAAATAATTTTTCCTCTGGCCTATAGCATTATGTATGAACTAATTGTATAATTCTATCTGAACAAACAGTAACACATTCAATTAATTTCTCCATTTCTGCTTATATAAAAATCCAACAAAAGCTGAAAATTTCTCAATTCATTAACTGAAAACATCAATTACTTTCTAGATCAAAATTGGTTTATTATTCATTAATAGACATAACGCAAAAACGTGTAACTTATTTTGAGGATTCCAGTGGTAATAAACACACATATATTTTATTTCAACTCCTTGTAAATAATATCGATTAAACTTATTTTTTCCTATTGGTAAATATATTCCATCATAATTCTGGATAAGAACAAATGTTTTCAGGATTTTCAGTCAGGAAAATCAGAGTGCTTTAGTCTTAAATGAGCATGGACTAATTATTTTTTATTTTTGCAGCTTCCTTCTTTGCTCTCTGTATAGCAAGAGTGGATGCGAGAATTGAGAACAAGTGACATTTCAATTTCCACCTTTTCTCATTTCTAAATTCTATTCCATCACTGTCTTTTGTAACACATTTCTGCTTTACAGTACAATGTCATATACAGAGCTTCCTGAGGAATGTACTGAATGAGGATAATGTAGATCCAACAGTGTAATATTGTCTCTGGTCTAAGCCTTGCTAAGAGACAGGGTTAATTAGCTATGATGTTGTTATTGGTATGGCAACCTAATACTATAACAATATATAGTATACTACAACCTAGTACAACCTATACTAATCATATCCAGTGAAATGGATGTTTCTCTGCAATAAGGCCACAGAAGCTGTGGAGACAGAGAATTGGTCTCTACTCAAAAGACAAGTATGTTTTGAAATTATGTATTATTATTCAGCTATTACATGAAATACAGGAAAAGGTGAAAAAGGGACTAATTCTCATACTAAAAAAAAATAGTAAGCATCTTTAAGGGCTGATTTATTGCCACAGCAAAGAGGGATAACAGCTTGAAACACAGAATGGGACTAGTCTACAGAATGTGTGTGATTATTTTGTTGAAGACTGATTTTATAAGTGACCTTCTAAAGCAATCTTCCAAAGAAGATGTGTAAAATACTAAGCATTGAGCACTTTAAATACATTAATGAGGATTTCTTCATCACCACCGTAAGAAAAAAGCAGAGCAATCCCTTTCTGGTTCTTCCTTCTCTGTCTGAACAAGTAAACAGCAAGAAAGGGATGCTATCGGAACCAGAATAGTGAAACTTAATAGAGGAAAGTAAGGACACAGGAAACATGAGTTTTGATATGGAACATGATCAGTGCAATTAAAAAGTGAATTTTGTACTGAGTATCCTGTGCAACATCTTGTGTAGAATTTAGAAATTACTTGGCTAAGGAAGGCCATATTGTGCTTGTTTGCCTCTTTATTTAGATACTCCACGTACTATATGACATTAGGATAAAAAACATGTATATTGTCATGCCATCTGAGAATGAAAATAAAATTAAGTACTTGAAGAAGAAGCAGAGGTAGCCTGGTGAGTTCAGATATCTAATGAATATAGAGAAGAGGGAGACAGACTTTTCATGTACATCTAAAAAAAAAGGGAAAAGAGTCACAAGTTGCAATGTAGGAAATTCTGACAAGAGATAAGGAAAAAAAAAATCATGACATTTACTCAACACTGGAAGAGGTGCCCAGAGAGGAGTTGGAATCTCCATCCTTAGACTCAGAACTGAGCCTAGGGCTCAATAGGCCCTATGGAACTGGATCTAAATGTGAAGTGAGTCCTGCTCTAAGATTTTGGATCAGATGACCTCCAGAGGTATTTCCAACTTAAATTTCTTTACAAGATGTTTGTAATGCTTCTGTATGAAAAACAATATGAAAATGGCCAATGTAACATTGTAATTTCTCCATTTTTCATGCATAGTTTATTATCTTACCTTTTAATTTTTCTAAAAGGATTATACAATTTTAAAAGGTGTGGTTGTCATAAACTGTTTTTATGTAGGTGCATTACTTAAAAGCAAGCAAGTTGTATCTTTTGGAAGATACAGATCTGTCAACAACTAGGTTAAGAGGCCCCCAGCTCCAAACCATGTCTCCTGGAGTACTGAAATCCAACTGATTATTAAAAGGTAGCTGATCCATGAAGTCTTGTATCTATTTTAGATGAAGTTATTTCTTTTCAGTCATATATGTGCGTATTTATAAATATCTACATATATATTCATATACTCTCTTAAGTTAGTAACAAATTAAAAAATATACAGTATTGAAAAAACGTTAGTGTGACAATGGCAGATAGAATCTGTACTGGCAGCCATGAAAGAAAGTAAAAGCCAAAGTTCACAAAAAGCAAAAGTTCAAAAAAAAACCATGGATATTCAATGAGATCAGAATGTCAAAATGTTATAGTAAATTTAATTTATCATGAGCAATAAGGACAGAGCATTCAGCATGGAACTACTTTGGTTTCCATTTTTAACAATTCAGTAGATACCTTTGCTCTTTCAGCTGTTATGGTCAATAATACTAAAAAGTTATAATGAACATTACAGTAAATGATACAAGGAATCTAATATTGCTTTTGAGTGTGCATGGTGTAGCATTTTAAGATTTTTCGAACTGTATTGCATGGAAGAGCAATGAATATGACAGATGGAAACAATCTCCAATGCAATTAATTTTGAATAATTAAGGTAGTTCAGCTTTGGAGGTAGATGAATAAAGGGTTCATAGTAAAACATATAGAAGTCTATTATACTTTGGTGAAGAGGTTTGCTTTCTAAAAATCTTCATATGACTAAGTATTTCAAATATTCCATGCTTCTTCCAGAACAATACCTATCAAGTGGCACTGTCCAGACCAGAAAGGAAATACTTGGTCATACAGAAAGAAAAAGTGGTAATTGTTGCTCTAGACAAGGAATAATATATATATTATGATCTTAAATACTGATGCAAATCAAAAGCTTTGTTTTCATAAACATAAAGATGAACTGGAAAGCTAATACCTGTCAAATGTGTAAGTGTACCTGCTTATACCATTCTATGCAATACTTGGAAATCCTGGAAATGCAATGACTATTCAGACCTGGAGTGAAATTCTAAGCTTACAGAAAACATTTTTTTTTCTATGACTTTAAAGCAGAACCAGATTTCATTCTATAACTGCCATCTCACTATTTAAAATCAAATGCTTTTGCACTTCTTTCCACTTAAAAACATATATTAAATGTGCATTTTTTAATCATGCTTTTTAACCTAAAAATGCTTATGACTGCAAAGTCTGTTCTGGAATGTGTGTTAAAAACCTACTGGACTAAGGTTTTCAAAAAAGAGATGTTCTAATTTTGAGCCAAACTTTAGTTGACACTGTCCCTTTAAAGTCTAATCTGAAGGACTTCAAAATAGTAAATTGCATGGAACCCAATCTGTTTATCTGAAATGGATGAAAGGGTTTGTGCTCCATCTAGATCTGAACTCTTGGTTCCACAGTGTCTACGTATTTCAAGCCCAAAGTTCAGACCTTTAAGACGAGTGCCTCTCTCATGAATTCAGTCTTTCCCATGTTAATATCCGTCATTAAAAGGTGAATGAATGCCCTGACTAACTAGGAAAAATACTTTTAAATACTAAATGGTAACTATTATGAAGAGTTTCTATAAAAATCACGACTTCAAACACAATAGGTGATGCTTATCCTGCTTTTACTCATCTTGTACAAATCTCTGAAAAAAAAACTAAGTCACTAATAGACACATTCATTTGTTCCCACACGGCACATAAGAAAACCTCTCTTTCATTTATTACCTTTGTCTCATCCCACTTTCATGGTAATCTGTTTAAGACTACCTTAGCCAACCAAAGTGTGAAATAAATCCAATGTACCCTATAACATAGGCAGCTCCAGTTAATATTGTTCAAATTATTTACATCTGAAGGGCCGCGCCTGTCTGGATAGCTGGGCCCGACGCTTCTCTGGACTTGGTTTCTGCTACTCACATCTGTTTCAGCTTTAGACTTTCACTGGTATTCTGCCAGCAGCCACAACTTTTTAATGGCTACAATAAACTACAGAGACTCATCAAATCTTTGTTGAACGTGTTAAAATTATAACCTCTTCAATTAAAATTTTGATTTAAAAATAAACTGCAGCATTATCTGAAGAGAAAAAAATTGAAAGGGAATGTTTGAAAGAGATACAACATTTTTATATGAGTGACTGCTTCTTTGTTTAAATGTAGGAAAAATTATTCACAGGAATGCTTGTTAGAATCCTGCTGCATATTTCTGAGTGATAAAATACCAACATCTGAAAACATTTCCACAACCTTTTTTTGTTTCAAATCTTTGCTGTCATTAACTTTATATGTTAATTGCTTTGGATGGGTTTCAAATACATCTTTACAAAGAAAAATGGTGAAAACAACCTCAACATAAAAAAAAATTCTCTGAATATCTAAGAAAACACGTTGAAAGAGAAATCAGTGATTACAGGAAAGCTGCAGTTTTAATTTTTTAAGTTAGTTGAAGTGCTTATCCTACTTTCTGTCTCTCTCTTTGTAATGTAGAACAAATACGATGTGAATGTCACAGCCTCAATGCAGGTCCTGCAAGACTAAGATGCATTACAGCAGGACTACATGCTGAAAAAGTACAAGATCAAACACAGATCATGTTTCTGCACAAACTAGCCCAAAAGAGGGCAGGCCAAGGGTTTTACAGGGCCAAGCGATGAGAGGAGATAGAGCACTCACTTCTGCCCGGGTCGAACAAACAATAACTGATACCTTCCTACCACTGTTAACCTTTGAAACTATCCTAAAGATATTAGTGACCTAATTTAGCCATTTCTAACTGTAACAATAAATTATTTCTAACAGTTTTCATTGCTTCACATTGAAAAATCAGCTTGTTCAACTCTGATTCAAAAAATACTCTTGCATTTTGATGCAGATGTGTTATCTAAATGTAAATGGAGATTTTTATGAGTTTTTATGCAGATTCTATCCCCAGTGTAATTGCTTCAGTAAAAATAGCAGCTTTGCCTTAGCAAAAATGACAGGCTTGAAATATTCAGTCATCATTCACTGGATTTATTTTTAAGAGTCATATGAAGCACAAAATAAAAATGAAACTGCTTGTAACAGTTAGAGAGCAACCCTTCCGACTTCATATCCACTCAATACCTTGATTGATAGATGAGCTGGGTTTCTGAACCCCTCTTTATAATAAACATTTTTAAATGTTTATTTTATGTCCCAGGATTAAAATATTTTGAACTGGAGCTTTCCATTTCCCTTTGCTGTGCCTTGGCAAGCTGTGTTTTATTTCTACATTAATAGTATTAAACTCTGTCTTGAAGCTGTTAAATTGTTGTTACATGAGTACTGAAGGAAGTATTTATGTTATGGAACTAGCAGGTTATCTACAGTTAAACATACAGTTGTGAAGAAGCCAGAGAAAAATTCACACATTTCTTTAGGGGTCTTTCACTTGTAAAAGGGAATTATAGAAAATTATTTTTCAGTACCTTTACTTTCATTTTTATTAAGTCATGAGTTTGAAATATTTTTTTCTGTTTTATGGGGGTAGTTTGTGCCACAGTGTAAAAACTTCAAATGAATCAACACTATAAACCTAATTAGCAATAAGCAAACCTCATAAAGGTCACATTTTAAATGGCACTTAGTTGTTAGCAGAACAAATTTCAAAGTTCCCAGTTACCTTCTAGGTCTCTCTTCAGTTTCCTTAAGTCTTTTATTAGGTCTTCAAACTTAACTTGGGAGGCCTGGAAAAAATCCTGTGGTTCTGGTAAAGGAAAAATACTCTTGTCTGTTCCTGCTTCCTAAACAAACAAACAAACAAACAGGCCACTATGAAAATTAAATGCATTCAGAGTGAAATAAATTACTTTTTTGAAATGGCATCTATAAAACACTATTAAACAAACAAACAAACATATTTTAAATATTTCTTGCTAAAAGATGATATATATATATAATTTAAGATGAAATCCTGACCAGTCTGAGTATTGAATCTTCCTTTTAGATGCTGTAATGCAAACTGTGCTCAATTTGAACTACGAAGCAACAATTACCTAACATTTTAGGCAATTTTATATCAACAGAAATTTAGATAGCAGATTAGAAGTTTCTTAAAATCAGATAACGTGAATGCCTGTTTCAATAGAGGAAGTGATCTTACGCCAAAAGTTTGTGGCTTCACTCTTTCCCAATGTAATACATATATACATGCTTCATATGGATAAATTGAAAACAATATTTATATATTGCCTGGCGTATTTTATACAGAGAAAAATATATCGTTGAAGGTCTCTGCAGTTCAATAAATACGTTTAATATCTGTATGGAACTCCAAAGCATATACCTATTTTTTAGCACAATAAAAACAAAATAAAAATAAAAATAAAATAAATAATAAAAAAATAAAATAAAATAAAAAAAATAAAGAAAATCCAACAGCTTTAGGAGATTCTAAGCAGGGGAAATTTAACAAGTACAGTGTATAAACAGTATTACAATGACATTATTCTGCCTAACGGTATACTAGTGAGTTTAAACTACTATCTGCACACAGATTTCAGACTGAAATAAAGGAAAGCTCATGGGTTGGAGAACTAACAATTTTGTAAACAGCGAACAAATGATTTCATTATTAGAAAGATATGAACACTCAGGGAAAGAAAAGAGTAGAGTGGAAAAAATTTAAATTGTCTCCACTTCCTCTGAGGAGAAGATAAGCTGTTTTGTTTTTACAGAATTCCCTGAATGAAAACTCTATAGTAGGAACTTTACAGGAACAATAAAAAAAATAAATAAAATTACAGACTAAACAAAATTGCTTTTGTAATGAGATTTTTTTTTTTTTACAAGACAGGCACCTAGGGTAAAGTAACTTTATTTTCCTGCTTCAGGAAAAAACAAACAAATAAACAAACGAAATCAACAATCCTATTTGTACAGATCTACATATCTGCTAGTTTTCTGTCTTTTCTATAGATCAGCCTCAGGAGCTGTTCCACAATGTCCTGACGTGCAGACCTTCCAGTGCTAGAGATGTCTTCAGTTACTTTAGTCTTACTCCTTGAAAAAATACCTATGACAACATTCTTACATTCTATGTAAGAATTAAAACAAACAAACAAACAAACAAAAAAAAGGAACCAAAAAAAACACCTTTCAATAATAAAAATAAAATAATTAAAAAAAAAGAAATAATGTTTATATTCAACTGGGGATAAGGCCAGGAAAAATCATTCTGGTCAATTGGCCAGAACTGACCAGAATTCAAATATCAAACGGAGACATCATCTTAATTTCAAAAATAAGAAATTACATACTTAAAATCAATCAATAGTGACATTTTCATTTGAAGAAAACGGTTCAAATTTTCCACTCCAAAACTTTGGACACATCAATAAGCCCCGTAACACACGTAACTCAAATCAGCAGCCGTGCCTCTTCCCACATTCCTTATCTAATTTCACCTCCATTAACTGAGTCACCTATTCTAAAATATCAACCTGTCATTGTATTCTGTCACAAGAGACGTTTGTGATGTTTATTGCTTTTGTCTTGCATTATTATCACATTGAAAAAAAAAATTTGCTATGTTATAGTAACCAGGTATAAGAAGAAGCGATTAGAGGGATAACCTGTCCAGCCTGCAAGAGTCACACACTGTCTTTGTTGTGTTCCAGAGTTAATGTAAGATTTTCCAAAGCCCTATCACAGAACCTACAGCAGATTTCAGAATTACTGAGGTCCACAGCTACTGTGGTCAAATGGAAAAAAAAGAAAAAAAAAAAAAAAAAAAAAAAAGGCAAATGCAAATCCTTTTACAAAATCTTAAAGAAATCACTTTTAGAGAGGTGTATGGCAAATAAATCTTTTACCTTATCACAATGGCGCAGGTAATATATAACAACATAATCCACAAGATTAATACGATTATCCTAGGGAAAAACAGTAATATATCATTAAAAATGGATTAGGGATACATACAAACATTAAATAAGTAAGTGAAAAATTACTGTATTTTAAAAATGTATTATTTAGTTTTATTGCTGTGAGAAAAAGAATTCAAAATATCATTATTCCTAACATTGCTGACAAAAAAATTATAGAACAATCACAGGTTTGATTATGTTACCACTGGACCTAGACATTCTAAATAGTAGGTACAGAAAACATCCAGTGGGAGAAGCTGCCACTGTACATTTTTTTCATAATACAAGACATTCTTGTATTATATTAACTATATCACTAATAATATTATTAGAATATTATATCATATATGCACTATAATAATATTATGTAATTCTTGAATACAATATTAACTAAAAAAATATAGTGAAATATCTTATATATTTAAGTTAGCTGAAATTCTTGACTTGACCAGTCTCGAGTCACCTACAATGAAGATCTGGAAGGGACAAATGCAATTTTCGTATTTTCCACAAAATACAAAACCAGACAGCGTGTACCTAACAAGTATATTTAATCTCCTTTTTGTTTAAAAACATTAATTTTAATGCTGTCTTTGTGGAAACATCATTTCTGTTGGTCCTGCATACAATGAATATATACAATGTTTTATTTTATTGCATGTCATTGGTTCAGCACAGGACATGAACTAAAGGAAAAGGAGAAAACTTTGACTTACACATTACAAGGTACTATTCAACAACAGAAAAGAATTAGAATATAGGGAATTATATCTGGGATCTTTGGGTGTTTTGCTGTTGGTTTTTGTTTGTTTGTTTGTTTTAATATATGTATGTTTTTATACCCTATATTGACAAGTATTGGTACAAATGTATGTGAATGCCTGAATTCCTGTACACAGCTGCCTCCCCTATATTACAGCCAAAATACATAATAATAAAATACATAATATTTTATTAATATCAAACACCAGCAAAATTCTTAACTAAGCAAGTGATTGCTATCATGTGGTCAAAACCACTCTGCTTACATAACTATTTCAGAATACATCGCTGGCAGGTTGTGTGACGAAAAAGAATTGAGGTGGCTTATGATTATTTGATTACTCTTCTGAAGTTAAATATGCCTGTTCTATTTTTTATATATTTAGCTATCAAACCTATGACTTTTGTTTAAATGGTATTTCCATTTTTATGAAAAAACACAGAGATTTTGAGGTGGTGAGCTATGATTTTTTTATTTTATTTTATTCATGTTTTTGTAACGAGTAGCTTTCTAGGCTCATCCCTGTGACAACAAATAACCATTACATGAAATAAAAGACATTCAACGTTGACATTTTACCTTAGCTCCTGGAATTTAGCTTACCTAGAAATCATATTGTTTGCTGTCAATTTCCAGAAGGTGAACAACACACAGGACACAGGACACCTTAGTATTCAAATATGCAAGACCCTCCATTCTTCCTCACAAAAACACTCTCCAGTTATCTCTAAGTTTCTATATCTGCCTATAGCAGCTGGACCCTTTGATATCTTTAATGCATTTTGGAGACTATTTTTTCCTACTTCTTACAGCAATATAAACTAATATATATTTATTTTGGATACCAGAAACTGCTGTAATTTTTTAGCTTGTTTTGTTGAAGAACAAGTCTTATGCAATCATACTGTACATCTGTCACTCCTTTTCATAACTCATAATTTTGCATTGTGTTGACTAAATCCAGCCAAATTGGAAAGTCCCAGAGAAGATTAAATTCTTACAAGTTAATGGTTAGATAGAAAGAGATAAAATTAGTACTTCAACTGAGAAAAGCCAGTCAGAGCTCAGTTGTTTTATGTTTTTCCTCATGGCAGCTAGCTGACCAATGAACACCTGAATACTGGGAAACTGGGCCTAGATTTAGTTTAGCTGCAGCCTGTATTGTGTCTTATCCATGGAGTAGAACTGGAAAAAAGTGGTCATATGGGACAGCTGAACTATTGCAGTGAAGAGGAAAGTAAGAGTTAGGAGACAAAAGACACAAATCCTTTGGAAAATCTTTCATTAAATTCAGTGGCTCACAGAAAAAATTGTTAAATCTTGGCTTTATTCTTTGTTAGTGGTGGCACTCAAATAAAATAAAAAGCTCCCTAGACATTCTGTTTATCTGACATTGCTTGTCTCCCAAACTGAAAACATTCCTATTTACATACAGCTTAACTGGGGAAAAAACAACTGTATTTTCCTTACAATTTAGAACAACACTTCAATTAGGAAAAGAGGAAGCATGTGAGAAAACAGTTGTTCTCTACCTCCAAATCTTTACCAACATTGGTAGAAAATACCTCCTACTCTTTGCTAGTTCTGCTATCCTTATGGCACCTAGGTATGCTTTAGCAGAGAAGTATTTTTGAGTGGTGTTTCCATTGTCTGCATTATCTAGCACCTCAACCTCTACCCTGCTGAAATAAGGATCAAGGTAACCTCATCTCAAAAGGCATGCACAGTGTGTCTGAGCCTTATTTTGTTCCTAGCATGACTAATCAAAAATGGGCTACTGGTTCTCAATTTTTGACAAAAATAATTTACTGCCATCTATGAGCATTTGCTTGTTTATGCCATTCAGAATTCATGCCCTTTATCTGCTTAACTGCCAATTCAAAAAAAGAAGACTGACAGTATCTTGCTGGATCTGACACACTTTTTTGAAGAGGATTAAAATCCTGTAATTTATATATTTAAATACTTTATGTCTAATTCTTTAGTGTACATTCTATGTTGCATTTTTTTTTAAACATGACCTTTAAAGCCTTTTTACTCATATACAGCTACAGTTAAAAGAAGAAAGTACGGGTATATTTACTGGAGAAGACTTCAGTGGTCTGTGATCTCTCATGGCTCTCTACCTACTGTAATTTAGTAAAACTAGTAAAACAGACACACCAAAGTTCTCACAAGAGAAAATTATTTTAGTGGTAATGAATAGAAGAAATAGGAGATTATGAAGACAAGTGTATAAGTAGAAGAAAGAGGTAAAAAGTGTGGAGGAAAAAGAAGAAAATAGTACGAAGTGCCTCACTCTTTCAAGCAAAGAAATGAGAAATGATTAAGTTTGGACAAATGGTGGAACAGAAAGATATCAGAAAATAAATCTTTAATTAAATAGAGTACTTACTCTGCTTTTGACATCCTTTAGTTTGGGAAGTATTTCCAAACCAAATCCATCAGCTTGACCTCGAGTCCTATTCCCACCATTCATGTAATTTCCAAAAGCCAGAATCAAACCTAAAATTTCCTTTACACTTGTCATGTTCAGCAAAGCCTGGGAAATGGATATTAGTATGAAACATACATTGGCACAAAAAATCTAATTGCTCGTACAACAAAGTTTTTTTAGATTTTATTTTTGCTAAAGGAAGTTTTGTTTCTCATGTACCTCTACAGGGAAAGGAAGCTAAAACTGGTACAGGAATCAAACATTTAAAAGCAGAAGAATTTATTAGACTATAGCTGCCTAAGATACTATCTTTAACTTAATCCACATGAGGTAAATTATATAGCATTATATACTATGTAGATGACAGAAAGATTAATGGAAGAAGTTTTACAGCAGGATATTACTAAATATCCTCAGTAGCCTTTAAAAATCTCACAGACAAAGTGTTTTTTTCATGAGTTTACATAATGCACAGTCAAATGGAGACGTGTTATTTTTGCTGCCACTGGGTTACACTCAGAAAGTCATTATTCAGTCTGCTTCCCATTGGCCCTGGTGCTCTGAAAATTCACATTTCAGAATCTATATATACTTAGTGTAGATATACCAGGGTAAAGGACAAAATTATTATGCCTCAAAAGAAAAAAGAAATCTAGTAACAAAGTGGAGAATTAATAAATTATTTTAATTTCTATATAAAGACACTTATCAATCAAGCTTCTGAGGCCATGAGCCTAATTCTTAACTATGTAGCTTTAAACACATTGAAAAAATCAATTGTCATATGAGGTCCTCTTTAGTAAACTAAAGGTAATGACTCTTCCCCTATCTCATACAAGTTCTTTGTGTCTACTTTGGAAAGGCAATACTAAGTAATTATTTTTCTCAGAATATGCAAAGAATATCCAAAGGAAGAGAGCGTGGGTAATTTGTGGCAGCAAAGCTGTTCAAAAGATAAAAAATAACAATAAATAAATAAATAAATAAAATGGCCAGGCTGTTTCAGGACACTATTTAATTTCTCTTTTAATTCTTATTTACTCTTAATTTTAATTCTTATTTCATTTTACTTGTAATATTTTGTTATAATTTCAAAATCTTCTCTTCAGTTATTCATTGTGAAGAAACCTTAGGTAAAGCTTTGTCAGGTACTAGAAATCTGCTCTATCATGGTAACAGAAATATATGGATACCATGGGAAATCAATAAGTTAATGTATGTTATAGGCAGCTACTATACAGTTCACTGTAGAAGTATGTTTACATTGTATTACCAGTACTTTCATGGTGGACAAAGCACATGATCTCTGATTTGACACAGGCTAAAAGCAAGTTAAGATTGCATAGGGGTATACTAACAAAGTAACTTTGCACGGCCATGGACTATGTTAGTTTGATATTTAATTTCTATTTTATAGACTTTATCTATTTTTCCACTTAATGTGTAAAGTAACCAAAATCTGATGTTCAAGTAAAAATAATTTTTCCTAAGTAGAACATACAGCATCACACACAACTCATCTTCCCTCTTACCACCTGCTCATGTTCTTATAAGCAGTTAAAAATATCAATAAATTTTTATTTCCCTGAAAAGCCAATAACCATGCTTAAGGTTCATCACTTTTGGTAAAAACAATCAAACAAACAAACCCACATAAGCAATCTAAAACACATTATGTTTTTATTTAGTTCCCATTAGGACTTACCTTGGAAACACGAGTAATGATATCAACTTTCCGGTGAACTGATGTTATCCCTTCAGAGAAAACTGACTGGAAGATAATACACTGAGCTCGTTCTGTGAAGTTGGGAATCTGAGATAACTCATATAAAAATCTGGGGGGGGGGGGGGGAAAAAAAGATACTAAATGAATCCCTACATTTCACATCCATGAGGTACGTACTGGATCAGAGTTGTAGTGTTATGAAATACATATATAATGCAATATTTCCTACTTTGATTCAAAATTCTGACAGAATTTATAATTGTATACTTTCTCCTCACTGTTCTTTGTGTTCATTGTGTTGAGAAATCCTAATAATATAAAGAAAGATGTAAGACGTTAATTCTTGTAACATTAATCCACTGTCTAGTAGTAAAGAGGAATTACAAGCCAAGATCATAGGTTTAAGGAAAAAAAAAAAAAAAAAAAAAAAGCTAGAGAAACGCTATTTAGTGTTTTCACTTGTGTGTTTTTGCTTCAATTTAAAACATGCCCAGCAATACTGAACTCAACATATTCCTACAAAGTTATTTCATAATACAGAACGTCTGCCAAGAAATTTCTTCTGATGCTCAACCTCAATTTTCTTTTACTAATTTGCACCACACTTCCAATTATATAGCAGCATGTCTTATAGTAATGCACCTAGCCGCGTATTTAGCTCTAAAATATTTGCAGATTATATCTCTCTTCAGTCACTGTCAAACAAAGTTACTAACTCTCTAATTGTTCTTTATCTCTTCTCACACTTTCACTTTTCTCATGAGGCTATTCCAGCTTTTTTACTTTAACTCTTTGGTAAATAAAAACAGTTTGGGTATTACAAAATGAAAGCATCCCAAGACACGAATAACTACTTCCTTTTCTTCAATTTAAAATGTAAGAGTTTGGTTAAATAATACAAGAAACTTTAACATTTCTTATAATAACAGGGTTTGCATAATTTGCTTTGTGGGTTTTGAGTCAATGATTCCAGTGCTACACATGTTTTCTTGAAATCTAGAAACAAACTGTCTTTTACTCCAGTATCACTTTAGTAGAATTCCTCCAATCTCCTGTCTACAGCTATTCTTAGATCCCCTTTAGTATGATGCTTTAAAGATATTTTTTTTCATGATTGAACTCTGGGACATTTTCTGAATCATTATTAGATTGAATTCTTATTAAATTTATTTTAATTATTTAAACCAATTCATCCGATTTCTTCAAACTATTTCTTTTTTTTTTTAATTATTATTATAACTAATACCAGTATCTTTAAACCACCTTTATAAATTTTTCATGCATGCAATGCTTTGCTGAATACATAGCACATGTCTAAAAAATTGGTAACATCCACCTGTGGCTGGTGTGAAATACAACATTCTAATTGGACCATCTTTTTTTTTTTTTCTGACTTTTTCTCTCTTGCCTGATGAGAAAATCTATTGTGAGAACAGGACTGGGGAGGCCAGGCTTGGCTCTAGGATTTAAGCAGTGGGAAAAAAAGAAATGCCAAGCTGGTATTAATAAAAATACTTCCTATTGGGAATGAATGGTATTGCCAGGAAAAAAAAAAAAAAAAAAAGAAAGAGGATACTTTGTGTGCACTTCGTGTGAGAGAAACAAAAGAAAGAAAAACCCCAACTGCTTCACAAAAGTTCTGACATACATACATGTATTTTAAAAGTTTAAATTTAAAAATTCAAATGATACATTTTCTTGCCTTCCCTTGAATGGAGAACTTTTATCCACATTTCTGGTCATCAGAACACAACATAATTGTGCTGATAATTCAAAGAGCTTTAGCATAAAAAGATAATGTCTCCAGATTTTGGAATTCAAAGTATTCGATGTAAATATCCTGACCAAACATTTATAACTGAAATATGTCACAAAGAAGAATTGATCTTAGCAGTTACCAAACAGAATGTCATGGCATCAAAGATAAACCACCCACATTAAGGTGGATGAAGCTCTTTTCAGAGAAAAGTTCAGTCAGTGTTGCTATTTTAAAATGAGGAAAGTATGATTTTGACTTAAAGTTACAATGAGATGACTGTGACATAACTTTATGATGGGTTTCTCATTGCTACACTTCTAATGGCCTAAAGTAAACACAGAGAATTTGCTGTTCATCTGTGTGAGGTCCATTTTACTCCTCTTCTGCAGAAACTATAAATAAAAAATACATTTACTTGAGAACTCTTTTATCCTACCAGAAACTTGTAACAAAGAACTTGAAACTACTTTCAAAATCAGACATATTACCATGTTGTTAGCATAATACAACATTCTTCCAAAAGAGAGTCAAAGAAGGATGGTTCTATGACAGTGAACTATTTATCGGGTCACATTTATCCACATTTGAAGACTATAAAATTTAGATTTATTTTTTTGGGGGGGTTAAAAAGGTGTATCTAATCCTGCAAGCTTCTAAGGAAGCCAGTAGGATTTAACCTGAAGTTAGTGAAAATTATTTGTGTGCAGAAGACAAGCAAATGGCATTGCTTGTACAGAAAGCCTTATTTGCAATTATCAATAGTCCACAACTTCCTGAATTCAAACTATATATAAAACAGAACATTTCAGTAACGTATTTTGCTACCATTTCCTTCATTAGTATTTCTTTCACAGTAGCGAGGACTTCACAGAGATTATATTAAAACTAGAAGGATCCTATTGGAAACTAGCTTAAGCATCTGTACCCTGCTAGCAAAGACTCAAGTTGTGGCCAATTACGCATATAAATCTTTGTTGTGTTAATTAATATTAATTAGCATCTTAGCAACTATTATCATGAAGGATAATTTGGGGGATATTGTCATGTTGCTAAGATATATTTACAGTTTGTGCCAACAATAGCAAGTGTAACATGCCAGCAAAACAAATCAAAATCACATGTGAAGGAGAGCATTAGTGATACCAGCAAACTTTTCTATTTGTATGGGAATCCAAACCATTTTAAAATGACAGAGATTTCCATTAGACTTCAGTGAATTCAAGTCAATAAATGAATGTCTATCACTGGTATTTACAACAATTTATAAAAGGTTTAATTTGCACTTTTTTTCTGATCCTTATTAAAGAAAATACATCAGGTTTATGCCCTGTGGCAAATTATTTTACTCATACCTACAATTTTGCACTTTTCTGTCTTTAATGTTTTATGGCGTTATTAAGCATATGTAGTTCCAACAAATCTCTAGTTCTGCATTCAGGCTAAAACTTGATCTACTGAGTTTTCAGAAGGGACTTTGTTTTGAAGGAGCAATAGAAATTACTTAAGAGGCAACATCTTGAAAAGCTAACTTTCCTAACTTATGCAGTTTAACAGAATGAAAAAGGGATAAAGAAGACTTGCAGTGACAACAAAGATTAATGATTGACAGAGTAGCTTTTGCTTTTAACACTATTATTTCACTCTGAATGACCAAGTATAACTACTTTATTTACAATTCTTTACTTTTAATTATGGAACAATTATAGACTAAGTCAAACTTTGTGTTTAAGATCTGCCTCTCTCCACCAACCTCTCTCCACTATAATTTACAAAAAGAGACAACCTTTTATAACTCTAGAGCTGTACAAGACTCATGTTTTCCAGAACACAAAATACATTTATATTTATTTCACTCAGACTTGCAGGTTGCCAAAGATTCAAACTCTGGAAAACATCAACTAGTCACACAATGTATTCTTATGCACCAAGCCAAGGCAATGAAAAATAATGGATACAGGATACCTGAACACGATAGTATAAGCGTTCTTAAGCCACTCTTACTCAAGAGAGCATGATAGCCTCATTTTCCAAGATGAATTATCTCTAGTGAACTGTATGTAGCTATCACCATTGAGTAGTTAGCTGCTTTGTGTTAGGAGAAAGAGGAAAAAAAAATCCACTCTTCACCATCAACAGTCTAATGGGAAAAAGGTTTGGAAATGTAGTAAGTCTGACATCAAACAACAATATGCCATCTCTACTGTTTCAATTCTTCCCCTTGCTACCCTTTCTTATGCCAAAGACAGCAGAAAATAAAAAAATTGAGAGAGAAAAGGATGCAAAATGGGTTGGTGCTTCAAGGCAGGAAATCACATTGTGATTAGGAGAGGATGGAAATACAAAGGGAAAAGTGGCAAAGCAGCAGAAGACAAATACCACTAGTAAACCTAATCTGGAATCAAATACAAACACTAAAATAAAATTCAGGTTTACCATACTGTTCACAGATTTTTATGATTTCCAGATTGGTCTGAAGTTTATCACAACAACAGGAGCTGCACCTAGGAACTGTTTCATCCAAATATTTGTCTCTGCCCACAATGGCCACAGGAGACAAACTGTGGAATCAGCCTAGTAGGCTCCAAACAGTGTACATTGTGCCTCAGACTCCCCAAAACCGTCTGTTTTTGTAGCTCTTCCAAAGTATTAACAAGCAAAATCAGTCTGGCCCTGCTTTATGGGACCAGGCTTTTAATTTAAAAGAGCCTTAAGAGCTCTAAGGGAAGGATAAGCCTTCTACAAATGTAAGAATAGGAACATAATTTTTTATTGATTTAAGGCCACATATTTAATCAGTTCTGGTGCTCCAAGTAGACCAAGTATTTATCTCAATAGACCATGTGTTTATCTCAAAAGTGAGATAAACACAACTTTAACACCATGCCTTGAAATGCAGGAAAAAAAAAATATTATCTAGCAAATATTATGTATAAAGATTCTTTTTAACATATCACACCAAAGGACTACACTACATAATTGATAAAATATTAAGAAAAAAACTCTTACTGTTCTGGTTTGTCCAGAAGCTTCAGTTCTTCCTCTTTTGAAGTCTGATAATATTGCTTGATTTTCTCCAGTTCATCTTTTTGTGCTCTCTGAGTGAATTAATATAAAGTAATTAATAACATATATATATATTTTTTTAATAAAAAAAATATTGCTCTACCTGTTTTCTTCAAATAATTATATACTTAGATGGACATATTTAGATTATCCAAAAGAGTGACCTAGCACTGATCTAGTATGACAATTTCCTTCACTGCATTGCAGTTCCATTTACTACGATGTTCATAAAGCAAGGCATCCTTGTAGGGCATGGCACTGCAAATATTGGTATAGGATGCTTCAAAGCATTTAGATCATAGAGGTAGCTCTGATATTTCTACAGCCAACTATAAACATATTTTTGTATGAAACTTCAGCATCACACAGTCTCAATTAAAGAATGCTGTCTACAAAGCAACTTAGGTAAGGATGGCAATGCACTAGCCTGAGTTCACTGCTTTATCCACTTATATCTTGGATGAGGAAAATTCAGCATGTTAGCACACAACATGCCTTTAATAAGACAAGTATTTTTCAGGCAGTTCAGAAGAGAACATTGCTAGATGTTTCTTCTTCTGTTAATTGTTACATCACTTACTGTTACATCATTTTAGCCTGATTCCAAAGGCATGTCAATGTTTTAAACTTCTGACTTTTAAGCCAGTCAGAGAAATACGCATCTCAATGGTATCTTTTGATGCCACCTATTTTATTATTGTTAAATTCCTTAAATATTTTTTCTACATAATGTCTCTAGTTTTAAATGACAAGATAAAATAAAACTTTACTTATTGAACATCTGAAATTCTGAATGCTATGGTGATTAAGCACAGATGTATCCCAACTTACTTACATTCTCATAAAGCGCTTCCAGTGTTTCCAGGTCTACTACAGAGTCATCAACACACAGAATAGCTGTATAGGATACAGTCACAAATTAGTTGTTAGAAAACAAACCGTGAGTTCAATTCTGTTTCTTGGGAAACATATGGAAAGAGATCTGCCCTTAAAACATTAAAAAATGTATTTACATCCAATTAGTATTTTCTATTTTCAACATCTTATTCTTCTGAATATATGGCAGCAATCATGCAAGAACTTATAAACTCTGTCTCAGGAGAATGGAGTTCTACTCTCCAGTATATTCAGCAGTCAATGATATGACCTGCCAGGTGGTCAGCTTTCTGTGTAGCTGCCAGCCTGAAGAACATGAGAACACGGTATACCAGACAATGAATAGCACAGATTTCGCAATAGCTTAGAAGGCTGAATAGGAAGAAATTGAGAGTTAGGGCATTTAAAGTATCCCTGTGTGCATGGGAGTTCAGGGAGATACAAAACTGAGATCAGTTTGTCTTGGAGCTACCAATCTTGGGAAGTTGGTAGACAAACTTGCAAAAAAATAAAGTTGTTAAAGATTTTTAAGGTATCTTCACAAAGAAGTTTGCAATTGAGTTAGCTTTATCCACTAGAAAACTACCCACAAGAAAATTTCCAGATAAAGATTTCTAAATCTCACACAGACACCAAAAGTATATTTTTCAATGATTAATTATTGCTTGTTACCAAAAATGAAGTCTCAAAATGTTTCCTAGCTTAGTTCCAAATGTTACTACATTTGGATTATACAGTATTATGTGTTTCCAACACTTGAAAATCCCATTAAAATTTAGGCAGTGTATTGGTTCATCTCTCTTTCTAATGCTCTGTAAGTCCAGCAAGCTAAGAGATGCACAATGGAAGATGAATAACTTGGATGTTTAATTTTTCTAGAACACTATTTTATCAAGATTACTAATGGGATCGGGCTCAATTTCCCAACTACTGACTTATGTTTAAGTGTTATTGGGAACACTAATCCTAAAAGAATCAAGATTAAGGCCTCTACCAGTTTCCCACATAACCAGTGAATCACCCTGTTACTAGTACTTGATAACTTTTAATTTCAATTGGATTATATTCATTCAAAGGAAACTTGACTACTAGTGAATTTAGAAGATTTTAAAAGCTTTTGCTGTATTTGCGATCCAAGCTTGAAAGAGGCAAGTAACACATCTTTAAATAATTATTTAAAAGTAATAAGCTTTCGCCTGCTCTTCCACCTTCCCCACGATTTTACATTGTGATATTAACCAGCAGGCTAGTAAATTTTCTCTGTGGCAGGGTAATTAATTTTATTAAAAGGTCCAATGACATTTAGAATGCTTTAAAATTTTGCTTGTCAATTATGATTCAATCTGTTGACATTACACCTGGCTTAGAAGTAAAGAACTATATTGGAGAAGACAATATCAGTGAAAAAAAACAAACAAAAAACAATGTCTACAGCTATTTTGTCTTATTTCAAATATTCAAAACTCCCAAGAGTGTAACCAAATATAAAACCCCACCTATCGAGCTAGAAAAAATTCTGTTTTTAAAGAAAAATCCTTAGGAATTGAATCTATGAGACCATCTGTTGACTCTAGCAAGACTGTTTCATGAACTGCATTATATTTTGCATTATCCAGTGAAATTTCAAAAACCCTTAGTGATTAGAAAAGCTACTGGAAAATTGTTTTCATAGTCTAATATGTTTAACATAATGATTTTTACATATGCATATTTAATTCAAAAATTTTCCCTTGTGCTTTCACTTCCACCCTATTTTGGAATAGTCTGAAATCTGCTTATGAAGAAAAAAAATTAGTCCATAGTTGTTTAGAAAAACAACTTATAGGAAGTAATTTTAACTCTTACTAGAAATGCAAATCACATAACAAATAGTTGATCTTTTAAAGAATAGAACTATTAGAATGAGAGCAAGGATTTTGAAAAAAGAACACATTAACAAGAATATCAATGTTTGTACATATAACTGTGACAAAGATGGTGCCAAAATCACAAAGTGTTTTTTTAATGCCGAATGCTCGGTAGTTAAAAACTTTTCTGTACTTAACAACAGCCCTAAGAAAAAAAGCATTGGTTTCAAGTAACATGATAAATATTCCCTATGCCAAAATGTTTGAGATTAATAAAACACAATATGAGCTGTTAACAAATTTTAAACAGAATTAATAATAATCAGTGTTAAGAGACATTAATATGAATTATTTTATCTTTTGGGGCAACTGTCTGTTTCAATGGAAGTATGAAGAAAATATTTTCTGGCCTACTTGATATACAACCTGTCCTGCTGTTATTGGTAATGTCCACGCAGACAGGGCGCAGTTAAAATCTAGCCACATTTCTCAATTCAACGACAGAATGACATCTTAGGATGTTAGCATATGTAGAGACACACATTCAAAAAAACAGAAGTACTGGCAAAATTGACAGCAGATTCCTTTGATTAGTCTTTATGTACTTTATAACTTTTTGTTTTTCCTTCTATATTTTTTCATTCAAACTGATCAAACTTAATGCCATGCACATTTGGAGCAGAAGACAAAAATGAAAACATATAGAATTACAAAAATTGGCCATTTTATTTTTCTTCTTTCTCCTTTTTTTTTTTTTAATTAAAAAAAAAAAAAAAAAGAAACATTGATTTTAAAAGCTGGAAGAAATCCCCAAATTCACAGGTGTCTCAGTATTCTTCATATTCTTCCTAAAATACAGCATGTGCAATAAGTTCACAGTATGTTGTTGTGTAAATTAACTTGAGTCGGGGCAGCTGAAAAAAAAATTTCTCTAGATCAAAGAAACTAATTACTTTACTTTTTCCTTAGAGCTGCAAGGAACTAAACCTTTTCAATTTGTTTTGTTACAAACAAAGAAAAGCTTTATTCTTATGTATTTTAACATTAATAAAATTAATAAGAGCTTTGATGTTTTTCAAAATGCTATTCCAGATACAGTGAATTTAGCCACAATTCTTTAATGCATTGAATTTCATTATATCAAGACTCACATAAGTGTAAGTAATATAGGTGAAGAGTCATAAATCTACAAAAGAGGCTCCAAAACAATTAATAGCTATTACAATATCAATCATCATTGGTGGGTTTTACTTTTATCTTGCTTTCTAGTTAGCTGTCTTCCTTACACTGTCAGTTCAGTTAGAATATTTCACCTACACCTCACAATGTTGAAAGGAAGTAGACTCATGCTGTGAAAAGCTGGTAATTTTATTGGGTTCCTCTACCTTTAAAAAATCTGTTACTTGGCCAAGTCTGGTTTCTGAGATCCTTTTTTGCAGGGAAATTGAGGCAAACATTTTTATGTGGCCTATGGTGTCTGCTCACAACAAGAAGAATTTATATACACAAGGATCATTAGTGCAGGGTTGCACCCATTAGGATATAATAACCGTCAGCTAGGACAAAAAACAGATCAGCATCATGCATTCAAACTAACAGGCACATAAAAATACTTGCCAACTACATTTCACATGCTAAGAGTAATGCTTCAAATATAAACTTTTACCAAAGGTTTTTAACAGACTCTTTTTAAAAATGAATCTAACTGTAAAAAACAGATTCCCTACTGGCACAGATTTTTCACATGCTCTATTTTATCGCTTTAAAAATGTAAACCAAAGAGAAGCCGAGAATTTAAAGTATACTGTCTGCAGTCTACATACAACTGTAGAGCTTAAAGGTTAAATATGAAAAAGACAGTTCTTTCTTCTTAACTTGCCTAAATACCAAAAGTCTTAAGGCTGACTCTGATATACAGCCTCACTCCTACTAATCACATTTTGGTTAAATCAGGATTTAAGTCCTGACGAAAGAGCTTACATATATGCAACAGTATCACGCCACTTAATGTGACAATTAAACTATGAAATATGAAGAAATTATCTTTACTGCTCCTTCATGATAAAACAGAAATATTTTATTTAAATAAAAAGAGCTTGCAAAAGTTGAATTCATTTGGCCTGAAAGTACTTGATTTCTTTTATGTGTTATATTCTTCTGAGTAAGGAGAACCACGAGTATCATGAGAACATGAAGCTCATCACCATGAAATGCAAATGAAACTGTGACTGATGTAGTCAACTGGGAAGACACTGTGATTGTTAAATACAAATCCCTACTTGACAAAACCACCTAAAGTACCCAAATTGCTCTGGTTAACTTCTGAAAAATTGATCTGATGGTTTGAACTTATTTAAGGGTTTTCTCCAGTGTTTACCAATCACACAATACAAAAACTTTAAGATATACAATACTAAGAAGCAACATATGCACAATGTAGGTTTAGAAGACTAGGAAAGATCATCTGCTGCAAGAAGACATGAACAAAAGACTCTGGCAACCAACATTAGACTGGATGCCCAAGGCAGACGTACAAAAACATATGTTGTGAATTTTACAGAACAAAGAAAGTAACTCTTAAGGAAATTGCTTTCCAGCTTCTGAGATGGGTATACAGCTATCTCTGTACTTCATCTGTAGTATGCAGAATGCACAGAATGCATATGCATAATATTCTGTATAGATGGAAAAGTCAAACAATTTCAGAACAACAGTTGTAACTTTTACCTCTGCTTCCATTCCTCAAAATATTTTAGTTGAAAATCCTTAACACTCTTTTCATATAGTGAAAGTAAGAAATATTCCAAAACACTTTACTTTATCCAAAAGTATTACTAAAATACAATAGAGAATAGAATTGTGAAATTATTTGTGCCACATGATATGGTTGAAACACAAGCTGGGATTTAGAAATTCTGAGCCCACTAAGGTTTGCAGATTAGAGTTGCTTTGGAATACCTTCCATTATTATTAAGACATAGGTTCTTGGGTGTTAAGACAAGTGCCTAGTTAAAAATGATACTGTTCTCTATGCAGCCTATTTATATAACTCGTATAGCCTCTCATTAGAGGAAGACCACACAGAAATGACAGAATGATTAGAAACATGATATATAATTTGAATGGTTATTGAACTGGTCATCAGTGTGGGTGAGTTAAGCTGCTGTTCACATTCTTCCAATTATTTGCTCCAATATGTTGACAATGGAGGGTAAATCACAAATCAAGTTGGAGAAGACCAATCAAACACTTTTCTAATTGGTTGGCTGCCATTGCACAATAGTATTATAAGTGTTCTTTCTAGAAAGTCAGATTGTCTCCTCCCACAATACAAAGCAATTTTTTAAATGTAGATTGGCATGATAGCCATTTGCATTGTCCATCATCAGAATATCATTACTGTGATACTAGTCCCCTAATAAATCTTTTCCACATGAAGGTGAATCTACAAAAGCAGATGGCACGACCCATGTTTTGTAACAAAATCAATTTTAATTCATCCCATCTAAGTATGATCTAAGTTCTTTATTATCTTCAAAGCTTAATGTGCCTCTGCATACATAGCTTGCATTTTTGGTAAACAAAAGAATGCTTCAAATGCACAATGAACATACTAGGTCCCCATACATGCTATTACAGGTTGGCCGGTACTGTTCAGATTTAATAAATGGAGTATTACACATTACATTTAATCACCCAAAGTCTATGAAATAATATATATGTAATATATATATAATTAGCATTATAAATAGTCTTAATGCCAAGGATCACCATTCAGCTCTCTCCTTTGCCATACAAGCTAAGTTCTGACAGCATTACAGCACTATCCTGTGTTGAACACTTGCCTGGGTAACTGTGTTAGCACAGTCTGCAGCTGTTCTGCATGGAGTAATGCGGTACTTCATTGCCACAGAGTGCAATAAGCTATAAAGTGTGCATCTGGTGTGATCTACCACATCTCATAGATTTGGTCCCAAAGAAAATATTCCAGTATGTGAGAAGACCTAGTTCTCACATCTAGTCATCCTGATAGAAATAGGAGGTATTAGACAAGGAGTTATTTCCAGCAACATACCAAAGCAGAACTTCTTGTGCCTCACAATTTTAAGTGGCAAAATGCAGGCACTATGGCAGTAGGCAACGACTTGGGAGAATCACTCTTTTGGACACAGGCATCTATATTTTATCTACATCTTACCTTCTGTAACTAAAACTATTCTTCATCTGAGCTTTCCCAAAATTTTGTATGTTTACTCTCAAAGATCTCAGTACCTCATGGGAAGCCAGTCCAGATGACCTAAACTACAAACAATATTATTATTATTCGCTTTCTAGTCCACTGCTATGGCTAGCTCTCTAAAGGAAACTGCCTGAGTGACTGGAATGATGGCCAGTAAGCTGTTGGAACCAGTGCCCACAGAGGGTCTTTGCATATACTTATAACCAGCATTTCCAATTAGTTACAGAACTGAATCTCCTCACTATGGATGAGTTGTAATATTTTAACAACAAAACCACACAAGTAGTCTTGAGCCACAAGTTTGTCTCAAGCTGTAATGTTTCAGCTGAACAATGACAGAAGAAAGACGGAAGCACACTCATGAAAAAGAATTTACTTCTTTAATTCTGCAGTGTTAACAGCATGTTCCTTATCTCACAGCTGATTTCCACTATTCCTCATCCCTTCCTGTGTAAATGTTAATTAAAAAAAAAAAAAAAAAAAAACAAACAGTGAAAATGACTTGAAAATAATCTCAAACCTATGCACAATTTACCTCTATTTGATTTTTAAGTATATATACAGGTTCTATATAGCATACTGAGACAGACATATTCTGTCCACTTCTGCTCAGGAAATTAATATTATTAATAGTGGTCTAACTAGAAACTGTATTGCCCTCTTCAGTACTAAATTCACCAGTAACATTTGTTACTGTTCTCAGAATATTACAGCACTTAGGATCTCTCCCACCTTCCAAAAAGCTGAGTATCAGGACAGGTGCAGAATGACAATATAAACTTTCCGTATTTGTCATATAAGTGTCAATACTACACAAAATGTTTATTTTTACCCTGCCATCTCCCTAGACTGTGCCCAGATGCAGGAAGAATTTAAATGTATCTGTTAAAGGATGAACTCTCTCAAACGAACATGTGCAGGAGATTCCCTTCCCAAAGTGTGGCAGCTGGCTCATTATCAAATGCAAGCTGAAACATCTGGGTGCCAGATATGGTCGTTTATTTGTTTTGCACTGCTGAGTTATCTAAAGAATATGTTGTGAAGCTATTTACTTTAGCTTGAGAGGGTAATCCTACAGATGTAGAAATCTCACAGTATCTTAGAGAAGTGTGTAATTTGGGGGGGGATTATTGTTTTCTCTACAATTGTCTACTTTTTTGCATACCTTTCTATGCATATGACAATTCTTCACAGAAGTAATTTGGGGATAGTTTTTCTATACCTATAACTGACATTTAAGATAGAGTAACAATGCATGGACAGTAAATTCATTTGTTTATGGCTTTTCAAGAAATACAGTCAGAACAACTTGAAATAAAATTATATGCCCTATTTTTCATTTCAATTTTCTTTTCCTACAAGTTTATTCATTCTCTGTTGCAAGCTGACAAAGACAGTTAACTTTTCTCTTCCTCATCTTTCAAATACTGAATTATGCAATGGAAAGTGGCTTGAAAAAATGAATGAGTGTTTAATTTTTATTTTTCTCAGAAGTAACTCTTTGTAACTCTACTTTCTAAAACAAACAAACAAAATAAAAAAAAGCCTTTGACCTTCAGCATCAAATGCATGAAATGATCATACTCTTTTTTGGTTAAATGTTGTCATGAGCTATTTAGCTTATTATGATCTTTCTGGTCATTGACTACAGCAGCCCTTAAAGTCTGCTGAAAGGCAGGACTCCACACATTTTTAAATTAAACAAAAAATAGGGAAAAAATACACTAGATGTATGCATAACTATTTTTTTTTAAGTAGTTATGCAAGCATAACTACTTTTGTCCTCATTATAGTATGCATTTCTAGTAGGCCTTTCTATAATACAGATGTTTTCCGCGAGTCTGGTGAACTATTTATTTTTCTTGGGTTTTCTTTTTTTTTTTTTTTTTTCCCAAATAGAATATACACACAGATCTTGATTAGAATCACTCATACTGTTTTGAAATTTATTTAAAAAAAAAAAAAGTTCCCCTAAAAAAAAAGCAACAAAACACAGTATTCCCAAATTCCTCTTGTATCACCTAGCTGCTTCCAAAAGCAAGTGACAGCATATCCTATTGCTGCCTTGAGCAACACATGTGGTGACAGGCCAGTCATTTGCTACCTCTCAGAACAGAGCAGGCGATGAGTTACAAACTTGCCTCGGTGACAGGACACTTGCTTTGGCGTCCCTCTTCTACTAACACTAATTTTCATTAAACTTGTAGGACTACATTAACACTGTCCACAAACTGCAAGCAGTGTAGTCCTGTAGACCTGCAGATGGTACTGGGGATGCAGTATTCATGCTATACATATTTCAGGGAGTTTTACTTTAAACTAGCTCATCTGATACTGTGGACTTTAAAGACTGCTATAGGTGAAGACTGCTGGTGTGCTCCCTGAACAGAAAGTCCAGTTTAATTTAATTCCAAAGAATATTTGTGCACTCAGACTGCACACAGCTAAGGGGAAAACTGGTAGATTTGCTTCAACAGTACACTGCTAATTCAAACTAAAATACTAGTGTACACACATTCAAATACTTTGAACACTTCTCTCTCAAATTTGGGATAAACTGGTCAAAGGGTTTCAAAGGGTGTAGAAGTACAGCAAACAACTGAGATAGAAATAGATATGCTGCAGTCACATATGCCTTATTTTAGTAGAACATCACGGCATAGAAAATAAAAAGTACCTCTGCAGAAACTTAATAATACTACTCGTTTTTTATATTACAGCTGCTATCCTATCCTATGCTGTTATAATTCCTGCCAGTAAATTATTCACATCTTCAATAATAACAGTTTTTTTTCCCATCTCATTCTGATACCTTTCACACAATACTGGCAGGCACAAAGTTGTTCCTTCTTCTTTCTCTCCACCCCAAGAGCCATCTGTAAACCCTTGTGCTTTTAAAGTGTTAGATGCTCAAAGGCTCTTCTGAAATTAATAATAATCAGTGCCAGCAGCTTCTCAACACCCTACCCAGCATTTTCATGTGATGGAGGGAAAACAATAGCAAAAAGGAGACATCAACTTGAATTCTTCCAGCAGTTGTTTTAAATGGTGAATATTTTCCTTTTTTTAATGTGAAAAAGAAATAAACAATATCCTTAAACAATATCTTTTTAAATCCAGAACATAAGCAGAATCTGAATTACCCCAGGGTTCTGAAAAATCTTTATTTCTCTACAGTTGCATTGGCAAACTCAGATAATTTCTACCAGTAATGGAATTTATACACTGAGTAGCCCCATGCTTTGAAAAATGCCATCCAGTAATCATCTTCTTGTTACATGGTAGCTGCATCAGTTTTGGATGTGCATTTCATACTGTGAGCAAAGAAGAATTTAAATATTCAACAAATAACAACTGCATGTTTGAAACCCTAAAGACTTACATACGAGACCTCTGATTAATTTTTGTCAGTGTGGAACTTGCTTTGGCAAAAGGAAGGAACCACAGGGGAGGAAAAGGAATATGAAAACATTTTGAGAAAACACTGTTTTCTCAAAAGTGATTGGTGAGCTGAAAAGGTACAGGAGTTGTACCAAAATTTGTTTCTGATTATTTAGATGAAGCTTTTACATATACTGGAATATACTGGAAGAATAATTCTTAAGATATCATAAAGAGAATCATACTTAAAGCAAATGCTGTAAGAAATTCTCTAAGTGGTCCTATGAGAAAATAACTGTGTAAATAGTTCTGAAACATTTACCTTGTTGAATATCCTTCATCTCCAGGTGTAAACTGGATATTAAAATTCCTACAGTTTGAGATCGTTTTCCATCCAACAATTTGATAATCTAGAAAGATAATTCAATAATGAGATCAACATGAGATCAAATGAACATTCTGCAAAGTCTTCATTCACATAAATGACAGAAACTAATCTGTGAGTTGAACTCAATGTTTCTACAAACATTTTTATTAAATAAAGGAAGTAGTAGGGTCTTTATACTGATGCTCTGCATCTTAATGGCTGATAAAGATGAATGGCTGAATGGCTGATAAACATAAGCTTGAATTCTGACCACTGGTAAACACCATCAGCTCTTATTTGCAGGATGCTATTAAGAGATAAAACGAAAAACACACCAAATCTTTATTCTGTTACATAATTTTTATGTCTTCCCCTTAAGCTGATCAGGGCAAAACTCTGTGAGATACTCTGAGTACAACATAAATTCCTTAGTTTGTCTGAGAGTTGATCTTTCAGTGTGAACACATGTAACTCTTTTTGACAGAGGTTCACTTCTTGACCAATTGGAGAAATTTATTGTGTACTTCCAACACTCTCTGGAACAGCAGAGGTTATTAAAATGATTCCTTTCACTTTTGCCTGATTCTGCTTCTTCCCCGCCTTTGATACTGCAAATGGATTTGAGGATTTTGTTCATATTTTGGGTAACAGACTCTTGTTAGTATAATACACCAATTTTTAAATTGTAATTTTTCACATGTCTGGTGCAGGGAAGAGACAGAAATAGAGAGGGAAACCTTGAAGAAGTTATGCTGATTAACCTGTCAATTTAAATTAACTGAACTTATGTTTATCAATCCATAAATAAAGTAACATAAGGTAAACTACCAGGATTTTAGAATGTAGTTCAGACGTTAGAAGAGAGAGATTCAATATGTGAAACTTGTATTCAGAACCAAACTTCCCACAATGTCTGGACTGTTCGTATTTGCAATTTTGATTTACATCATAAGGGGATATACGACAGCAGCACATCACAGAATGCAACACAGATGCAAAGTTTTTCAAAATACAAAAAAAAAAAGTTAAGATCTAAGTAGTTGGCTTAAATTATAGTGCTGAACAAATATTATAAACAACAATAAATCACATGTAAAATTAAAACTAAGCTTTTTTTTCTAAATTTACGCATCTAAATATAACTTTAATATTTGAATTATATTAATATTTGTATATTTAATAATATTCAAAACTATAAGCTGTTGTTTTCCCTGGAATATTCTTATAGATGCTCACATTACAGATATTTAAATGATAAACTTATACCAACTTATAAAAATATTTCTTGCTTGTGTTTAGGAATATTTAATTGTGCAACTACACAGTAATTCACCTATATAAAAGTGGAGTTGTAGTTGAAAAATACAGGCAAAAGAGAAGCAATAGTGACATTTTCACCTGAAAAACTGCAGTTAGTTACTACTACTTGTAGAGTGCTAAAATTGGACAATACATGAACAAGTACAAGTACATGCCACCTTCAACAAGATCAGCAAATATATGACAATAAAGATCTGACTTTATGTCCCTGTCATACATACTCAAAATTAAATAAATTTATGTTAAACTAGATGTTGCTATTTTCTGCCAAAACTGGGAATAAAATCTATCCTGAGAGTTTTTTCAATTTACAGGTATAGTACCTATATGGTAGGAAATTTACAGGTATAAGTATAGTACCTTGACTTAGGAAAGGAATACTATTTAAACTTTATTTAAAATATTTTCTTCAAACAATAAAGAATTAAGGCTCTTAACCTCCTGAGTACACAACCAGACAAGATGATTTGGCTAAAATTTACCAGAAGTTAATACTCCCTAGGCATCACATCCGGTTATCAGTGTTTTTTTCAGAGCAAACTGCTCAGTTCAGTATGGTCATTTCTGAAGCTCTACATGAATTTGCTGAACTCCCCAGCACATTAACTTCTTACAGGGATAATTACAGGCTTGAGTAATATGCAATTTGTATAGCATTCTCTGACCTTCAGGTTGACCTTGTTCAGGGGCAAATTCATAGGTTGTCATAAACCCCATTAGACATGCCTAGTTTGAGGCAAAACCTTTCCAGACTATAGCTGTTATAGATAATACAACATTTCAAAATATTCTACTATTTTTACATGCTAAAACATCCTCTAAATATGATCAAACTAGCTTCCATTCCTAAGTAAGGCTTTCACCTTAAAAGGCTAGAAAAATACATTTAAAGAATAGCTTGTATGATTTTAAAAGCTAGAACAGAGATTCATGTTTTAAAATGCCTGACCAACTGTATGTTAACATGCATTTTAGACAAATGTACACATGGTCACAATTACCAGACATCAAACTAGACTCAGATTACCTGAAATAGTTTCAGTGAAGTGAAATCTATAATTGAAGGCTAATATTTTATTCATTATAGAGCAAAAATGGGACAATAAGACAACAGAATAGCTCAAATTGGTCATAAAACTATTCTAAAACACAGTAGTAATACGGAAGAATTACTTAGGGCTTTTGTTACAGGTTTTAAAACCAATGTGCAACTTGAAAGATTTTACAACAAAAATATAAGATCAGGGCTAAAACAGAGAACATGTTTTCCAAGATACTCATTTTTGTTCCAAACAATGCTTATTTTGGGGAAATCACTGACAGAGAATTAAATGTGTGTATGAATTCTGAACGGAAAGGAGATACAAAAAATTTTCTAGCTCATAAAAACCGTAAGGGAAATAAAATGGAAGTTTGTAAAGACTGCATTGAACTATTTAGTCTATGCTTTTAAAAGACAAATCACTGATCACCTCTCAGCATATTGGGACTTGCTTTTCGCTGGCAGTGACAGGTAAGAAGCTAAAATCCAGCTGACGCCAGTTGATGTTGCTATGCCAGCTGGCAGGGTTTGCCAGCTGCCTGCTGCTCCTCCAGACTATGAATGTATCATTGTAATGGATGCAGCATCTACTGGCTCAGTAACAAAGCAGTGATTGCTAATGCTAATGTATTTAATTCACTGATCCATAACATTATTTGCTCGACATGGTGTTCTCTGTTATTTTAACGTTATTTCATTGATTTGCTGTAAACAAGTGCCTCTTCTAT
The DNA here is from genome assembly GCF_963932015.1 of Anas acuta. Classification (NCBI taxonomy): domain Eukaryota; kingdom Metazoa; phylum Chordata; class Aves; order Anseriformes; family Anatidae; genus Anas; species Anas acuta. Next base: position 39,588,401 of record NC_088983.1, on the reverse strand, counting down.
ATCTTTCAAATATTTATCATATAACTTAAAAGAAGAGACATACTGAAGCTCAAATACATTCATAAATTCTTCTGTCATTGCCATTAAAAGGTGTTTCTCTAATGTAGACAGAAATGTATTTCATTAAATATTGCATGTCAGACTTCACTGTTTTGTCTAACTGCAATGTCTACATTCTGTCCAGGACACTTACTGGTGCTGAAATCTGAACAGATTCAGTTTACTTTAGTGATTAAAAGCTAAATCCTTCCTCCTGCTAGTGCATGGATTCTTTCCATTATATTTAATTTTATGGAGAGAAACTATAAGCTAAAAGGCTGTCCTGTATATTGGAGTATTTCCCTACATTCCCACTCATTAACTTTTATAGTGAAGTCAACAACCTGGACCCATAAGTAGTCTGCCGAAACCCTGTTGAAACAGAAGAGGAATATCCTGCTCAAGAAGCAAGTAAGCATGCCCCACAGGCCATTCTACATAAGCACCCCAAGACTACCAATGAAATTTTGGAAGCTTAATGCTATACATTATCTCTTCTATACCTTCTCAAAGGAGAATGAGATTCAACCATTTTTTATTTACTTAACCTGGCTGAACAGTTTTGTATTTTATTCACGTTCTTAATATTTTAGGAGACATGTATTTCTAACTGCAATTCTATTGGATGAAGAAAAAACTATTTTTTAGCTTTCCTTTCTAAAGGACAAGCAAGTGGCAACATTTCCAGATAAAATAAGAGGTAAGAAATCTAGTAATCTGATAGTAATTTCTATCAAAACCACATGGATAAAACAAAGCCACAAAATAGATATTTACCCTTTATGGATACCTTCCCCATCCTACATGACTGCAGAGCTTGTGGCAAATAAGGAAATGCTGTATTCATTCTTCTCAGCACAGCACAAAAAATAAAAGAAAGTGAGAGTGCCTCGGAAGAGCACGCACTAGCGTTTTACTACTTTTACTCAAGTTTGAACACTGTTTATTATCTTATGCAGACAGCTGAAGACAGTCATTGTGTTTCAACCCTGCAAAGCTTCCAACATTTTCTGCAGTATCTGCTCTTCTTGCAGAAACACAAAATTCATTAATCGTAATTCCTCATTTAGTTAGATGGACAAAAAACTTGCTGACAGACATATCCCTTTCAGTTAAAAAAATTCAATTCACTCAAAATATTGACACTCTTCTTAAATGAGAACACATGTTAATAATTATGTGAAGTCTGTTAGAGATAATAGACAACAGAGAAGCCATTATCTTTAATGTCCTCCTGTGTCTTTGAAATGATAATCATTGCACTAAAGGGCCAAAAATGATTGATGGACTTTCATTTGGAGCATACACCTGACACAAATTACATTTACTTTTTTGGTTTTGTTTTGTTTTGGCAAGAAGACGTCAGAGTGGCATCGCAAACATCCAACTATCCTGTTTCTTGAAAAAAGCATAGGAGGATAAGTTCGTCACAAGTCCTCAAATATACTGGAAAAAGAATGTCACTTCAGTAATGGAGCTACAGAATGCACATGGAATAAATCACAGAGAAGGAATGCTCTTTTCTAAATTACCTTTTTTTTTTTTTTTTCTTCTTTCTTTTTTTTTTTCCCCCCCAGGCTTACAGGGCATCATAGCTTAATACATAATGGATCTTGCTTTTTATTTCATTTGCAATTATATTTCCTAATTCCCCTTTTCTTCTGTTTGGTACTACAAGAACAGATTTTGATTCTGCAAATCTGACAGGAAAGGGAAGCCCTATGGCTTGAAAGCAATTACATGTGCCTACCAGCTTAAAAATCTGCATGGACATGTACAGACAAGAAATATTACCAGTTTAGAATGAATGAAAACAAAATTATTTGCATGTAAAACTTCAGTGCTTCATCTGACATGAAAATGTCTATAGAAGATTTTCACAGTCGGGGAAAGACACTTCAAATTATACTCAAATCTGTTGAAAGCTGAGTTCTTTCGAAAAGGACAGATGATCATTCTCAGCAAAATAGGTTAGAGTTTTTATATATTGATTGTTTTCTGTTCTCATTATTTTCATAAACAGCTGCGGACCTTAATGGTAGAGTATTTAATCTATAGTTGAACATTACAGTTGAAAATTTATGTTTGAGGTTCATTTACAATTTCATTTGTAGAACTTCAAATGTTTTCTTAAATAAATCATACATTCGTAGACAAATGCTTTAATGGTATTCTTACTGGATAATACAATAGGTACAGAAATCGTATATTCAGAAAACTACAACTGAAATATAAGCTTAAGAAAATACAGAGACGATAATGAAAACAGTCCAGTTTAATACTGGCACAGTGATACTTTAAAAATTGGGTCACAAAATAGGAGTCACGTTCAACATGTATTAAGAGCCCAAATGTCTGATGAAATAGGACAATCATCCATGCAGGCTGGGTGGAGAATGGATTGAAAGCACCTCTGAGAAGAAGGAAGGAACTAGGGGTGTTGGTTGACAAGAAGCTCAACATAAGCCAGCAATGTGCTCTTGCAGCCCAGAGAGTCAACTGTATTTGGGCTGCACCAAAACAAGCATGGCCAGCAGGCTGCAGGTGATTCTCTCCCTCTGCTCTGCTCTTGTGAAACCCCACCTGAAGCAATGTGTTCAGCTTTGGGGCTTGTATATTGTTCTTTTTTTCCCCAACACAAGAAGGACACGGAAGTGTTAGAACAAGTCCAGAGGAGGGCCAAAAAGATGATCAAGGGGCAGGAGCATCTCTCCTATGAAGAGAGGCTGAGGGAGTTGGGGTTGTTCGGTCTGGAGAAGAGAAGGAAAAGGTGAGACCTTATAGAGGCCTTCCAGTACTTAAAGGGGGCTGCAAGAAAGCTGGGGAGGGACTCTTTGTCAGGCAGTGCAGTGATAGGACAAGGGGGAATGGATTTAAACTAAAAGGGGGTAGATTTAGATTAGATATTTGGAAGAAATTCTTTACTCAGAGGGTGGTGAGGCACGGGAGCAGGTTGCCCAGAGAAGGTGTGGATGCCCCATCCCTGGAGGTGTTCAAGGCCAGGCTGGATGGGGCTTTGGGCAACCTGGTCCAGTGGGAAGTGTCCTGCACATGGCAGGGGGTGGAACTGGGTGGTCCCTAACAGTCCTTCCAACCCAAACCATTCTGTGATTCTATGAAATCAAGACCTGAATTGAAGTTACATACCAAAATAACCATGTGGATCTAGCCCTTTTTCTTCTTGATTTCCAACAAGCTGTAACTTTTAAGTCATTTTGACAGCAAAGCCCAATTAGTAGCATAAGAAAAATCTTAGCTACAGACCACAGTACCTTGCACGCTGTAAATATATTTAGGTCCTATGTATATTGCCAAGTTGCATCATACTAGTAACATAAATATTTAAATTAAGCTAATTCAATTAACCAAAATCAGAGAGAAATTGATTTGATTCATATGCCGGTGCTAACAAACTCCACTTCTTTATTTTTGTCTAGTAACTTTGACTTTGCCTGCTGCATATTCAACCACTTCTGAACTAATCTAGAAAATAAATCCCACTCATACATTATTCATCCATCTAGGGTCTCTGGGAAAGTCAGGATTCAACTATTGCCTCTTTTCCATTTCATAAATATCACATCCAAGAAATCACTGCATTGTATTATCTTGTATAAGACTAAAATGTCTCTAGTCTTACATTTCAAAAGCATCATCGTAAGAAAATAATTGCATTTATTAATCCTTAAAGATATTGCACAGTATTTTGCTCTAACATAGGGACATAACTAATACATGACATAAATTCTCCCCATCCAGAAAAGTCAGGCTCTACTCTTAAGAAATAATACCTAGAAGACTAGAATATTTATTGAGCTGGGAAAAAAAAAAAAAAAAAAAGAGTTCTTCCAAATCTGCTGAATTTTCCGGAGAAGTACATGAGCTGCCAAATACCCTAAAGAACTTCTGAAGCCCAGAGAAGCATGACCATAACAAACATTAAGAATATGTACGTGTACCAGAAGGTACATCTGACCTTCATTTATATGACCTTCACCTGACCTTCATTTAAATTAACATTTAAACGATATTGTTTTCACATTTTATCACTGTCAAATGAATATAATGTATATGCCTAAAAAATACACAAAATCTCCCTCAATGTAGTCCTTTAAGACACTATCTTGCCATTGCTGTTGGAAGGTTGTTAACTTCCCTTCCTTTTTTTCCCAAATAGTTGTTAGAATACCTTATTTTTTAATTAGGTCACTGTTAGTTATAGTAATTACATTCTTAATAGACAGCCTCAAATAAGTACTGTAACTGACTTAGTAAGCCAATTTCTGGCAGGCATGAAAGCAATGAATTTGGGAGTCACAGAAGCACTTCCACTCAAAAAAAGGACTGCCAGCTGTCTTCAACCGTAGGAGTATGGACAGAAACTGGATTTTATGACTTTAAATTGAGCATCACGATGTTGGAAAGGCACTCAAAACGTCATCCAAAGCATTTCTGTACTTCAATACAGTATCAACTATATGTGTATAATTCTAAACAAATTTTCTTAACGATCTATCTCCCAATACAGAAACACATTTTCCCCAGCCAAAAGTGCTCTGCATTCCTTTAGTATCCTTACTCTTAAAAAGCTTTTCATAATTTTTCTTTGCAGCAGCTGTATGCACTTGATGATACTTACTGTGTGTCCCATATCAACCTCCTCTTTTCTAGACTAAACAATCATAATCATTGAATTTTTCTCATAGACTACTTTTACACTTCTGATCATTCCCACTTTTCTTGACTCTTCACAGTTAGTAAACATTTTTAATGAAGGCCTGGAGTGCCTAAATCTAGACACTGTTCTTAACTGAGACGTGGCTAAGTAGATTTTTTTGCAAGCAACACTTCTGTTTATATATCAGTCTTGTTTTCCCTTTCTGTAGTACCATGATTTGAAAATTCATGCTCCTCATGCTCCATTACAATTCCTGGATCCTTTCTGCTAAACTGTCACCTAGACAGTCAGTTGTACCCCATCTTATTTCTAAGTAGGTAGATTAACCTTGACTGTACAGACTTGTGCTTATCCCTATTTCTCAGATCATACCACCGAAACATAAAAACTTTCTAAAGGGTCTAATCCAAAACATACACAGCCTTTTGCAACCATGAGAGTTGTAACTGTGAGAGCAGAGTTTAGATTCCATTATCCAGGTCACAAGTAAAAATATGCAGATGACCAGACCCAGCATTGATCGCCACTGAATCCTCAATGTATTCTCCTATTTTGACAGCAAGGATATGTATGTGTATAAAATATATTATGTATTATAAATATTATAAATTTTACATTGTATTTTATATACATGTATGATTACACATGTAATTATATACATGAATAAAATATATACTGACTATATATTTTATTATATATGTATATATACTATATTAGTATATATATGAGTATACTTTCCAAATAGCATTGGACATCATCAGTTCCATTTATGTAGGACAAGATTTAGATATTTCTGGCTGAAAAAGGCAGATATATACAACCATAAGCAATAAAAGTGTAGTTGACAGTGAATGGTTTGATCAGGATTGTCCTACGGTGTCTATTATGTGGACAAATAGGTAAGAGTAGGACAAAGTGAAATTTCTATAGGTTTAAATTAAGCACTGTTTTGCACTTAAGCATTCATTTCACAGACGATGCATACAGAGTATTCTGACTGACAAAAAAATAATCTGAGAATAAGTTAAATAATATGATTTTATTTGAAACTACAAGAGGTAGTAAAGATTTCATAACTCAGCAAGCCACTAATCGTTAAAGTCTCCTTAGTTTTTATAAAGAAGACCCAGTTAAATAAGAAGCAATTCCCCCTTGATTTGAAAGACAGATTCTTCCAATTGCATAAGAAACTTGATTGTGAAGCACTGATTTAATTCTCGTTCAAGGAGAAAAGTATTAAGTAATCATGTTTTAACAAGGGATCCTGCACAGCCTATCGGCCTGTCATTTTTCTAAAAACCAAGCATGCCAAATATAGCTTGTATAAAATGGTATGAAATGGGACAAAAATTTGGGTGGGTGAGAAGAGATTTAATGTAACGACTAGGTCAACACTAAGATGTAGTATTAAATAAAATAATTTACCTATGCCAAACACAAAATGCTACTCCAGATTCTACAGATGTAGCTGTATCTTGCTTGGGAAGTCTTTTTTACAAAACATTAAATAGTAATTTACGAAGAATCATGATAAATGATAATCATGATAAAATGAATGAAATGAAAATGAATCATGATAAAATGATACAGCATCAGCTAAAAACACATGACACATGATGAACATCATCAGATTCATCTTTCATACTGTCTGTATAAAGCATTTTTAACCAGACTATACAATTCCATATACCTCAACACACCATACTTAAGACCAGACAAGCACATATTTGCAGCACTGTAGCAAAGAAAAGGATTGCTGCTAAAGCTCTTCTGGATCGATGTAACTGTTAGAAAAAAGGTAAGAGAAGTTGAATCATGAGGTAAAGTATGAGAAAGGACAAATGGAGCCAGCAGAACTGATAGTTCTACATTAATCTACAAGAGCTTTCTCTTACCATCTACTCACAAACCATACTGTAATTAAACAAAATGCCTTCCTATCATCATTTCGCTCACAGCCCACCAAGACTGATCCATTGGAACTAGCCCGCCGACAGCTGGGATTTCAGAGAGACAAAGGAAAATACAGGACTATATAAAGAACCAACTGTCTAAAAATTTTCAACTGCTACTATGAGTCATTTAGCAAAGAAAGTTGAAAAGACAGAATATAAAATAAGAAATGCTTATAAACCTAATAAAATTCAAATTTCATTTCAATTCTAAAAGCTGATTTATTTTTTTCCAATGGTTCAAATGACAGAAATTGTAGTATTATTGTGCAAAAGATTTTGAAATCTTCACTGAAAAAAAATATTACATGGTTTGTAACACCATGATCATAATCCCAAGAGTTTCACCAAACTAAGTAACACATATTATGTGTAACTTTTAACTTTTGGGGGATTTAAGTTTGTATTTTCGAGGAACGTTTTTATTCCTATAATTCCAGTAAATACGTCCCTAGCACTAAAAATAAAAACTTGCCTTTTAAAAACAAAACTATTTAATTCAACCACTGACATAAATAAAGAATATATCTTTGTAAGAACACATTGTTTTCTCACAAGCAATGGTACTTATTATTACACCATTATTTCCTACATCGTATATAGCAACTACTATCGAATTCAATTTTGGATTAAGTTAAGAGGGATCATTGAAACATTGTGCTGTTGCAATTTAGTTTACAAAACGGTAAGGAAAAAGAAAAATGCACATTCATATTTCAGAAAACAGGGCTAATACTCTATCTGTTTTGCTGCACAGACCTAGAGATCCAGGTATATTCCTTTAGTTGCTGATGTTTTGAAATAAATAGATAAGTATTTGTGCATGCTGTTTCTCCATTAAAGTTACACTGGTTACAAGCCACATGCACTTGAAGTGTTTATCATGTAAAATGTAATATAAAAATATTTTTCATAGGGGTGCTTGTATGCAATTTCAATCTGATATTTAAAGGACTGTAATATTAAATATTTCCTTTAGGGTATACTTCCAAATGCCAGCATGCTCCCACCTTCCAACTCCCCACCAGCCTCTTTTCTCATTTTTCACTTTTGGTATCACATTAGTTGTTTGAATTTCAGAAGTTCTACAGCCTTATTTACATTTCTCATTAATTACTCTACTAAGTGCAATACAGGGAGCTTATGATCAAAGATGTTTTGGAAAACTCAGTTTCACTGATACACTTTCAGGAAAATGCACTTTATATGTATGATAAAATTGAAAAAGATACAAAAATTGAAAAAGCACAGCTTACAAATAAAGTGCCCTCTTGTGGTTCCAAGCAGGTGAACATGATAGATTTATGATACATACAGATTGATGATACAGTATATATTTAAGCAGGTTTATAATCTATAACAATGTTGGTTTAGGAAAACATAATTCAATTATTGTTCAGACCAGAATTTTTCCTGCAGCAAATACTACTAATGCTATTTATTAATGTTATTGTCCTATATGCACATTGTAACTGAGCATATGCTCTCTCTGTAACAGATCACATCTGAGGCAAATAGTATCTGCTCTGATGATGACATAGTTACTACACAAACTTTTAGCCATCAAAGATATGATTGCCCTGTTTTTCCTTGACAGCTATTTAGACATACCAGAAAAGTATTTTTTGACACTCTTTATTCAAAACAAGAAAGAGTGGTTTTCCTATCTTCCTTTATACTTTATTTTTCCAGTATTTGGAAATATAAATTTATATATTAAAATAAATCACATATTGGAGTTAATATTAATATAAATTTATATATTATGATATATATTATAATATTTGGAAATATTTATAATTCTCAAAATTAATCTTAATGGAAGAGATGTTTGCTAGAATAATTTAACTATAGCCTTTACTTATAAATAATTGCAAGGGCAGAAATGGCCTGAAATACTGGTACTTTTATATACATATTTGAACTTCCATTCAGTTCTCCTGTACACTACTTTTTCTACCTCACTCTGATATAGAGCCTTCATTTTCACAAGGAAGAAAACTTCCAGAGTAAATAATAAATTTACCTGAATTATCTAGCTAGGGTTGATTCAGCAATCTTACCTATTTTGCTTTAAAGTGGGATTTACAAGCCAATCTATTATGCAGTAGTTCATCAATAAATAAAAAATTAAGTTTTTTAAAATGTAAAAAAAAAAAAAAAAAAAAAAAAGGAAACCAAACCAATCAACAACAAAGCTAATACAAAGAAACAATAAATACCTTTTTGGCCTTGTTTTTTTTTTCATAAGTCTCTGATAATGGTTTTCTTTTTTCCTGAGTGGTGTCTTTGGAGAACAAATATTCAAACTCAGTAGTATCAAGTATATCAGGTTCTTCTAGTGATTCCCATAATGTTGGTATAGCAGTTTTCCTATAAAGGGAAAGATAATAATAAAAATTCCACTAAATATCTATTAAAAAACATATGTTTAATAGAATTAAAACTCAAAACAAACACAGCTAGTCTACAAATAGCATTCCTTCTCTACACCTTTCTTTTGCAAGAGTCAAAATATTTTGCACAAGGTTGTGAAAGTGTAGCTAAGTGTAGCTACTTAGTAGACTACCTGTATGTATTGTGCAGGGTTTTTTTGTAAAGCAACGAAATACTGCAACTGCAGCATGTGCAAATACATCTCTAGAGATTTCTGCCACTTCAGCTAGGATTAAGAGTATTTCAACAACAGCTTTTTTGAGTAATTCCAAGTAATCTGCTTAGACCTACAAAAATAAACAATATCAACAAATAGTGACTACACTTTATTCAAGCACGTTTTAAGAACATTTGTATAGAACTTGGTTCACTTGATGTTAGCTGGAGATGCTTTATCCTCATAGTTATCATCGTTGCAGGTTTAAGAAACTATAACAGTTATGTGGCTTATACTTTCAGAGACTGAACATTGCTGCATTCAACCAACTTGCAATTTTACGTGGAGATTATTCCTTTTTTTCTTAGCTTTCAAAGCAGATGTAGTGTAGGTAACCATCACCATTTACACTTGGAACCTATTAACACAATCCTCTTGTTTTATCTGAATTTAGGAAAAATACTTAGTGGTGCTGCAAACTGAGTTCTTGAATGACTTTCTAAGAACTCTGAATGACTTTCAAAATTTCAATATTTTTTGAAAGTATGTGTGACAAAACTAACTTCAAACTACTCTTGTCATATGCTTATCAGTGAAAGGTGGGCCCACTTCTTCCAGCAGATGTCACTAAAAGGCAATGAAATATTTTGCGATAATATATATACATAAAGATATATGTATATATAGATATGAAAACCCTATGAGCTACAAATGGCTGATATCACCAAACATACATTTATTAGATGTAATATATAACAAATGTAATACCTACCAACATAAGTGGGAAGAGAAATCCAAGTCATATAAATACTTCTTCTCAAATTTAGGATTGTTTTTACTTAATATGCAAACACATATTTATTACAGTGAATGTTTAAGGAACTCTAATTTAAGGAATCATATAGTTGCTGGATCATTAGAGCAGGTGACCAGCAGTTCACCATAACTATGACTTAGACTTTATTATGCACTGAGCAAGAGCTTGATGAACCAGCAATGTTTCAAAATGATCATCTTGATCTCAGTGAATCAATAGGAAGAATTACATCAAAGCTTATTTTTTGGACCAGCTATCTATTCACTATTTTGCGCTAGTAATTTTGGGAAAGCAAGAAAATGCCAAAAATTCCTGTTCCAGAATATTTCACTTCCTTTAATTCTGAAGCAATGAAAAAATAAAACTTACACTTCATTAACTGTTTGTTCCTGTTTTATATTTTATATAAAATATGAACACTTTATGTTTGGTTACACCAGAGTAAAATTTCCAGAATTATGATTCTTTCTTATCAAAATAAATTCAGACAAAAAGCTGTAAACTGTAATAAAATTCATATTTAAATAAGACCGGTAAGCTTTTGTTTATTTTAACTACATGTACAGCGGTCTCTACCAGCAGTGAGCCTCCTCCATACCGGATGTTTTACACTACAGATTTCTGCATTGCATTTATTTATACATATGCTTCACGCTTCCTGCCCCCCCAGGAATTATACACAGAGGTTAGTCCCAGTTTATTTTTTTCCAGAGCTGAAACTACAGAGGCTGACACAGTGCTTTGAAGATGGTATCACCTCAAATGACTGGAAAGCTAAAGGAGATGAAACTCAAAGTTCTCACTTGACCAGATTCTACCATTTCAATTGCAATCTAGTTCTATTTAAAAATATATATTTTTTCACCTCCTGGCTTTTTTTTATTTATTATTATCTCTCTAGTGCAAAGTCAATGAACCATTAAAATATTTAGCTGCTCTGCCACTAGTTGTCCATGAAGTACTCTGATTTGGGGGAATAAAACTAACAAACTTCTTCCCATTATAATGCATATAATTTTCGTTTGTATCTAACATTTTAAACCCATTTCTTATGATTATTATTAGGCTTCTAGAACTGATTCCTTTTTTGTTTGTTTGTTTAAACATGTAAATTCCATGCCTCTACACTTATATTTTACTTCTTGTTAAGACCATACACTTGGACACGATGCATAAATAGCCACGAAGTCTAAATAAATATATTTTACCTGGTGCCTTGCAATTGTATCCGTGTCCAATACAAAGGCTTCATTGGACGGCTAGGTTCAATGGCAGGTTTCCGAGGACCTTGACTTGACGATAAAGTGCTATTAAAAAAGAACCCAGGGCCAGGGGGTGGAGGGGGTGGAGGTAACCCAGATCCAGGCAGTGGAGGAGCAACAGGAGGTCCCAGCCCTGGAAGCGGTGGAGGTGGTGGTGGTGATGGCACTTGAAAATCTCTACAGCCTTCAGAAACTGGAGGTGGCAGTGGTGGCCCAGATCCAAACTGAAGTGTCGGTGTAGTCAAACCTGTTGGCAAAGGTGGTGGTGGAGGAACTAAACCTGGTAGTGAAGAATCAGGAAAGGTAGGAGGAGGAGGAGGTGGAGGAGGTGGTGGTGGCGGTGGAGGAGGCAGCATTTGTTTTGGTTGACAAGATAAGACACTTTCTGAAACTGGTATATTGTAATTGTCCTTATTTTCACTTTGGGAAGAAATACAATGTGTCAAAGAAGAAATATTAAGCTTTCTGGGTACTATTTGGTTATTTTTCACAGCTCTGTTTTCTTCTTCATTAGGCTTTATAAAAGTTTCTCTGTCAGTCTGTATACATACATTTCGGTATGTCTTTGGTGGGTTATCATCTTCAGTAGAAACAGCAATATCCTTTGCTTCTTCATTTCTTCTGTTTAATTTGTTATCAAGTTCATTCTTCAGATGTGCAATGGTTTCCTCAAGCTGAGCAGTTGATACAGCATGTTCTCCACGAATATGGAATACCCTGAGTTCAAACTGAGACTGCAGAACAACAACAAAAAACCCTCAGTGTACATATTTTGCTAAAGTGTTTAATTTACAGCAATTAAATTTTTTCACATTTAGACTATGTTCTTAAAACCTATATTGACAGAAATACATCACTTTCCCAGTTCTTAATAGCTTTATTGCAAGCTATTACATCAGTGGTTAATAATTAATCGTTAATGAAATGTAAGCAATATATATTTCAGCAAAACACATTTTATGAGTAAATATACGGAATCCTGATTAAACAAATTCTAACTTGTCTTTATGCAGACTTAATGTTCTTTAGTTTCTGAATGCAGTAGCTAATAGTCCATTAAGGAAAACAGTTGCCTGTTTCAAACAGTATTTTACTGTTTTCATTGTCTTCTTCATTTCATAAATATACCTTATATTCTTAACAGGTTAGGAAATTTAAAAAAAAATCAACAGAAGGTGAAAATCTTCCTGGATGAAATATTAAATAAACAAATTACTCATCTATTAAAATTATTCTCATCAATTAAATTCAGAGAGATACACACAAATTCTCCCTCAAAATTATCACTAGATTAAAACTGCTTTTTACCAAATATCTTTTAATCTGTAATTCAGAGAAAATATAAGTAAATCTTAGAACCCTAAGAAATCATGAAGATTTCATTGAGGTAGAATGAAATAGCAAATGTATTTCAAGAATATATAAAACAAGGAAGAAAAGCAAACTTTTCTTACGCTTTAACTTGATTTCCCCCATTTCTGATGTAATTCTTGAAAAGATAATTAAACAGCTTTGTATTGGAAATAACCCAATTTCAATTAAGTTTTATAGACTAACTAGAATGTATATTTGAACATCTTTCACTTGTTTTTTTTGTTTGTTTGTTTTTGCACTGTTACTCTACCAAAGTTTGTTATGGCTCAGCTTAATTAGTAGCCCATTTAAACTATCACAAGATTTATGCCATTTGAATTGCTTCACAGAAATCACCTTTCTTTTTAAATCCAGCATACTGATATATAAACAAAATAATGAAGTAAATTTGCCTTAGGGAATTCAGTTATTTTATTTTTTTATCATATTATTTTGCCCCTATTGGATATCAAAAACTCAACAACAGAACAATTTACTTTGAACATTCAAGACTTTCCCAGTTGTAAACCTGAAGTCACCTTAACAAACACACTGTAAAACACAGTATTTAACATAACTACTTAAGAAATTTAACTGGGCATGAAACCAACTGTGGTAGCATTATATTCCTTTTCACTTACAGATCTGCAGTCTTTAATTTTTAATACAAAACTGTTGGCTTAAACTCGAAATTATATCCAACATTAATATTTTATCCTTTCTTTTGTTTTTTATTCTTTTATATTTTGAAAATTGTTTTCTGTTAATTATAATAACATTTGTATTATTTTTAACAAGAATTAATACAAAAACTACTAAGGACAAAAGAGAAAACCAGGCTTAACAAATATGGCACATTGGGAACCTATGTTGAACATCTCATCAATGGAGAAGATGAGTCTTATCCAACTGGCTGAAATATCAAAGAGCAATAAGTAATAAAATAAGTTTTGATTTTAATTACCTTACATCTCAAAACAAATATTTTTCATCAGAATAAGATTAAGTATATAAGAATATACTTAAGAATATATACAAATATGTTAATACATACTATTTACATATATACAGATACATAATAATAAAGGTCTGTTTCCTGGCAAATATTTCTTCCTGAGAGCTGAAATGCTCTGAAATTTTATAACAAATCAAAAATTCATGGAGAGCAAACAGCACAGCTGTTCCATGTAGTGAGAATTTAAACTTTCACTTTCTGTCATGTAAGACTATAATTATGTATGAAGTCCATTATATTTTCTTTATTACATCACAAAGGATTAATTAGGTATAATGATGTAATATTAAGTAATAATGAGAAGCAGTGTGTTCTAAACTTAGGCACCTTTAACTCCTGAAAAAGAAAAAAAAGAAAAAATTTACACATATCTGTAGTTTCAAACTTTTTATGTGTTACTGCCTACTAGAATGCAGTCAGAGAATTCAGGCTGCAGAATACTTACTGATAATAACTAGACTTGAATACACAAATCTGGAAGAACCATATGCAGAGTTCAAACCTAAATTAACTTAAATACAATTACCTATATTAACTACATTGAACTAAATTTCAACTAAATTAAGATTTGCAGCAACTTTTTTGCCAAACAACTGCTCCTTGTGCAATATGATTTCTTGGCTTTACAAATCTGTTGCGCTTAAAATTTTGAGATTTACACTAGGTTAGAATCTTTCTTCTGATATATTATCAAATTTATAGTTGCTATTTTATACCATAGTATAAACAGTGTAGTTTGAAGTTATTACAGTAAATCATACTAGTTACTAACTAGCATAGAAGTCAGTTAGTAAGCTATCGTACAGTTTATAGTTAGTAAAGATAAATCATTAAATGTTGCTACAGCAATTGCTGATGCAGTACATACCTTAATATAAACAAATCTTACATTGAAGTGTGTAAAATAAACGAATCTAATTACACCTTACAACTCCAAGTGGGAAACAGATCAATCAAAATCTACTTTTATACTATAAGCTATAACTGGAATCCTGAAATATTAAAAATATAACGTGAACATAGACATTTTATTCAATATAAACTGTTGTTAGAAGGACTTGGAAAGACTTGTACACAATCCTTCCAGTTAAAAGACTGCTTTCATCTCAATGGGTACCAAAGTGTTGTGTTTTTTGATTTTTTTTTTTAACTACAGAATACATAGGCATACTAAGCTTACAGTTTTATTTCCAGGTGTCTGTCAACACTCCTTTAAAATGTTTATGATGGCTACATAACACTACCTGTGGCTGATGATAAGAACAGATTTTTTACTGAAACTCAAATCCATAGGAATTACAGGTATACAGAGATCAAAATATTCAAATCTTGTTGCTGAATCATGTCAGCAATTACTACTATCATGTCAGCAATATACAGAGTCTGTTGCATGCTACTCCATGAAAGAGATTCCTAGACTGTTTGACAACAGCTGTAAGATGAACAATGACTAATGGCTATCATAAGAACATAACAGCTTGGACACAACTATTGAAAGCAGAAAGAAACAGACTTTTTTTTTTTTTTAACAGGAAACAGATGTCTGAGGGAAGGAAGTTTGAGAAGTCTGGAGGGATGGAAGATACAGGTAAATGGCTGGAAACTAAAGCTTAGAAAGTCACCCTATGCCGTATGAATTAACCTGATTTATTCCTGAAGAAGGGTAAAGGATGTGGAAACCTATCACAGTAAAATGTCTATAAAAATATCTGTACAAAATGAAGATATTATGAAGAATAATTTAAATAGATTGACTTTCTCCAGATTACTGTTAAATGTACCAGGTTAAAAGTAGGCAATTTCAATAAAACCTATTTCCTCTTCATATTGTCAGTTCAGAAGAAACTATAAGTATACAAATAAATTCATAGAACCAAGTACTGTAACATCTTTAACATGTTAAAATCAGATCTCAATTATAAATTTGAAAGTACCTCCTGGGTATCTTAACCCTAATCTGCGTAGCAATATGCTGCTGAAAAAAGTTGGTACAATCTTTCATGCACTCATTATAGTCCCTGTCTTTCCTTTTAAATAATGGCCCCTGCTTTTCCTTGATTTCTTTGTTTCTATAGCTGAACAATACTTCACTGTATCTATAAAATTAGTTTTGCAAGATGTAACTTAGCTTGTTGTCAACTGTCCTTTCAATCTCACTGTTCTTCTTACCTCTAACATTAGCCTTTCTGTTCAACATACATCTTTTTCCATTCTTCCTTGTCTATTTCCACCCAATATCCATTCTGAAGAGGTTGAATAAATAAATATACAGTTAGGTCTAGCCCTCCCCCTTACAAGCTTTGTTTTGCTCCTCCTTCTGCCCTCACTCAGAACGCAGGTTACAGAGGTTTTGCACCTCTGATTCTGACCCAATACAGGCCGTGCCTATCTGCTATTCAAGCCTCATTGGTACAGTCACGCTCAAAAAAATTAGTTTCTTTTATTTCTGAAGATTTCTCTTGTACTTGCCATCAGAACAGGACATCCATTCTCCTTGAGTAAAATCACCTCACCAAAGCAAATGGTCCCAGCTGACTCTCAGTTCCCTTGAACACTGACTTTATATATACGATTAGAAGGTCAGTATTACATATTACACTCTTCCAAAAAATATACCACTATCAATGGGTAAAATACAAATAAAAGTCATCCCTAAAAAGTAAAATTGCCCCCTTTACTGAAATACATATTGCCGTAACATAAAGATGATTGTACAAATAACAAAAACATTCCTGTATTTTTTCCCTTACATCCAGCCCTCTGTTGTATGAATGACTTCCAGTGACTTCCTTTTTGCACCCGTGACTTTATGCAGCACAGACTAAAAAAAGGCAAGAAGATACATTTTCTGAAATAATATTGAGACTCAGAAACATCTGAAACATGTTCAAATGCAGAAGAAAGGCCAAATGCTGAATCAGTGTATTCTATCTCTACCTCTCATTTCAGACTCAGATAAAAAAAAGCACATAACTAATCACAAAAGAGATTAAATCCTCTCTTTCAGAATTCAACCTGCAGGTTGTCTAAATGTCTTCGAAATGATAATGTGGATTGGCAAACAAATTGTGTAATACCAATGTGATGGCTTTTCTTTGTGCTTTGATAGATAACAAAGATTAAAGTCTAATTTAGTACAGTCAATATAGCCAGTAATAGTCTATATAGTCAATTAAATGCAATGAAATCAATTATATTTGTTGTGTTACTGCTTTATATAATGTGATTTTACATGGACAAAGAAAAAGAATAGTTTGTATGTACAAATATGATGAAATCATAAATCTATATAACAATTTGCATTCTAAAATTAGCTGGTGGCCTACAAATGTTCAAAAAAACTTTGAAAACTGCAATGGTAAGACATTCCTTAGAACACTGTTTAGAGCAAGCAACATGCAAAACTTTTCTTTGAAAGCAGCATGTTAATGCTGCACTGCTAATGCTTAATATTTTCTCACCGGTGTTAACAGTGCAATTCTACTCTGAAAAGTGACTGCGTAAAAATGGCACGTCTATAATGAACAGCCACTCAACATATATCAGACACAGACCACATCTTTAACTGAGAAACTTATACTTTTACTAGTTTTTAACTCCAATTAGCCTGGAAAAACAACACAGTGGTGAGAAAGCTCAGTTTTATTCCGTTCTATGACTTTATACAGTGTTGCATCTAATGAGTCACTTACCTTATGCCAAGTTATGAAAATAAAAAAAAAATAAAAAAAAAATAAAAAAAAAGGAAAAAAAAGACAATGCAAAGTATCTAAAGATAGTTTCATATACTATTTTACCACTGGAAAATGCTCTTAGGGGGAGAAAAAAAAAAAGATAAGAATTCTTGAGATGCTGCTGAAACTTTTTTTTTTTTATAGACTTCACAGCTTTTTTTTTTAATAGTATTTTGGTCATCAAAGTACTGTGCATAGAAAAGAGAGGAAAAACATTTTTCAAAGACAGCCTCTGACTTTTTGTTCCTCCTAAGTGATTTCATCTTCAGTTTTTGGAAGAGCTCACACTTTTTATTCTTGCATTGTGTTGACAAAGAACAAAAAAGTCTTTTTTTTGTTAAATCTCTGTCCTTGAAAAAACATACATTTGTTTTAAATTTTAACAACAATCACAGATTTAGCAAAGAATTTTTCAATGAAAAAAAATTAAGGCTGTGCCAATTTACATAAAAATCAAAATTCCTCTCTAACAAATACCTCAACAAATATAATCATTTACATATGGTATATCACTATATTCAAGGGTATGCAGTAAGGATTATTCTGACAGCTAATAGTCTCAAACATTTTCAGCACTCTAAATCTTTGAATAGGCTATATATATAAAGTATTATTTTCTTTGTAATTTAAAAATGTTAAATACATAGTTTTATAGAGAATATGTAGGAAGATAGTTGGGAGGAAATATGATCATAGTAAATATATATAACATAGTTTTCTATATATTTTTGGAATATTTAATTATTTAATGACAACTGGCATTTAGGTAGTCTAGAAAGAAACACAGACATACAGTGAGTGAGATTGATTTTTCAATACAAAATCATTAGCCTAATACACCATTTAAATGTAAGTCACAGTGCAACATGCAGGTTTTTTTTTTAATTGTATCAACACGATTAATTATATATAAGACTACAGATGGCCTAAAATTTACATAACATTTTAAGCACTAATTGACTTAAAATTTGACAATTTTAAATATTTAGTGTGAAAATACTGTTTTTTCTTCCTGCATCTATATATTTATCCCCTCAGTCCTTTCACTGGTAATAACTACCACTCAACTGTTTTAGATTACACAAATCAACTCATGTGGAGAACTCTGTTACAGAATACAAAGCTCCCAACAGCTCACCACTGGTCCTTGCTTTTCCTCAGCTGTCCTATTTACATGTAACTTTATTGAGATGAACCTTGATATTAAGAATAAATCTCTCCCTCTCTGTAACTTTTAATCAAAGACACAGAAACAACCCCTGATGTGTCCTTGAAATTTCTCAGTAATCTCAAAATTCAATACACGGAAAAATGTCTCTAGTAATGCTCATTGTACTTCACAGCTTATCCACATTTATGGATGCAATTATGTCAACTTTTGCACCTGGTCAGTGATTTACTCTCCTGTGCCCACAGAGAAACATCACCAGGCCCTAAATCTTTCTTGAATCTGATACATAAATATATAGTTTAGTGTGTTTGGGAACCATACAAAATTTTCAAAGCAGAGCAATTTTGCGCTAAAAAAGGACTATAAGAAATCACAACGCTGTAAGCATGAAAATACCAATTTAACTTCATACTGACTGGTTACAATTATTATACTTTTTACTGACTTCTGTCCCCTACAAAATACAAAGACTATTCAGTCTTCCACACACATTAAAACGTTTAGGCTTATGTAAATTAATATGGTAACAGAGGAACAGAGCAGTGCCATTCTCTTCAACTCTGCTTTGGCAGCAACTGCCATCAGTCCCACACCTTCCACAGGCATACAAATGTCCTAACAATGAAGAAGCTGGACATGACCAAAGACATCAAGTAGAATATTATTAATGACTTGGATTCTCTAACTTCTGGCCACAGACACATTTGCTAAGTAATGTCATCCTTTGAGGTAAGTGATAGCACTTCTAAAAACAACTAGACTACATGTTACTTAATGAAATCAACTGTTAACAACATGTGAGTAAAACACTAAATTTCAGGTTATTAATAAATACTAACAGTGGATAACAAATTATTGGATATAGATTTTATGTGTTTGGTAGGTAATAAAAAATGTCTACCATTACTGAAGTTCTTGTTCATTTGAATCAATGTTTTTGAAAATAGTAGAACCACGGCAATGTTCAGCTGCCAAGAATAAATAGATAGATAGATAGATAGATAGATAGATAGATAGATAGATAGATAGATAACCCGCATGAATCTCACATAGCCATAAGCAGGGAACATCACTTGCACCGGAATTTTGCAGGAAAGGTAAGGTATAGTAGTTACAGGAAAATATGTAACAACAGATTCGTGTCATACAGATACATCAGAAAGGGAGAGAGATACTTGCAGAAAGTGCCCATGTGCTGATTCCTCCCAAATGTAAACTAGCATATGCTAGGCAAAGTAAGTCTCACACAGCTTGCAAAAAAAGGGAAGCAGGCTAAATAGAGACTTAGCTAGAAATTTCAAAGAAAACTGATAGGTTCACGGACAATTTCATTGGCAAAATCTCTCCATACTTGTAAATCCTGTTAAAAATTAATTTCAAACTTTTGTTGAAGCTGGTCCATGAACAACTAACATGAAGACTCCAAATACAATAACAGAAGCCTTTCATATTACAAGCACTGTAGTTACTTCCTACTCTGTTTCTCAATCGCAGTTGCTACCTTAGTCTTAGGACAGCCTAAGTTACTATGACTGTAAAGACAAAAGAATGCTAAAAGTATGCTATGTTTTGCATTGGAGGTCAAAAGATTATACCCAAAGACAAAAAAAAAAAAAAAAAAAAAAAAAAAAGGAATTATTGCTATTATTCAAATATTTTAAAATACAATATATAAAAATTATATTCTATATAAAAATATGGAATAATATTACTAATTTTGTTTTAGTTAATAATTTGTTCTGATGACAATTTACTTTTAAGAAATCATATTATTTACCATTTGCCAGGGAAACGGTATGAATCATTACTGTTACTAATTCATATGATTTGACATGTAAATTCAAAAACGATGTGAAAAATTCCTGAAAACAAGTTGAAGATGAAGTTTCAGTGAGTAAAGCTACAGAGGTAGTATGGATCCAATAAGAAAACTGATTGTAGTAGAAAGCAAGTTGTCTCTGATCTTGGGAGAATGTTTTTGGACACCTAACAGCTTTTTTATTAGTGTGGCTGATTAAAATGAAAAGCCTTACTACTAAAATGTTCTTTTTGATGAGTTTTTTTGCCATGAACTATAGACCTTGCAGTCCAGTGGGATACAAATCCTTTGATCCTGTGCAGTCACATAAATTCAAAGTCGTAAAACAACATTGAATTTGATTTTATTAGTGTGGCTGATGTTGCCAGAATTGTAATGCAACCTTGTTTTTCTTTTCTTTTCTTCCTTTTATTTTGGGGAGGGGTGGAGAGGAAAGGAGAGTTTACTGTCAACCTTGCTTCACAGTATAAAGAACTAATTTCTTTGGCAGCCAGACTCCAAGATTAAGCCATTATAACAAAGCCTTGTAATGATTTGTAAGAGAGTAATGATACACATCACATTCTAAGTTTCAATGAATGAAGCAAAAG
The DNA here is from genome assembly GCF_963932015.1 of Anas acuta. NCBI lineage: Eukaryota > Metazoa > Chordata > Aves > Anseriformes > Anatidae > Anas > Anas acuta. Next base: position 39,567,378 of record NC_088983.1, on the reverse strand, counting down.
CAAGTTGAAGCAAAAAGCAGCGTTAGTACAGCAGATGGGAAACAGTAAGAAAGGATAGAGTTATACCTCTATAGAAGAACAACAAGTAACAACAAACACTATTTTTCAGTAAGAAATAACCAGCCAAGCAGTGCTATAAATTGTTAAGAGATTATGAGTTCTAAAATAAAGTAACCCTACGTTTTTTAGAAATTGAAGCTTTTCATTCTTCATGAATATAATTTTTGTCAGAAAAAAAGAAAAATCTATGAATACCTACACTGAGGAGATGGCCACCCTCTCTACCAATGCATAGAGTGCTCACAAAAGTAATGAAAACAACTGAAACATTTAGAAGTGTAGCAAGCCATTCAGTTCCTTGCTATGGAGGGAAGTGAATTTTCTGGGTCCTGGCTGACACCAGATCTCAAAATAACAGCAGACGTTCGGTTTTACTTTATGGAACATAGCCACCTGAAAGAGTAATTCTCTGCACCTAAAATTGTCACATTCCTCGGGTATTACAGAGAGAAACCTCAACACATCTAAACAAACTGCTTGGTGAAACAGTTCTTCCTCCAACACTTTATACTCCAAAATACTCTACTTCATTTTTCTATAGTAAAGGAAATGAAGGCAGAGGTTACCTTCACAGTCAGCCTCACATTCAGAAAGCAACAGCTTTCATTAAGTTACACACTTTACCCTCTAGAAAAAAAGAAAAAGAAAAAAAAAAAGTATATATATATATATATATATATATATTATTTTCCTCACAACTTCAGGACAGGATAGATTTTTTTCTATAGTGGCAATATAATATGTGCCTCAATTACAGTGATTAAAGAAAAAAACACAAACTGCAAATATCATTGTCAAGGCAAATTCTATGAGGAGATCCTACAAATGTAAGGTATCTTGCATGTCATCTATCTTGGTTTAGTCAGGAAGTCCAGTTCTGCTGATACTATTGTACACTTTAGTGGTAAAAATAGAATACTGTGTTTAAATAATCACCAATCAGGTAATGTTAAGAAGAAAACCCAACACTGTATTTATGAACAGACTTCTTTTAACATTGTAGAGATGTTTACACTGGAATTTCTTAGCAGGTAAAGATACACTTAGCTAATATACAGTTTATAACCCCCAGAGATGCTACTTGGCTAAACAGAAGTAAAACTTCAATTATGGAAATGACCTTGTAATTGTGTAAAAGACATAGCTACTTTAAAGTGATGTTTACTGAATGCTAGTTATGCATTAGCACGTTATTCTAGACATTCCCTTTATGGGATTCAAAGAAAATACTGCACACACACAAAAATGTGTTAAAATTATTAAAAAATAACACCAAACAGCTTTGGTCAATTACATAAAAGGAAAAAATACAAGCGTAGATGCCAGAGCAATCAAAGTTTTCTCTCACTCCATCAGTGTTTCCATGTAAGGCAGCTACACAGAATCTTTCTGTTTGACAGACCCAGAATCTCATTCAGTGAACATTGATGGGAGCTATTCCAGAGAAGAATAAAAACCATATTATGAAAAAGCTGCCAGTTTTAAGACTTCTGTTTCATATGTACTGAAGTTGAAAGATATATAAGGTATATAATGAATGAAATATGGAACTTTGGGAAAAGATATAACAGTATCACAGTAAAGGTATTATAATGCTGACCTGGAAAAGCAGATTCTGTACTTGCCCAAAATGCCAAATTCATGCAAGATGTATCACAAGCCATTTTAGCCAAAGTGTTTCTGAAGTGGTAATCAATGATACAACTGATTTTTTAAGCAACTATCTTTAGATTCTGGTAGCCAACTTGTAGGTTTTTAGGCATGCTAAAAATGAACTGTGGTATGAACATAAAAGGCAAACCTAACCCATTAATTTCCTCTGAAATACCTTGAATCAGAAATCTCAAATTAGTGGTTGCTTTTAGTTTATTATACTTCAGGCCTTTGTGCCTAACGAATGAATGATAATAGCATATGCCTATCTGAACACATTTTGTAAAATCTGATTTATATATATGAAACATCCTGACAGATTACAATCTATGAGACTGGAAATCCATAATGAAAGTATCTATATTCAGACAATTCTTTTGCATTGCATTGTCATCAAAAAGAAGGTCAGGAGACAGGCTCCTAGCTTTCAATTTGAAAGCATCCTTGGCAGCATGATCCTTCCCTAACCAAGGGTAAATTGTGACACCCATTAACCAGTGGAACTTTTGCCCCACTGCTATTGTATAACATAGGTGGCTGCAGTATCTTCAAAGGCTTTGTGGAATTGGCATGTGAAAAATTTGGTCAGCAACATAAGATTTAATAGATACAATAAGCACCAGACTTGCAAAGTCAGAAGTGTTTACTGAATACGAGAAAAAACTGTTTTGCTTCAAAAGCTTATAAGCTACGATTTCAGTTAGATTTTCCCTTGACCAGAAGAATGTACATCCTTGCCAAAATTGTCCCTGTTCTAAAACCATGAATATTAGAGATTATCAAAGGGGATTTTGCCAGAATTTTTAAAGTACAGAAAATTATGCATTTCATTCAGAGATACAGCTTACTATTCTTCAACTCAAATAAACATCTGGTGGAATAAATCTAGAAAAGCCACTAAGCTTGACATGTGGGTACATACATTCAAAATCAAAATGATAGGATAATGCTATCAGAAACATGGATACTACTAAATTTCTAGTGGCTTTTATACTGCACGATTACATTTCACTTAATTTCTCTACTGGGTAACTGCTTCCTATGTTACAGAAGTCTTCCAAATCTGTCAAAATAAAACGTCATCATGTTCACAGTAGGCATTCTACTTTATTCTCCTTAGTGCATAACATACTCACTTAAGGTGATGGAATAAATGAGCTGTCACGAACTATGATAAATGCAGGGTTTTTTTATAATGAATTTCATTTTAGCCCTAATTAAGCAAAGTGTTTCATAATGTGTCCAAATTTGAGCATGAGGGCAGTCTTGCTGGCGTTTTAAGGCTATAAATTATCTTGTTGATCTCTATGCACATTCTAACTATATAATACCATGTTCTGTGGTACACTGTTTAATAAACAGGGCAATCCTTGGATTAACATATGAAATTAACAGCATTCTTCAGTTGACAAGAAGTCTAAACAAGACAAGTTCTTAAAGTGAAATTACACTGATGAAAATAATAGGGTGGCAATCTAAGACATGGCAAACAGTAGTGAAAAGGAAAAAAACAAAAACTCGAAGAAAGAATATTCAAGCTATCTGACAAGAAAACAGTTACAATGTAAGCATATAATTAATGGAAAATGAAGATGAAAAACACCTGTTACATCAAGAATACTGAAAATATAAAATAAATGGAGGAGAAGAAAAAGGAGAATTTTGCTTAATTTTGCTTATCAGAGCACAGAAGTAGTACTTAAAACTTCAAGTATGTGATTACAGATTATGACATGGATATAGGCATTACAATCTGCAAGTTTTTTAACATGTAAATAAGCAGCAACTCAACTGGGGAATATCTTTATTATTTCAGTAATTCTTCATGTTCTACATTAAAGAAAATCAATAGTGATGAAAAATATACATGATTCGTGAAATTTCTAACTTGCCAAATTTAAAATTGGCTGATTCCTCAATATTTTCATGTGCATTATAATGCAGTATGATATATTTAACATATTAGTAATTTAAAACAGTATCCAGAGATATAAAGCATACTTTTATGTAATAGCACAAATAACTACAAACTAACTTTCCTTCTAGAAAGCAAATTACAGCACTAGCAAAGGCAAGAGGAAGATGAGGAAGAGGAAGTATTGGAAGGAAATTAACTCATACACCATGAAGAATCATTCCAAACTTCCTTTCTGATTGAAGATAAAATCATCAGCATGTGCTTCTAAAGAGACTGAAGAACTTACTTTCTGTGATTGTATGCAGTGTAGAAAGTTATTATTTTATTGCTCTTGTCCTTTGCTCTCATTCTCTAGTCTGCTACTCTGTGTTCTCCATTACTGGCCATGTGAATTTTCATTACAGAGTGATGAACATTGGTATAAAAAATGTGTATCTATTTCAGGAAACATACTTTGAAGATAATCTTGCTCCCATTGTCTAGGAGTCTTAGAAATACTGAAATGGGTATATTGATACCATTTCATAGACTTTCAGTCTCTTGTTTCTCTTATGTTTTATTTTATTTTATTTATTTTATTTTTTATCTTTGAATTTTCACTGTCACATACTGCAAATGGGCTCCATATTAAACATGGAGAATTCCTTCATGAGGACAATGTAGCCAAGAGGAAGATTCGTAAAGACACACAATACATGCACAGTGGTGGAACCATTCATTTAGCAGCTAAGCACAAAAGACTGAAACGTTTCAAGTTAAGCAAGAGTAGTATCAATAATTAACCACAAGCTGGGAGAACTTCATCAGTAACAACACATGGAAATGCTGAAAAGCCTGAACAGCTCATTAGGAAAGACTGACTAATAAACCCTGCTGACCTTGGCTGCTCTTTTGGACTGCAGCTCAGTTTCACCAGACAGAGGCATACACGATATATGGATTTTCTTCTATTTGTACATGCTGAGACATGAAAATCCAGCGAAGAACACACAAATCAGCTAGCCACATTACATATGCATTTAATCTTGTAAAGGTTAAAAACATTAATCTTAGCATCCTGAAGCAAAACTGTTACCAAAAGTCAGCATATTATCCACTACTTCAATGCGGTTTTGCTAAGAACTCTGGCATATCTGGCATATCTGACTCTCAACGCACTTCTTCACTGGCCCCCATAGTTTAATAGCAGATTTCAAAATTTGTAAAATACCTATCCTATGAAAGATTTCACATATGTACACACAAAACTGAAGGGTGCTAGGAGGGGGAAGAATTTTAAAAAATTTCTTAAAGATGCCTGCCTATGAACATACAGGTCAGAAATTTTTCAGTTGAATCTGTTTGAAAAAAAATCACTTTTCTGTTATAGACTATTCTTAGAACAAGAAGATTTAGACAAAATACAAGATTTTAAAATGTTTTGATTTGGTGTTAAAGCATCTAATTTCTGCTGCTGCTTCTGAAGCTGTAATTTCACTTTCATATGTAAGTAAAAAGCATTATAAATTGTCAAAATAAAAGCTAAAATAAAAATTACCCAGTTCCATAAAAGAGCTTTTTTGATAAGGTTTCTGGCATGCAGCAACTTTCAACACTATTTATCATTACCTCTCACAACCGAATTACAAATTTCAAAATATATCAGGGCACCTTTTGTTATACTCAAAATACAATTAAAGAGCAATAGAGGCATTCACAAAAGGAAGCACACTGACCATGAGGAAAAACGAATGAGAAAGTGAAAAGACATGGTCAGGAAAGGAATTGTGAAGCATAACAGAAATTAAAAATAAATTTTTAAAAAGAATGAAGAAGCCATCACATTGGGAAAGCTTTATTTCTTCATTCAGTAATGAAGAAAATGTTTCTATACCTTCATGATCTCAGAATCAAATAAAAATCAGTTTGAAATTATCACACACTTTTGATTGGTGTTATGACTTTCCCTTTCATATGCCTTTTTCTGTGAAACTTTAAGGCTCTTCTCTTTAAACTGAGCTTGTGATAAAAAATTGTTTTCAAAGTTAAGCAAGTTCTTTTGTGAAAAGGAAACTACTTTCTACTCAGTTCTACATTTCAGCTCCTGAATCCTTTGTGAAAATTTCTTAGGAGATCACATAGGTTGCTATGAAAAGCCCATAATACATTCTTTAAACGAGACCAGCCCATTATTTCATAATGTCACGGGCAGCTACACATCAACCGTTGACTATTTCCTAAATATCAATAATACAATCACAACTGTATTAGTGGCAACTACAGGCATGTCATTCTAGAATTTGCAGCTGGATACTTTAAGACATCTGTTATTTTAGAACATTATGTATTATTATCACAGAATATTTTAGAATTATTATTATTGTAGAATAATGTTATATAATACATAAGACCATTGTATAATAACTCTATATACTTGTATTAAAATTATATAATATTTATATTTTACATATGATCTATGGTTTCTATATCATTTATCAAATAGCTAATGTTATTTACATCATTGTATATGTATATTCATACATTATTATATATCTCATATAACCACATTATATACATAATTATATACTATTCTTTTATATCATTTTATAAAAACATTTTATTATTATAAAAAGCTGTGATTTATGGCTAGAGACAAGCATTCTTGGTTGGGAAAGATGCAAAAGATGTAGTGAGTTGGTAGAAGCATAACAAAGTGTATCAGAGAGAAGATCCATGCACAGAGTAGAGAAAAGCTTAAAGACTTTGACTCCATCATCCGAAAGCAGTATTGCACTTCAGTGTAACTGAAGAGAAGAGGATTTCGATACCTTTGTTCTAAAGGAGATATTAGGGAAAAGTAGTAACTTCTTTCCACACATTTTATCAAATTAGCTTACAGAAAAAAAATAAAACTATACTGTGCCCTTGTGTTGGATTAATGATTAAGTACTACAACTGAATTACTACATTCACATTATTTCCTTCATTTTGTGATTCATTAGTCCTGTTACAACATTTTGATTTAATATTAAGACATTTTCATCTATCTGGTTATTAGATACTGTAGACTTGGTTCTATAGGGAAAAACAGTCTGATTTTTTTGACGCACCTCCCCTGTGAAGAGGGGCTAAGAGAGTTGAGGTTGTTCAGCCTGGAGAAGATGATGGGGAGACCTCATAGCAGTGGCTTCTCAGAGCTTAAAGGGGAATCTGGGGAGGGACTCTTTGTCAGGGGGTGCAGTGACAGGACAAGGGGGAATGGATTTAAATTAAAAGAGAGTAGATTTAGATTAGCTATTTTGAAGAAACTCCTTTCTCAGAGGGTTCTGAGGCCCTGGAGCAGGTTGCCCAGAGAAGCTGCAGATGCTCCATCCCTGGAAGTGTCCAGGGCCAGGCTGGATGGGGCTTTGGACAACCTGGTCCGGTGGGAGGTGTCCTGCACATGGCAGGGGGGTGGAACTGGGTGGTCCCTAACAGTTCTTCTAACCCAAAGCATTCTGTGATTCTACAGTCCTATGACGATGACAGCTGCTATTTATATACTGAAAAACTGAGCTTTTCCTTCGCCAGGTGCGCGGCAACCCCCGCGCCAGAGAAAGCCGGCGGCGGGGGGGGGGAGGAACGCGGGGCCTCCCCGCGGAATGATGTGGAAGAGCTCGGCCGCCATCTCGCGGCGGCGGCAGGAGAGGCCTTTCTACGGGAGGGAACAAAAGGGGCCAGTATTAAAATCACATCGTTTCAGTTCTGGAAACAAGAGGGGTGAAAAATTCAAGGAATGCATTGAACAAAGCAGATAGTAAAAGTAGTTGAAATCAAATGAGTGAAAATTAAGTATTTACCTCTACTATATGGCACTTTCTCATGTGGATGTTTCAACTGAATTACAGAATCACAGAATTACAGAATCACAGAATTCTCTAGGCTATAAGAGACCTCACAACCCACTCAGTAAAGAAGTTCTTCCTAATAACCAACATAAAACAATCCTGGCGCAACTTTAGCCCATTCCGCCTCATCCTGTCACCAGGCACGTAGGAGAACAGACCAATCCCCATCTCTCTACAGCCTCCTTTAATGTACTTACAAAGAGTGATAAGGTCGCCCCTGAACCTCCTCTTCTCTGGGCTGAACAAACCCAGCTCCCTCAGCCGCTCCTCGTAGGACTTGTTCTCCAGAACCCTCACCAGCTTCATCACCCTTCTCTGGACTCTTAAGCATGTCCATGTCCTTCTTGTAGTGAGGGGCCCAAAACTGAACACAGTACTTGAGGTGTGGCCTCACCAGAGCCGAGTACAGGGGGACAATCACCTCCCTAGACCTGCTGGCCACAGTGCTTCTTATGCAAGGCGTGATGTTGTTGGCCTTCTTGGCCACCTGAGCACACTGCTGGCTCATATTGAACCAACTATCCACCAATACTCCCAGGTCCTTCTCCGCCAGGCAGCTCTCCAACCACTCATCTCCCAGCCTGTAGCTCTGCTTGGGGTTATTGCGCCCCAGGTGCAGGACCCGGCACTTGGCCTTGTTGAACTTCATGCAGTTGACCTCAGCCCATCGGTCCCACCTATCCAGGTCCTCCTGCAGAGCCTTCCTACCCTCAAGCAGATCAACACACACACCTAACTTGGTGTCATCTGTGAACTTCCTGAGGGTGCACTCGATCCCCTCATCCAGATCATCGATAAAGATATTGAAGAGGGCTGGCCCCAGTACTGAGCCCTGGGGAACGCCACTACTGACCGGCCTCCAACTGGATTTGACTCCATTCACCACGACTCTTTGGGCTCAGCTATCCAGCCAGTTTCTAACCCAACAAAGCATACGCCAGTCCAAGCCATGAGCAGACAGTTTCTTGAGGAGAATGCTGTGGGAAACGGTGTCAAAAGCCTTGCTGAAGGTCAAGGTTGACCACATCCAAAGCCTTTCCCTCATCCCCCAAGCGCGTCACTTTGTCATAGAAGGAGATCAGGTTCATCAAGCAGGACCTGCCTTTCATAAACCCATGCTGACTGGGCCTGATCACCTGGTTGCCCTGTAAGTGCTGCGTGATGACACTCAAGATAATCCGCTCCATGAGTTTCCCTGGCATTGAGGTCAAACTGACAGGCCTATAGTTTCCTGGGTCTACCCTCTGGCCCTTCTTGTAGATGGGCCTCACGTTTGCTAGCCGCCAGTCGACTGGGACCTCCCCCGATAGCCAGGACTGTTGATAAATGATGGAAAGGGGCTTGGCCAGCTCCTCTGCCAGTTCTCTCAGTATCTTTGTCTGGATCCCATCTGGCCCCATCAACTTGCGTACATCCAAGTGCCGTAGCAGGTCACCAACCATTTTGTCATGGATAGTGAGGGCCACATTCTGCTCCCCATCCCCTTCCACCAGTTCAGAATACTGGGTATCCAGAGAGCAACAGGTTTTGCCGCTAAAGACTGAGGCAAAGAAGGCATTAAGCACCTCCGCCTTTTCCTCATCTTTCGTAACTAAGTTCCCCCCCGCATCCAGTAAAGGCTGGAGATTCTCCTTAGTCCTCCATTTTGCATTATTGTATTTGTAAAAACATTTTTTGTTGTCTTCAATGGCAGTCGCCAGATTGAGCTCCAGTTGAGCTTTGGCCTTTCTAGTTTTGTCCCTGCACTGCCTCGCAACATCCTTATAGTCCTCCTGAGTGGCCCACCCTCTTTTCCAAAGATTGTAAACCCTCTTTTTTCTCCTAAGCTCAGGCCACAATTCTCTGTTCAGACAAGCCGGTCTTCTTCCCCGCCGGCTCGTCTTTGGGCACGTGGGGACAGACCACTCCTGTGCCATTAAGATTTCCTTCTTGAAGAGCGCCCAGCCTTCCTGGACTCCTCTGCCCTTCAGAACCGCCTCCCAAGGAACTCTACCAACCAGTGTCCCGAACAGTTCAAAGTCAGCCCTCCGGAAGTCCAATACAGCGGTTTTACTGGTCCCCTTCTTGGCTTCTCCAAGAGTGAAGAACTCTACCATTTCATGGTCAGAGGGGTGAACCAGGTTGGGAAGCTTTCTGGCAATGTCCCTGACCATGGCCCCAGGGAGGCAGTAGGGTCAGGCCGATAAATAGGTCCCTCTGTTCCCCTGAGAAAGGAGTCACCCACAACAATCACCCTTCTTTCTGTCCTGGTGGAGGGAGTCCGTAGGCGTGGAGTCAACTTCCTCGCCCCAGGCATCCTCCTGGGTAGACTTTCTACCTCTTCCTCAGCTACCGGTCTCTCAAGCTTCAGGGCCTCAAACCTGTTGCATAAGGGCACCTGGGAAGGTGGGGCCGGTGGGGGAGGGCATCACCTGTGATGTGGAGCAGGGACCTGTTTCCATTCCTATTCAACTCTTAGGTCCCTCCTCTGCCCAACAGCAACAGGGCAGGGTGTTCACCCCATTTGGGGTGTCTCACCCTGGTACCTGTCCTTCAGGCCATGCAGGGACTTCCTACAGAGCGCACTGTGTCTGGTGGGACCATTGCAGCAGAGCTAGCAATAGACCACCGTTAGAAGAATTGTTCGTATGGGCGGGGGGAGCGCTCTGCCCTTTCTGCTCACCCTGCCTGCGCCAACTGCTGCGTCACTCCCTTCTGACAGCCACGCCCTGTTTGCCCGTCCTGGTTGCGGCGCTCCCTAGGGGCAGCTTTTGAACGGCCGGGGAGGGGGCGCTGCTGGCTCCGCCTACGCCTCGTTCGCATCCCTCGGGAGGGCTGCCGGGTCCTGGCGGCTCCCTCAAGAGGGCTCGATGCCCGAAAAATTAGCCCTGCCCGTCCGATCTCCTGTTCCGCTGCAGAACGCGTCTGCCCTCAGTCGATCGCTTTCTCTCTGTGGATGTTTCAGCTGAATTACGTACATTAACAAACTTGTTCAGAGATGTTATGCACTATTATGGCACAGATTTGTCAGTAATGCAATTGGTGTAATAAATATTTTGTAATCTCGATTTAATTAATATGCACATTACATGACTAGAATTGATTTCAAGTGACACCGAAAAAATAGAAAAGTTTCACTGTCATAACAAAGAGAGCACCATCAAATAACCACAGTAAGCCTTTCTGTCTTCCTTCCTAGCAACTGTTTTACATCCTTCACGACTGCCTCGAGCATTGACAGCAACCCTTTCAAACTGGTGGTATGGGTAAAGCTCTGATTCTAATGAAGTTTACAGGTTATGACCATAGCAATAACAAATCTTAAACAATAAGAATCCATTCTGAATTGCTTTCACATACTCAAGGAAAAATATAAATTACAAAAGGAAAAAAAAAAAAAAAAAAGATTAGGTTACATACCCTTCAGGACAGAAGTATAAGACACTTCATAATTGCTGAAAAGTAAACAGAGCTCTCACCAACAAGCCATCATATATATAAATTTCATGGGATGGATTATGCATAACTTTTTTTTTTTTTTCTCTGACATAGCTGAGGACTAACTGTTCTAGGCAAAGAATGTCTACAGTAACCCTAGTTGCTCAAAATCCAGACCATTCCAATTGAACAGTGCCCCCCCAATCTTAATCGACTCAGCAGTGAAGATCCTCTTAAAAAACACATGCCTCTTTGAGCTTATCTACCACCTCTACAATGCTTTGCCATGGCCCTATAATCATACACAGCTAGGATTTTGTTGTTTCTTTTACCTTCAGAGGGCGGTTTAATAATTTCTTGAGAATCTTCCCACACACATACCTTCAAGCACTCCTTAAGGTTTTTCTAAGCTTTTTAGGAGTAAGAAAGAATAAGAGTCTCACTCCTAATCTTTAATACGGAAAGTATGATGAACAACTTTCTTCATAAATACACAATACAGGATTTGGATCAGATTGCAAAAGAGCTGGTTCAGAGAAATTTCTGTCTGTAGGTTTCTTCGGTGCATAATACAAAATCATATTCAACTCAAACACTTCCAATAGTCAGGATATCTACCACCATATTCGTCTGTTACATCTTTAAAGTATAAAATGCAACAAGGTATTACACTAAATCATGGCACAATATGACTTCTCTATGTGGTCCATATTAAATTTTATAATGTGAAGTTCTACACATACAGTAGTATGTAGCAATTAATATTTTTTTTAATCTTAAAACAAGGCATTTTTGCCTTTCTTCACATAATGAAAAGACACTGGAAAGACCCAGACAATGTCTAATGTTTTTAATATGCTCTATTTTTACCAGTGCAAATGCTCATAACATAAAGAATGAACAAGTATCATGTCCCTTTCCTGCCATATTTAAGTATTACAGACTGAAGCAACTTCAGGGAAAGGCAATAATTTTTAAATTAATTACAAAACCCAGAAAAAATTCCTATGAAATAAAATACAAAATAATAAAGGATAATAACAGAGGTGCAGAGAAAAAATGTTTTTTAGAATGTGTGAACATCACAGAAGAAAGAACCTTTCAAAGTGGATGGGCTGTAAATAAAAGGAAAAAAAAGGGAAACAAACAAACAAACAAACACAAAAACAACACAAATGAAGATTATACCCCCTTCCATTTAGAAAACTACTAAAACTTAAAAGCAGAACTATTTATGATTTACCAATGCAACATACCCATGTAAGTGGCATCTGACTGTCAGATTATATTCACTATAAAAAATAACATGTTGCCGTAAGAGTTGACATTCTCTTCAGAGACTGAATAACTAGGTGTTGACCTTCCTTTGACATAGGACATACCAAAATACAGGAATTCAGTACCTCTGTCCTAAGTGTTTTTCAGATTATTAGTGTGTCACTATATAGAGATTTTCATATTGCATTTTTTATGTTCCAGAGAATTAAAGAGCTCTGAACAATTGTATATACAAAAAGAATGCATCTACAAAGGGTCACATTGTAGTACAAGTAATTCATTGTCAAGGCCATACAGAGAAAAAACTGTTCAGATGGTCAGAAGTCACAAAAGCATGTGATATTGTAATTTATTCATTGGTATATATATTGTATTGGTATATACCTTAACCTGAGTGCAGACTCTGTTTCAGGAAAACCTTAAAATACTAACTGCTGGAAATGGCATACTTGGGTAGCATTTCTGAGCAGTTTAGTCAGCATGCATCTTTTATGAACCTGACGCCTTATACCAGGCTGGGCTGAGGTCCAAAAATCAAGAAGCACACTGCTAAGGAAGGGGCATGGAGGCAGTGGTAGTAGAAACAATGAGTAAGAGACAATGAAGGCACTCAGATTTGCCAATGAAAAACAAATCAAATACAAACCCACTGTACAGGAAGAAGGCATTCTTACAGTCTGCATTTTAATCTGTTTTCCAGCACCCACTGCTGGACACTACTGGAAACAGAATATTTGCTCCAACTGGTCTTTGATATAGGAAGTTGCTATTGTCATTCAATAATGTAAAATGAAAAATTACACTATATCTCAGAAATCATTAACCTTATAAACAGAACTTTGTGTAAGGTCTTGTGTGACTTTTTAGTAACTCCTAAATTGAATTCAAAAAGCCTTGTTTGAATTGCATCATGCGTACACTTATTATTACACTTATTCTGTACTCGGCTCTGGTGAGGCCGCACCTCGAGTACTGTGTTCAGTTTTGGGCCCCTCGCTACAAGAAGGACATCGAGGTGCTTGAGCGGGTCCAAAGAAGGGCGACGAAGCTGGTGAGGGGCCTGGAGAGCAAGTCCTATGAGGAGCGGCTGAAGGAGCTGGGCTTGTTCAGCCTAGAGAAGAGGAGGCTCAGGGGTGACCTTATTGCTCTGTATAAGTACATTAAAGGAGGCTGTAGCGAGGTGGGGGTTGGCCTGTTCTCCCATGTGCCTGGTGACAGGACGAGGGGGAATGGGCTAAAGTTACGCCAGGGGAGTTTTAGGTTAGATGTTAGGAAGAATTTCTTTACTGAAAGGGTTGTTAGGCACTGGAACGGGCTGCCCAGGGAGGTGGTGGAGTCACCATCCCTGGAAGTCTTCAAAAGACGTTTAGATGTAGAGCTTAGGGATATGGTTTAGTGGGGACTGTTAGTGTTAGGTCAGAGGTTGGACTCGATGATCTTGAGGTCTCTTCCAACCTAGAAATTCTGTGATTCTGTGATTCTGTGATTATTTTTCTGCATCAATTATTTTTCTGATCACTGTGATATAGATCTTACACATCACTGTTATAACCTAAAAGGCTTACAAAACAGTTCTATACCTGTTTCTGGTTTGGAACTAAATAGTCTGAGATAAAACAGTGTCAAGCGTCAAGATAATCACCAAACAAATGTATAAAATATAAGTAAACAATCTGTCAGAAATTGCCACTATATCACTCTTCCACTTCATGAACAACAAATATTTGCATTTTAGCTCATTCAAATTCTATTTACATACATATGTATATAAGATGGTGAGATTTTATGGTGTACTTATTGTTAAAATTTACTTCACAAGTCCACCTGCCTGGAAATGACCCATTCAAAATTTCCTTGCTACTAAACAAGATAACAAAGAACTGCACTTAAACAACAAGACATGACAATACCTGAGAAAAACTCTAATAATCCGGGTAAAAAATAATAACCTGATTTGAAAGAGCACATTTTTATTATTCAAAGTTATGAGCAGCAAACAAACGAATCTCTTTCTCCTGCAGGTTCTTGCAGATGTATTCTTATGGAAAACAATATGTGCAACACCAGTGCTATTTTAATGAAAGGTGAAATTCAGAACATTGTGTTACAACTAAAATATCTGAATTTCATGAAAAGTGAAAGAAAGAGAAAACACTCCAGTAATTAGGTCATGGCAAGCTTCAGTCTTCCTGGACTGCTACGAGTACCTGCCTCCTCTGCCACTACTATTTCCAGGGTTGCTGGAAATGTGCAAACACAGATTTGTTTCTCACCAAGCCTAAGTATTGTTTGAAATAACCTCTAAAAAAGAATAAACCCCCTTTCCATCTCTGTACTGTTCTTGTGTGGGAGAGTTACACTGTTCTTTGTAACAGTTATTTGAAATGTTTATTGTACATTATTGCTATATTTACTTCAGTGCCAGCTTGCATTTCCCTGTGCTGAATTTCAAAAGACGCTTAATAGGAAAGAGTGCACTCACTGCACACAACAGACTCCTTCCTCACCTGTCCTTTCCATGCCACCAGCTGCTACCATCGTTCCGCCCTGTCTACTCAAACAGCTCAGACTCTCAGACTTCTCAGTTTAATAGGTTTTATGCTATTATGTCCTGGCCTTTGTGCAGACATAAATAAACATTCTGTAATACAAATACTCTAATTGTACTAATCTGATGACTGCTATATGTGATCTGCTTAATGAGAAGTATGTTTTGGTGAGAAAGAGTGAGTAGTTAAATGTCAGTGCTCTAATATGATAAGCAAATGGAAAAGTACTGCTTGCTGAGATAGACGGAAGAATGTCTTCCGTGCTAAATGAGTACAACAAACAAAACTATGAAAGGGAAATATGAAAAACTACTTTTTGCCATCCTATGTGAGCACATATATGGATTTTAACTAAACTAATTTTAACTGAATTGACAGTCAACTGAAAATGACTTTTATAAAGAAAGGAATTTTTATTATTTGAAGGTAAATATATGTGGCACTATTTAAATCTGTAAATCGCAGTCAGAGAAAGGAAAAAAAAATATTACAGAAGTATACCTTTAATGTTTCAATTTCCTCTTTGTGTTCCCTCTTTAAATGCAAAATGGCAGCTTGGTACTCTGTAAAGATAAAAACGAACATTCCATTAGAGTCAGAAACCTACATGACGTCTTAAGCATAGTGTATTTCATACCCTCACACCGTGAGGTCTGGAATGCAGATGCAGGCTCTCAAATAAAAGACCTTCTGCAAATAGTGATGGAAAATTAAATGCAACGTTGTAATTAGCATTTTTGTTCTGAGACCCCATGACAAGATTTTCAGTGGTCTTACTGAGAACAGAGAATAAAGCAAAGAGGTATTCCATGCTGAGAGGGAAAGGTGGGGTGGAGATATTTCAGACTGGAACAACAAGAAGAAACAGAAGGGTTAGCTTTGCAGATAAAAGTAGAGCTGATAGGATATATTATGACATACATGCATTCACACACACGTACGTTCTAAAAAAAGCATGTATTAAATGAAATTATTTAAACTGAACTGTAAATATATGACCACTAAACACATGCAAATTGGATACAGGACTAATCACAAATTCAAAGAAAGACCTGAAAAAGTACCCAACAGCAAGAGATACAAAAAATTCTTAAGTTTGTCATATGAAGCTTAATTGCAAAGATTAAATAATTTCTGAGGGAAAATATACTACATACTACATAATTCTTTTTAATTTGGAGAGGCTATAACAAAACCCAGAAAATGAAACTTAAAGCCAGGGAAATTTATGTCAGCAATGAAAAATTGAAAACACTGAGCACTGATTATATAGTTTTAGAGGTGACTGTAATGTAGATTTACCAAACAAACCTCCAGAACCTGTATCTCATGCTATGGTGTCCCTCACTCCATACTGGCTACATTTGACCGAAAAAGAAAGAAAAGAATTTTCATTACAGTTGTGTAATGATTTAAGAAAAGCCTGTCTCCTGTCCTGTGAGACACTGGTCCAGATGCTCTAGCCCTCCTAAACAAGCAACTGGAGTTAATTCTATTAAGGCTCCACTCCCATCTGCTTCCAAATCAAAATTTATCTGATGGTTCATTTCCAGTTCCCTGGCTAGCTTCCGCTTCCTGAACTAAAAAAAAAAAAAAAGAATCAGGTCTTAATTTAAACAAGGACTCAAAATAGTCCAAGGAGGTTAAATTTTACTGAAAATGTTCTCCAGTGCTATGCCTCTGGAACATAAGAACCAGTAAAACAGCATTAGATCATCAAAATATGGACCAAAGCACCAGATCAGTAAAATATTTCAGTGGTTCAGTGGTTAGGTGGTTTTCTTATTTTTCTTTTGAGAATACATGAGCAAAAAATAAAAGAAAACCTAGCCTAGTCATCACCCTGAAGTCTGTATGATGAGGAACCTTTTACTTTAAAACTTTTTTTTCCAAATATTTTGAGAGGCAGGTGAAGCTATATCCAAGCAACTGAATTGATAAACAAAACTGAATGAAGTGTTTGATATTTTACAAGACGCAAAACAAAAAAAAAAAAAAAAAAAAAAAAAAAAACATAAATACTATAACTAGTCAGAATCACTCATCTGAACACCTCCATACTCTCTTATGAGGTTCTCCTTAGAACTTCCCAGCACGGAAGAACTGACTAACTGCTCTCTTTGAATTATAAGTGGTTAGATCTACACACTTTCAGATTTTATTCCATTAACTTGGAATCTCAGCAAGTGGCGAGCCGATCGCCTCACCACTTCCCGAGGCGATTGGCTCCGGCCGGGACAGACACATTCTGCAGCGGAGCGGGGGATCAGACAGGCAGGGCTAATTTTTCCGGCACCGAGCCCACTCGAGGGAGCCACCAGGACCCTGCAGCCCATGCGAGGGAGGTGAACGAGGTGAGAACAAGGCGTAGGTGGAGCCAGCAGCGTCCCCTCCCCGGCCATTCAAAAGCTGCCCATAGGGAGCAGGAGCGACCAGGACGTGGCATGTCAGAAGGGAGTGGCGCGACAGTTAGCAGGGCAGTTTCACGCAGGCAGGGTGAGCAGGAAGTGCAGAGTGTTCCCCCCCCACCTATATGAACAGGGGTGGTGGAAGTGGCTCTCTATGTCAGAGAAAGTTTTGATGTCGCGGAACTTGAGGCTGGGAATGATAAGGTTGAGTCCTTATGGGTTAGGATCAGCAGGAAGGCCAACAAGGGAAGCATCCTGGTGGGGGTCTGTTATAGGCCGCCGAAGCAGGATGAGGAGAATGAGGAGGAGTTCTACAGGCAGCTGACAGAAGTTGGGAAATCATCATCGCTTGTTCTCGTGCGGGACTTCAACTACCCAGATATATCCTGGAAGCACAACACAGCCCAGACAAAGCAGTCTAGGAGGCTTTTGGAGAGCGTGGAAGATAGCTTCCTGATGCAGCTGGTTAGTGAGCCTACCAGGGGAGGTGCCCCACTAGAACTTCTCTTCACAAACAGAGAATGTGGTGGTTGGAAACTGTCTTGGGTAAAGTGACCATGAAATGGTAGAGTTCTCCATTCTTGGAGAAGCCAGGAAGGGGACCAGTAAAACCACTGTATTGGACTTCCGGAGGGCTGACTTTGAACTGTTCAGGACACTGGTTGGTGGAATCCCTTGGAAGGTGGTTCTGAAGGGCAGAGGAGTCCAGGAAGGCTGGGAGCTCTTCAAGAAGGAAATCTTAATGGCGCAGGAGTGGTCTGTCCCCACGTGCCCAAAGACGAGCCGGCGGGGAAGAAGACCGGCTTGTCTGAACAGAGAATTGTGGCCTGAGCTTAGGAGAAAAAAGAGGGTTTACAATCTTTGGAAAAGAGGGTGGGCCACTCAGGAGGACTATAAGGATGTTGCGAGGCAGTGCAGGGACAAAACTAGAAAGGCCAAAGCTCAACTGGAGCTCAATCTGGCGACTGCCATTGAAGACAACAAAAAATGTTTTTACAAATACAATAATGCAAAATGGAGGACTAAGGAGAATCTCCAGCCTTTACTGGATGCGGGGGGGAACTTAGTTACGAAAGATGAGGAAAAGGCGGAGGTGCTTAATGCCTTCTTTGCCTCAGTCTTTAGCGGCAAAACCTGTTGCTCTCCGGATACCCAGTATTCTGAACTGGTGGAAGGGGATGGGGAGCAGAATGTGGCCCTCACTATCCATGACAAAATGGTTGGTGACCTGCTACGGCACTTGGATGTACGCAAGTTGATGGGGCCAGATGGGATCCAGACAAAGATACTGAGAGAACTGGCAGAGGAGCTGGCCAAGCCCCTTTCCATCATTTATCAACAGTCCTGGCTATCGGGGGAGGTCCCAGTCGACTGGCGGCTAGCAAACGTGAGGCCCATCTACAAGAAGGGCCAGAGGGTAGACCCAGGAAACTATAGGCCTGTCAGTTTGACCTCAATGCCAGGGAAACTCATGGAGCGGATTATCTTGAGTGTCATCACGCAGCACTTACAGGGCAACCAGGTGATCAGGCCCAGTCAGCATGGGTTTATGAAAGGCAGGTCCTGCTTGACGAACCTGATCTCCTTCTATGACAAAGTGACGCGCTTGGGGGATGAGGGAAAGGCTTTGGATGTGGTCAACCTTGACCTTCAGCAAGGCTTTTGACACCGTTTCCCACAGCATTCTCCTCAAGAAACTGTCTGCTCATGGCTTGGACTGGCGTATGCTTTGTTGGGTTAGAAACTGGCTGGATAGCTGAGCCCAAAGAGTCGTGGTGAATGGAGTCAAATCCAGTTGGAGGCCGGTCAGTAGTGGCGTTCCCCAGGGCTCAGTACTGGGGCCAGCCCTCTTCAATATCTTTATCGATGATCTGGATGAGGGGATCGAGTGCACCCTCAGGAAGTTCACAGATGACACCAAGTTAGGTGTGTGTGTTGATCTGCTTGAGGGTAGGAAGGCTCTGCAGGAGGACCTGGATAGGCGGGACCGATGGGCTGAGGTCAACTGCATGAAGTTCAACAAGGCCAAGTGCCGGGTCCTGCACCTGGGGCGCAATAACCCCAAGCAGAGCTACAGGCTGGGAGATGAGTGGTTGGAGAGCTGCCTGGCGGAGAAGGACCTGGGAGTATTGGTGGATAGTTGGTTCAATATGAGCCAGCAGTGTGCTCAGGTGGCCAAGAAGGCCAACAACATCACGCCTTGCATAAGAAGCACTGTGGCCAGCAGGTCTAGGGAGGTGATTGTCCCCCTGTACTCGGCTCTGGTGAGGCCACACCTCAAGTACTGTGTTCAGTTTTGGGCCCCTCACTACAAGAAGGACATGGACATGCTTAAGAGTCCAGAGAAGGGTGATGAAGCTGGTGAGGGTTCTGGAGAACAAGTCCTACGAGGAGCGGCTGAGGGAGCTGGGTTTGTTCAGCCCAGAGAAGAGGAGGTTCAGGGGCGACCTTATCACTCTTTATAAGTACATTAAAGGAGGCTGTAGAGAGATGGGGATTGGTCTGTTCTCCTACGTGCCTGGTGACAGGATGAGGCGGAATGGGCTAAAGTTGCGCCAGGATTGTTTTATGTTGGATATTAGGAAGAACTTCTTTACAGAGAGGGTTGTGAGGCATTGGTATGGGCTGCCCATGGAAATGGTGGAGTCACCATCCCTGGAGGTCTTTAAAAGACGTTTAGATGTTGAACTTAGCGATATGGTTTGGTGGAGAGCTTGTTAGTGTTAGGTCAGAGGTTAGACTGGATGATCTTGAGGTGTCTTCCAACCTAGAGAATTCTGTGATTCTGTGAACTCCTTTTTGATATGCTTTTTGGACACAAACTGCTTATTCATTCGCCTAAACTAGACTTAAAAAAACAGCTGTCTCAGGTCCTCAGAACAGTCAGTGACCCTTCTGGCACCTTAGTTATTTAAGCACTCAGTTTGCAAGGCATGAACCTTATGAACATTGTGACTTGAAGTTTAGCTCTTTAAGGTCACATGATAGCCAGAGC
This sequence comes from Anas acuta, assembly GCF_963932015.1. NCBI lineage: Eukaryota > Metazoa > Chordata > Aves > Anseriformes > Anatidae > Anas > Anas acuta. The sequence goes on along the minus strand of NC_088983.1, from coordinate 39,547,234 downwards.
AAATAATAGGCTTTCAAAATGCTTCTAACAATCTTAACAAAAGATCTACTGTCTCTCTTGGACTGCCCAGTGCTCAACATTCTTTAGGATTTGGGTATGAACTTGTGCTGGCAGACGTCTACTGCACCTAAAGCAGATTTTTCACTCTGTCTACCCACTCCTAACTCTCTGTTGCCTCTTCTCTTATGTTGCCATGAATGTTTGTGAAAGCACAAAATGATGGAAGAACCCTGGCAGTTTAAACCTAATACAGCACAAAAACAGTTAAAAAAAAATAAAAATAAAAAATTAGTTGTGCATTATTTTTTGTGATAGACATTTTGCAAGATACCATCATTTTAAGTTATTTAAGTTCCAAAGTCCCAAAGGCATATGCTTTTCATTACTCGTAGCTGAAAGTTCCAAAATAAATTCTTGAGATTGCTTTGTTTAAACTTTGTTATAGAGTAAAATAAAAAGTAGAGATTCTTTTACAGTTTGCTTATTCCAAATAGAAGTATGCTTAGCAACTACTAGATTATAAGAATAAACCTAATTCGTTCCTTAAAATACTGTTACTACATAAAAGCAAGTGTATCATACATTGGTATACTATAATGTATTTAAAACATTGTCTACTATGCGGTAAGTAGGCATTCTGCAGCATAAGCTTCTTTTGTTTCTTTCTACCATTGTAGTTTCTCCTAATTAAATAATAAAAAGAAATACCTATTGGATAAAAAACAACACCCAATGAAGTACTGTTTTTATGGATTGTTCTTGGAGCCAGCTGAGATACAATGCTGCAACAAAACCTCTCAATACATGGTGCTACAATACCTTAATGATGTTCAGACTGATATGGAAATAAAGCTAATCATCACAGAAGCACAAAGTTACAGAATGGTTGAAGGCTGGATGAGACCTCTGAAGGTCATCTGGTCCAGATTCCTTCTTCAAGCAAGGACACCTAGAGCCAGTTTCACACTAACATGTCCAGATGCATCTACAAGCACAAAGATTCCACAACTACTCCGGGCAACCTGTGCCAGTGCTCAGTCACCCACACGGTGAAAAAGTGTTTCCTGATGTTCAGACAGAACCTCCTGTGTTTCATTTGCTGTCCATTGCCTCCTGTCCTGTCACCCAGCACCACTGAAGAGAGCCTGGATCCGTCTCCCCTTACAGACCAAAGCTGACCTGGTGTCAGGGTGTGGCTCTTTACTGCATTCCATGTCAGCACATCCCCTGTTTTACGTAATGTCAAGATTTTTATATTTTCTGAGGTTTTAAAATCTTTCATTATCCTGGATAACAGAAGACTGATGGTGGAAACATCCTGTTGTGCTTGCCTGGTCTACAAACAGCCTGCCAGGAAGAAAGTGGCTGTAAGGCATAAATAAGTTAGCCATCCCCAATTCAAACAGTACTCTGAAGAGCTTTTTAAACAAACAAATAAGATACAAATCAGATGGGAAATGCTCTTACCCTGACAAGTGACCACAAGCAAATTAGGATTTAATTACTGAGAAAACAATGAAAAATGTGAATGTTAGTCATTCACATAAGGCAAACAAGTGAGAAGTAAATAATCTCACTGTACAAATTCAGTTCCAACCAGCTCTAACAATTTTAATTTACTACTTCCAGTACACTTTTTTCTCTGTGTTGAGAGGAGATCGTCCCAGGAAAAATATTATAAAAGTTGGAGGGTTTTTGACCTACTTGGGCATACTCTTTACTTATGCAACTTGGTGCTTCCTTCAGTCAATAATTATAACCCACTGCTGCTAAAGCAAACCATCATAAGACTAGTTGTTTTTTTTTCCTGAGATTTTCCTGAGATAAAGCAGACGTACATGTGGCATAGATATATATTTTTTTTTTTTTTTACCTCTTCTGGTAGTTAGGAAAGCATTTTCTGTGTACCAGGATATTGAAAAATGTTTCAGTAAAATACTTGCTTTAAAGTAACATTAATATTGGCAGGAAGCTAGACAGAGGCCTTGGTGAAAACTAAAGATATAGAGTAATTTTAACTTAGCTAATGAAAAAGCACGGCAGTGCGAGGTTTCTATTTTGGATGTACGATGTTGGAAAAATAAACTGGTTAGTTATTGTAAAAACAGAAATCTCCTTAGTGTGAAACTTAAATTTCCACTTGATCCCATGTTTTGCCATTGGACGTAGGTAAGGCAGGTATATAAAACAGTCTTGCTAATCATACAGATTCATCATCAGATATACTAAAGCTTTACTTGGACTTCATTATCATGAGAGTTATAATGATAAAAAAATGAACTTTCCCTCCCTCCCCACTACTGTTTTTCTGTACTTTCATCCTTTACATTCACACTTCTTGTATCTATGGTGTAATACACAATAAATGTTTGTTCATTGTCTTTTGTATTATAAAAACAAGGAGTTCCGTTTGAGGAGCGGGAGTTGTGAAAGCTCCCTGCTGAAGTAAGGAACTGTATAATACTTGGCTAGACACTATGAAAATTCTTTTGCTTAATGTAACTAAAAAGAGAACCCCCTCCCCTTCTCTCTTTCTGCATCTCAGTTGCCTCTTTTGTTCAAAGACACTGCTGCAAAGCTCATGTAACCATCAAGGAGATAAGTTGCTAAACTAGCGTATCAACATCCTGCATTCCTGTCTCACGCTGGGCCAACATGACCAAATAAAAAAAGAAGTTGAACCACAACTCTGAGGAAGACTACGGCCTTCATCTTCACAACCACCAGAGGGACAGAGACGACCCCCTAGCAACAGTGTGCACAGTCACATAATATAGCAGGATGTGCTGCGTAATCCCAGAATTACCAAGATATAAAAAGGGACCCTGGCAGGGGTGAGGTGCACGCCGTTGGCGGAGCTGAGACTCCCCGGCCGCCCAGCGCTGTTTTGCTTGCTGTTGCTTACTCAATAAATTTCTTTCTATTATTAATGCAATGCTCTCTGAAAATTAATTAAGGGGGCAACTTATAACATACGGTTTGCCGTATGTATTTTAAATCCATTAGGCAACATACACCAACATTAAATCATGCAGGTCCTCTCTGCACATAGAAGGTCACAGAGATGCCTCTGGCCTAGGTCAAATCACTTTTCCAAGTTCTGAAATCTATCCAGATCACTTTCAGAGAAATAGTTAGCACCTAGTGAAAGTACTTGAGATTTACCCAATCAAGTAGATTTCAATGCAGAGCTTCACTGAGTCATATTAGAGAAAAAAATAGCTGTGTAAGTAAAAGATTGTGTCTAATTTGGAGAGATAAACTTGTTGTAGAACATTAAAACAGTAAAATGAGTTGGATTTCTTATGGGAAACTAATTTGGTTTCCAGAAGACACTACAAAACAAAAGGAAAGTCAGTGAATTAAGTAAAAATATCTTATTTTGTTTGGGATTACTCATGTTACTAATCTATGGAGGTTCAGGAACACATTGCAAAGTCTCTATTTTGTTCCTATTTCTACAAGTCCCTGCAGAGGTAAACAAAACTGCCAAGTGTAGAGTGGCAGGACTGTGATGAAGGGCATTCTCAGGAAGCTAGCACTAGATTTACAGCAAAAGACCAGTTAGAATGGGGAGTTAGCACTCTCATTGCTTGAAAACAGTATAGTTACAAAACTCAAACCAGAAACCAGACAGTGAAAACACCTCAGGCCTCAGAAACTTTAAAGCACACAGGTCTAAACTTCTGAAGCCAAATACAAAAGCTTAGCTGAGACTTACCAGAATAAAAATCTAAAAATACAGAACATATGACATATTTCAGCTCACATTACTTTGTGAGGAAATTCCTCACTGAAGTAATACGTAAGTTGACTAGTCATATGTATACCATATGTATCCCAGTTGTCACTCTGAAATAAAAATCATTCAGCTTCATAATGAACAAAATTGTATGCGCCTTGAGCCATGCCAAAAGTCTATTTTGCCTAGTATACCGTCTCTGACAGTAGCCAAAACGCAGGTGACATGAAAAAATAAGAACAGGCAAAAAGGTAGCCATACTTTTCTCTCATGCTCTTCCAGCAATATGATTTGCAATTCAGAACTTTTAAACCACAGATGTTGTTTTCATATTTAACAGTTTGCAAGTGGATTCCTCTCATGAATGTGCATTGCTGATTTTAAAACTCCTTGAAGCAGATAACATCCTGCAGCAAATAATTAATTACACATTAGGTGAAGACCCTTTTGTTTATTTGGAATCTCCCTCCACCTGTTAGTCTCATTTGATGTCTGCAATACGTGCACTGGAAGAAAAGTGTTTGCTATTTACTCATTTGCTATTTGTTACAATTTTAGAGATCTCCATCATAAACCCCTTGATTATTTCTTTTTCGGGTGACAGTATATTAGTCTATATAGTCTTTCTTCATAAAGAGCACATTCCATAATTGTGATCAAACTTACTGTCCCCTTCTGAAACTACAGTTTCCCACCAAATTCAAAATGTGGACATTTAAGCACTGGAATTACAGTAATCTACATATTTGTCTTTTATTTCTGTCCTACTGTTTCCAACTACCATTGGTTGATCACTACTGAGTATGTGAAATGAGAGATCTTTCCCAAGATCTATTTCAATATCAAGGTCCTACCGAGGTCTTGTATTTAAAGAGTGATGACCTGATCAGACTTCATTATATATGTGAATTTAGGATTTCTTTTTTTTCTTTGGATTTCTTTCTTCCTCAAGTGCAAAACTTAACATTCTTCATTTTGGATTTCCTTTGCCATTATCCATCAGTCTTCAAATGTTTGTTGCTTTTTTATTTTGGCATTTTCATGAGATAAATTTGCATTGCACTTTCTCAGGTCTTATTCTTTTCTACACTTACTAATTTCATTTCAGGTGCAAGCTTTCCTATCTCCTGCTCACTTTTTCAGTTCATTTATGAGTATATGTGCAGAGTGTAGAGTTGCAGAGCCTTTGCACCCTCATCAATTTTACAGATGACACAAAACGGGGATGAGTCCTTGATACACCTGTGGGACCATCAAGGGGGACCTTGACAGGCTGGAGAAATGAGCTGACAGGAACATGCAAAGGAAGAGGCATGCAAAGTCCTGCACCTGGGGAAGAACAACCCCAAGCCCCCATGCATGCTGCATGCAACCCTGCTTTGCAGAAAAGGACCTTGGGGTCCTGGTGGACACCAAGTGGAGCAGGAGCCAGCAATGAGCCCTTGTACCAAAGAAACTTGATGGTGTCCTGGGCTGCAATAGGGAAAGTACTACCAGAACGTTGAGGGAGGTGATCTTTCCCCTCTAATCAGCACTGGTCAGGATGCACGTGGAGCACTGTGTCTGGTTCTGGACTCCTCAGTAGGAGAGAGACATGGAGCTAGCAGAGGGAGTCCACCAAGGGCCACAGAGGGACTGACATGCCTATAAATCACAACTGCTTGCAGAAGCACGGAAATCCATCTACCTGATAATATTTCTGTGCAGACCTGAAGTTGAGTGTCCTATTTGTCACTAATTTGCTACATAAAGTGTTAGTAGCTTTGTATTTCTGTCTATATGATGTGATCCTATCTGACAACTGGGCCAGGAAGTAGAAGTAGTAGGTATAATAAAGCACTGTGCCTCCAGAAATCTATTTTGGAAATATTTTATATATACGCACGTTTATATATATATGTATGTATGTAAATGTATGTATATAAAAGGTATGTGTCCATATATGAAAGTATACACAAAGCCTTTGATTTTTAACTTCAGAAGGAAAAAAAAAATTGCAGAAAGAAATCATGAATCTTCCATGCAACCATCCTGGCCCAAAAAATTAGTAAGAAAAATTCTGCAACATTTAATGTCTTCATACAGACTGGGAAAAAGTATTCTAGGCTGACAGTCACTGACAATTATATTATATACAGACTGATGTTTTAATTGCATATTGAGAACTGAGTTAACAGATGAAGAGCTATCTGAAGATATTAATATCTGAGTTTTAAACATTAACACAGAATGACCGAAACAAAGAGCCATTAAAGCTAATTTTACAAGAATACTCTGCTCTGGAATATGAATCAGAGTAAGTTGGTTTGTACATGAAACATGGTAAGTTATTCCTTTCCAATTCTCCCCTACATTGTAAGTTAAGATGCCTGAAATGAAACCAAACTAAAAATGAATTACTCATCTCTAAATTGCTATTCAGTTAGTTGTAAACAATGATTTACAGCCTAAATCTTTGCTAACACATTTTAGAGCAGAATTGAGTGGTAGGAGTTTCTGTTTCATGAACAATTCTTTGATGTTTACTTATTTGTTCCACTGGAAAGGAGGGAAAAAATATGACATTTTTATGAGATGGATAAACTGAACAGCATGCTCATTTGCCTGGTCTCCAAGCAAGCAGTGAATTACATGAGTGGCCTGGAACTCCAAAGATCTAAGTGTTTCTGTGGCCTCCATACCACCATCAAAATCCTACTTCATGTGAGGGAAATGGAAAATGCCAGCAATTGAGTCGTCAGAGAGAGATGAACCGAGCCGACCAGACCAGACTCTTCAGATGCTCACTTACTGACAGTTTGCACAGACAACATAACTTTTACAACCTGAGATAACTGATTGAATGTGCAGGGGAACTCTAACAAGCTTTAACAGTTCCAATATAAGTTGCTTTTATTTATGCAAAAATGCCTGAATACTGTTTTATTTTTTACGATGTACACGTACTAATGTACATGTAACAACCACGAGTGGACTTTCATCATGATATTTCAGAGGCAACAGGACAGGGCTTCAGAGTCATTTGGATTCATTTCTTTAAGTATCATGTTCACTTAACACCATCATCTGAAAGCTGTAATTCCTTTAATCCACCAAAATAGTCTAATACTGAACTAGTACAGGCTAAATTTAGTTCTTGTACACACACACAAAATCAGCTGCCATTTCTATATTCAATATTTACTCAAATCTGTAAAAGTATGCTGCTATGAAATTTCTCAACATTTATTAAATTATTTCACTTTGTCTTTTTGCTTAAATTCAGCTGTTACCTTGTTTTGACATAAGGAACATCTCACAATGGAAAAGTATAGTCCACAACTTCAGAATGAACGCCTCCATCCCGATTCTCACTACAGCTGCAGTCTTCCCTTCAAGGCTCATTAGAATAAGCAATGCCTGATTATAACAAACCCAAGCATTAGGGATAGAAGATACTCCCTAAAATGGGTTACATTTACCTGGATTTTGCTCACAGACAACCAAATTAGAGGAAAGTAATACATCAGTTCCCTATTGTGATATCACTCTGATCTGTCTTCAAATTTCAGCTTCACAAACTTTGACACGTAGCATTGTGGGATGGATCTGAAAGTCAGGGAAACCGACCTAAGTACCACTTGCTGTAGCAGGATAGCTGCAACTGAAATTGCAGCCTCTCAAGCTAGAATAATGAAAACAGTTCCTCGTCTACAGACTCTGCCTTTATGATTCCCGTTCTATCAAGGAAAGGTACATACCACCTTTACAACAACAAGAGAGAACAAAGACTTGACAGAGACAGACAACGTTACGCTGTTCCACCCACCTGGTGGTCCCTCCTCATAAAGCTTTAGGTGAGCTAGAGACAAAAGCATTAGTAAGATTGTATTCAAGTTTCACACAGGGCACTTAGACTTTTACACTCATTAAATATGTATCCTAGCAGACAGTCCAGCAGACTCCCTGCTTTTTATTCATTGCTATAAGCATATACCTCAGTCAGTATTGAAAAATACATGTAAATAAATCAATAGCCAAGATATGACATATGCCACTGGATAGTAGAGATAAAACACAGTATGATATTACCAATGACAAGTAAAGTATGAGGCGTGCTTCGCTATTCTGCAAAGAAAATATATACTTCAATATGCATGTTTTTCCCTAATGAATAGAAAATCAAATATGAAATAAACACTAGGTGTTTTGAACAGCCTACACAGTTCAAGCAAATGCCTAAAATGTGGTCAGATATGTAATTACAAAGAAATTATTTGAATACAAAGCAGCAATAACATTTACAAATATATACATGTTCATTTAAATCTTTGTCATGATACAGAGCAAGCTGCACTGAGCATTAGCATTTCAAAAAAAAAAAAAGGTGAATTTACTGATCAATCTGGTGAACTGAAGATATAACCTGAAGCTTTGGGAGTACTAGATACAGTGGATCACAATGTTCTTGTCTAAATTGAATGGCAATTCTCATTTCCAAAACTGCTGCACAAAGCAAGTGTATACACTAAAACATTATTCAGTACTATTCTATATGTGTTCAAAACTGTGCTGATTATGCTTTTTTTCAGAAGACCCTTTATGCACAGAGAAGATGACCCTGAGCACCTGATTCCTGAAAGAAAAATGCCTCCTGATATTTCTTAAGATCCCTGAAAAGTTTCAAACAAACTTAGATGCAAAATATTCTAAGGTTACCTTTTCTTCTTTGACAACAAAGCAAATCACTTACTTTCTCTCAGCTTAAGTAAAATCTTACATGAAAACCTTTCACACAGAAAATTCCACAACTGACATTTCAAATATATGAGTTATTCCTCAAAACTTTACATAATCAGTTTAAGAACCTTCTCCCCCATGATCTCAAAACTTCAAGTAGACAGTCAAAGGTTTAAAGGCATTTAAAGTACATTCATTTTTGTAAAAAATCTTACTTATTAAACTCATCAAATGAAAAGTCCAAAACAATGTTATCAAACAATTTAAAAGTAATTACAGAAGAGAAGCCGGAAAACTTGAGTGTTATCTACATGCCTTGAGGAATCCATTATCTTTAAATTGAGTCAATTCATTAAATTTCTGAATAGTGAGAGTTTCTTATTCTTGTCTCTCTCTTTGGTAACGATTGGTCCCACCCCTTTCAAATTCTCTTTTACTGAAGCCTTTCTTTTCTCTTCCATTACTTTCCCATGCAGCTTTCCGCTCTATCCACCAGGTGCTTGAAGTGCATCTCCTCACCACAGCTGCTTTCTTTTTAGCTATTTATTTATTTATTTCCACAAATGTATTGATGCAGCTTTACAGTCTTTTTTTTTTTTTTTTTTTTTTTTTTTGGGGTGGGGGGGGCGCTACAGTCCTAAGAGGCAGCAAACGTTCACACTTTTTTTTCCCCTAATAGAAATAATCAAGAGCATCTTACAAAACATGTCATTTCTTCTGTCTTGAACTGGTCTTTAAAGTATAATTTTTACAAAGAAGAATTAGATTTGGTAGAAATATAGAAAATTTTTTAACATGTTAAATGAGTGCAATGTTTTAAGCACATAAATCATGGCTTACATGGTTTTTTACAAGGTGATTGGTCAGTGAAAGCCCAAAGCTTAGGTTTATAAAGAACGGACAGAAAGACTTAAACTTTCTCAGAACCAATTTGAACAAGTTTAATATTTAAGCATCTCATTGTAACTAAGAAATTAAAATTGACTTATTTAGGGATAAGGGCTTGTCTAAAACTATACTGAATATAGTTTTTCATGTTGTTCTAACTCTTCTTCCCTCACCTCATTCTATCTACTCTTGCCTTTCCTCCTTTA